>NC_135809.1:114710906-115010906 GCF_964213995.1 Mustelus asterias
CCTCCGCGGTGTGTTTCGCGATAGCGGGAGAGGGGCGTGTCATTTGGTGGCAGCAGGATCTTATGTCCCGACCACTGTCAACAAGATTTCCCACTGAACGTACCCTTGCCACCAGGAAGCCCACAGTGGGGTACACCGTCGGCGCAACCATAAGATTCCGTCTGCATAAACAACAGCAAGATTTTGGTGATAATCTCCAGTCAAGAGGATAGTCCCACTTCTGCGTCAGTGGTAAATTTTTTGAAAGTAATCAGGAGGAACTGTTTCCAGGGTTGATAACCAGAAGATAAAGATTTAAAGTGATTGGCAAAAGACCCAGAGGGGAATTGAGGAGAAATGCTTTCCATGGAGGGAGTTGTTTACAATCTGGAAACATATTTATCTGAAAGTGAACTGGAAGTAGAGTCAACGGTAACTTTCAAAAGGGAATTGGATAAATGGTTGATTTGCTGGGCAGTGCAAAAGGCCTCTGATATTCGGGTAAGCGTTCTCCAAGGCGGCCTTCGCGACACATGACGGCGCAGAGTCGCTGAGCAGAAACTGATAGCCAAGTTCCGCACACACGAGGACGGCCTCAACCGGGATATTGGGTTCATGTCATACTATTTGTAACTCCCACAGAGTTTCACTGGCTGTCTTGTCTGGAGACAATACACATCTTTTTAGCCTGTCTTGATGCTCTCTCCACTCACGTTGTTTTGTTTCTTAAAGACTTGATTAGTTGTAAGTATTCGCATTCCAACCATTATTCATGTAAATTGAGTTTGTGTCTTTATATGCTCTGTTTGTGAACAGAATTCCCACTCACCTGAAGAAGGGGCTTGGAGCTCCGAAAGCTTGTGTGGCTTTTGCTACCAAATAAACATGTTGGACTTTAACCTGGTGTTGTTAAACTTCTTACAGTGCAAAAGGAGCAGGGAAGTGGGACTAATTCTTTAGCATGATGGGCCAAACAACCCCTTTCTGTGTTAATTCACATGGAGAGAAAGCTGACTTGTGTTTAAATAATCATGTCGATCATAAATCCAAGTTTAATCCCAGTGTGCAAAGAAAGGTGGCATTCAGCTCTTTAGTTAACAGAGCGCCGAACTCTGTGTCAGTCTTAAATATCACGCCACACTTTTCAACATCTCATCTCATAAAGGTTGGTTAGACATGCACTGCGAGTATTATGTGAGTGTGTCACAATTAACGATGAGTGGCAACTTTATCCATTGATGGTGTTGTCTGACTGTTGTGTGGAATGTGCAATCCATTAAATTGCATGCTTGTTTAGTTCAAGGGCCACTACTTGAGAGCAACATGAGACAAGGACTATTATTAATGTGCTCATGCTCTCAATAGATGCTGCAACCATTTTAATTGGCACCCCATACACATTGGAGTGTGCAGATGCTTTGCAAAGATTATGAAGCTATATGGTGTTTGGACAGCTGAACGAGGAAGTAATTACCATACCAAACACCCATCATTGTACAGAATTCCACTGGGAAGTGGTTGGATTAATTTCTTGCCTGCGCTGCCAGCATAACCCTCTCGTTCCAGAGTCAGAGATTTGCGGGTCGTTCAAGCTCCACTACACACCTGAGCACATCATCCGCACTTACACTCAGTGCTGTGCAGAGGGGCACGTCATCATCAGAAGTGTGATCTTCCAGATGAGACTTAAACTATCTTCCTGATCAAGTGGATGCAGAGAGCTCCGCGGCACTGTTCGAATAAATACAAGGGGTCTCTCCTGTTGTCTTGCTCAATATTCTTTTGCACTGATGAGAAATAAATTCACTGGCCATTCAAACATTTGCTGTTCTTGTGATCTTTGTCAGATGCAAATTAGCTGCTGCATTTGCTTTCTGTAAAAAAATGACTGCACATACAGATTCATGGATTCGAATCGTAGAACGGATGTAGCGCAGAGGCGGTCATTCAGCCTTTCTTGTCGGTGCAGACTCTTTGCAAGAACAGCTCACCTCATCCCACTCTCCCACTTCTCCCTGTAGCCCTGCAACTTCATTCTCTTCAGAAAATTAACCAATACACTTTTGAAAGCCATAACTTCCACCACTTTCCCAGGCGGTGCATTCCAGCTCCTAACCACTTGCTGCTAAAAATGTTTCATCATCACTTTCAACCCGTACATTGCCATTTTGTTTCCACTAATTCTGCACTCAGGAAGGGGTGTAGTTTGAGGTGACAATGTGATTCTGTCAGTGTATTTTATTGAGGCAGAGTACAAGGCAGCTAACATGATGCACAGTAGCTCACAGCCCTTTTTAGAATATGTGTAAATGAAAGCTCAGAGATGCTTTCCACTCCACACTTACTATTTTATTTACTAATTATGAGTTGATAATTGTCATTTTTAGTTGTGTTTCACAATGTTGAAAGGCAATTCCACAGATGAAGCCTAGTTATACCTCACATCTTGCAATTACTTTCCTGTTAAACCTATTGCGAGATTTTAAAATTATCTTGCTTAAAGGTCTAACCTGAAGCCAGAACGTTATTCAGAGAAAAGCTTTAATTTATTCATGTATTAATTTAATGTGTTCTTAAATGGATCACTTGGTGCCAGCCTTTACGTCAATGGGTAGCATTCTTGCCTTTAAATCAGAAACTGAAAGGTTTGGCTGCCACTCTAAAAAGCTCAGCCAGCAATTTGAACTGACACTCCAGCCCAGTACTGAGGGAGTGCTGCATTGTCATAGATGCCATCTTTCAGATCAGACATTAACTCAAGGCCTTGGGCAGGATTTTATGGCCTCGCCTGTCCCAAAACCGTAAAATCCCACCTGAGGTCAACAGACCTTCCCAAAGCTTCACCCCTCGCCCGCTCCGATTCCTGATTAACGATGAGTGGGGTGATAAAATTCTGGCCTTTGTCTCCCTCAGGTGGATGTCAAAGATGTCATGGTGTTATTCAAGGAAGGATGGGGAATATTTTTTTCCCCCGTGGCCAACAATTATTTTTCTCAGCTAAAACAGATGAATTGGTTAGTCTGCTGTTGCTGGGAGCTTGCTGTGCTCAGATTGATCGCCACATTGGCCTACATGACAACAGTGACTACACTTCAAAAGTACTTCTTCAGTTCTGAAGAACTCTGGGATATCCTGAGGTTACAAAAGGTGCTATATAAATGCAAATTTCTGTCTTTGCTTTTTCTGCTTCAGTTTGTCAATCATCTGAAGTTATTGGTGCCTGTTTCCTGCAAAGTCTTCCACTTATCCAGCTGCATGACAACACTGAGTTGTTGCACTTCCTCGTACCACACCCTTCAGCCATACCAGTTGAGCCCTATTTATGCTGCATTTACATAGGGTTTGATGAGAAAACACTGGGAATATGTGTGGTCTTCTTAAGGAAGGATAGACTTGCCTTACAGGGTGTCAACAAATACTGATTGGATGGATTTCTGGGATTGGTAATGGCCTCTGAGGGAAGATTAAGTAGATAAGGCATATATTCTCTGGAGTTTGGAAAAATGAATGGTGATTTCATTGAAACATATAAAATACTTAGGGGGCAATCTTACCTGCTCGTCATGCCAGTCGATAAGTATGGCGAGCCGCTAAGATTGGGCGAGAGGCGAAAAACCGGATTCGCGCTGGTTTCTTGCCTCTCGTGATGTAACCGGCCTGGTTTTGTTGGCACAATCAGCCTTGCACCCACCACTCCACTGAGAGACTGGCGCACAGGTGCAATAGCGCCCCTACAGCTCTGCCGTCGGCTTCCTGGTGTGAATATGCTCCGCCTGTTCCCCCTACTGGCGAGAATCACATTTGGGAGCACTTTTATTTCTGAGTGCCACACGATTGTATCTGGGAGCTCGCCCAAGAAATAGGTGTGATTTTCTCCTATTTTCATGCTCGTTTGGCACTTAGAATTTTTTTGGTAAGGTCGTGCCCTTAGAGTTTGACAGAGTAGATGCTGAGAGGTTGTTACCTTGACTGAAGAATCTAGAGCTAGGACTCATAGGCTGAGAATGAGGGGTTAGCCCTTTAAGACTCAAATAAGGAGAAATTTCTTAACTATGAGGGTTGTGTATCTTTGGAATTCTCTACCACAGAGAACCGTAGCTGCTTAGTAATTGAGTTTATTCAAGATTGAGATTAATAGTCCTAAAGGACATAGACTAGCTCTGTGGTGGGTGGTGAGAGTTCAAGAAGGAAAAACATACTTGACCTCATCCTTAACAACCCGCCTGCCACAGGTCCCTTGAATGAATCAAAAAATAGATTTTTGGAAACCAAAGAAATTAAGGGATATGGGGGTAGGTTGCAAAAATGGAGTTAAAGTACAAAATAAGAATGATCTTATTGCAGAGTAGGCTCAAGGGGCCAAAAGCTTATACCTGCTCCCTGTGTTCTTATATTGTTTTTAATTTTTTAAATATATATAATGAGCGGATTTGGCTTGCTTGATTTTGTGGGCCTGAAGATTTGGACAGGGGTTGTTCTTCATGTTTTTACCTTTTTGGTGGATAAATTTGAAATTTGGTTGTGTCAACAACCTGAGATGCATGATAACAATGAGTGAAATTTACTCTTGGTAAACACAGCCCTATTTCACCTCTATGTTCATGACCAGTCCTACACATGGATGAAAATGTCTCTTCCATCTACTGATTAAAAAGGGCCAAATGCAATTGGGTCGCATCAATTCAAATGAATACAGAGCCATTTCACAAAATTATTCCAAACTCATGCGTCAGTATTAGCCTTGGGTCAGTGGGAAGTAGCACTTGTGGCTCTCAGTCCAGCCCTACAACCCTCTAAGAGCTCTACGTTCCTCCAACTCTGGTCTCTGATTCATTTGTGCTTTCCTTCATTGCACCATTGGTCGCCATGCCTTCAGTAGCGGTGCAGTGGTTTCACTGATTATTATCATGCATCTCACTGGCATTACCATGTCAATGGACTGGTAATCCAGAGACTCAAGGTAATGGTCTGGAGACCCAGGTTCAAATCCACAATGGCAGACGGTGAAATCTGAATCCAATCTGGAATTAAAAATCTAATGATGACCATAAATGGTCATCATTCCAAAGACATGCAGGTTAGACGCATTGGCCATGCTAAATTCTCCCTTAGTGTACCCGAACAGACACAAGAGTGTGGCGACTCGGGGATTTTCACAGTAACTTCATTGCAGTGTTAATGTAAACCTACTTGTGACATAATAAATAAACTTAAAATAAACTGTTGTCGATTGTAGTGAAAAAACATGTTTCAATTATGTCCTTTAAAGAAGGAAATCTGCCACCTTTATCTGATCTGGCCTACATTTAACTCTTAACTGTCCAGTCAAGGACAATTAGTGATGGACAATAAATGCTGGCCCATCCAGCATGCCAATGTTCCATGAAAGAATTAAAAAAGGCTGCCAAGTCCCCATGTTCTAGAATTCCATCCCTAAATCTCTTCACCCCTCTCTCCTCCTTTAAGTTGTTCCTAAAAACTTTTGGTCATTTGTCCTAATGTTTTGCTCGGAATTTATTTTTTTCTGATGAATGTTCCTGTGAAGTGACCTTTTACTGTGTCGAATTTGAATTTTAAATGGAAGAGGTTGCTCTGTCGGAATGTCAAATTTCAAGTAATACTCTCGAGACCCGATCATGAAAGATCTTACAGCACTATTTTTAGATGCAGGAATTATGGCCACTATTCTGGGCAATACTTATCCCTCAGTGCACATCACAAAAATAGGTTATCCAGCCATAATCTCTTTGCTGTTTGTGGGAACTTTCTGTGCACAATTTGGCTGCTGGATTTGTTACTAACTAAAATAATTGGCTGTAAAGCCCCTGGGACATTCTGAGATCATGAAAGATGGTCCCTAAATGCAAGTTCTTTTTTTCTAACTTTGTGAATTCCTTACTTTGGAAATTCCAATTAGATTACCTGACTACAAAAGCAAAATAAAAGCAACATACTGCCCATGCTGGAATCTGAAACACAACCAGAAAATGCCTGCACACTCTCCGCTTCTTCCTCGAACAGAGGCCTGAACAATCCCCATCCACCACCACTCTCCTCCATCAAGCTGAGCTTGTTTTCTCACTCAACAATTTCTCCTTTAATTTGCCTCACTTCCTCCAAGTAAAAAGTGTGGCTATGGGTATCGCGTGGGTCCCAGTTATGTCTGTCCCTTTATAGGGTATTCCTTGTTCCAATCCTACTCCAGCCCCCTCCCACAACTCTTTTACCAGTATATCAACAACTATTTTGGTGCCGCTTCACGCTCTCGCCACTCTGGCGAAGGGTCGTTCAGACTCGAAATGTTGGCTCTATTCTCTCTCCATAGATGCTGTCACACCTTTCTGTTTTTGTTTCAGATTCCACCATCCGCAGAGATTTGCTTTCATTTGAGATTGCAATAAAGATCCAGGGTGGCATGGTGGCACAGTGGTTAGCACTGCTGCCTCACAGCTCCAGGGAACTGGGTTCGATTCCTGGTTTAGGTCACAGTCTGTGTGGAGTTTGCACATTTTACCCGTGTCTGCGTGGGTTTCCTCCGGGTGCTCCGGTTTCCTTCCACAGTCCAAAGATGTGTGGGTTAGGTCCATTGGCCATGCTAAATTGACTCTTAGTGTCCCAGGGTGTGTAGGTTAGAGGGTTTAGCGGGGTAAATACATGGGATTACGGGGATAGGGCCTGGGTGGGATTGTTGTCGGTGCAGACTCGATGGACTGAATGGCCTCCTTCTGCACTGTAGGGATTTTATGATTCTAGGATTCTAAAGATGTGTAGGTCATGTGACATTAATGGCAGGAGAAGGTGCAAGCAGTGGCATAAAGATAAAATATCAGCATGTGTTGATGAGAGAACAAAGGATAGTATTCAGTGAAAGCAACAAGTGACAGATGGTCCAGTAGGGGAGGGAAGGGTTTTACATTGGGACGAAAAGTGTTTGGGTATAAAATAAAAGGGTCAAGGTGGAGGAGAAAGGGCACAATCTAAAGCTGTTCAAGTCAACGTTGAGTCCTTAGGGCCGTAATGTGCTGAAGCAGATATTGAGATGCTGCGGTGGGCTTCACCGGAGCAGGCCAAGGATGGATGTGCAGACATGACAGCAAGATGCTGAATTAAAATGGCAAGTGACAGGAAGTTTAGGATCACACTTGCGGGCTGAAAGTGTTCCTTTGCCTTAGCATCTCTTCTCCAAATGAATCCTTTTCAACTTCCTGAAGGATGGAAGAAGATTTTTCTACTTGTCACGGCACGGTACGGTACCACAGTGGTTAGCACTGCTGCTTCACAGCTCCAGGGACCTGGGTTCGATTCCCGGCTTGGGTCACTGTCTGTGTGGAGTTTGCACATTCTCCTCGTGTCTGCGTGGGTTTCCTCTGGGTGCTCCGGTTTCCTCCCACAGTCCAAAGATGTGCGGGTTAGGTTGATTGGCCATGCTAAAAATTGCCCCTTAGTGTCCTGGGATGAGTAGATTAGAGGGATTAGTGGGTAAAATATGTAGGGATATGGTGGTAGGGCCTGGGTGGGATTGTGGTCGGTGCAGACTCGATGGGCCGAATGGCCTCTTTCTGTACTGTAGGGTTTCTATGATTTCTATGATTTCAAATAGAACAAAGCTAGGTGCCATAAAGACAAGACAATTACTAATAAATCAAATTAGGAATTCAGCAGAAACTTCTTTACCCAGAAAGTAGTTCGAAAGTGGAACTCACTACCACATGGAGTACTCCAGGTTAGTACGGGTACATTTAAATGGAAGCTAGATAAATGGATCAGGGAGAAAGAAATAGATGCTGAGAGGGTTAGATGAAATAGGATGGGAGGAGTAGTATGGAGAGAATAAACAGGGTCATGGTCCATTGGGCCAAGAGGTCTGTTTCTGTGCTGTAAATGCTGTGGTTCTATTCCACTTTTCTCTATAACCAGAATTCTTTCTAAGCAGAATTATCCTCATTATTGATGTTCTACGCTCCAATGAATGATTGTATTTCTTAGAATTAGTTAAGCATGCGGTACTTCTTCAAATTGGATCTAAAAAATGTCTTATTAAGGCGGCAGTACAAAATCTCTTTATCTATTTGTTGCCTCTTTATGAATGCAGGCAAGACCTTAATTACCTTTTTATCTGCAGTGAGTCCCAGAGCCGATGGTTTATTCTCAATAACTCCAATTATTTTTCCTTATTGGTACACACTGTACAAATATTCCATCAACTAACATGTATCCATCATTCAGTTTTTAGGGGAAGAATTTCATAGAATCATAGAATTCCACAGGCCATTCAGCCCACCAAACCTGCGCCAACAACAATCCCACCCCAGGCCCTATCCCTATAACCTCACAAAATTTACTCTGGTTATCCCTCTGACATGAAGGGAGAATTTAGCATGGCCAATCCACCTAACTCGCATATCTTTGGACTGTGGGAGGAAACTGAAGAATCAGGAGGAAACCAATGCAAACACAGGGAGAATGTGCGAACTCCACACAGTGACCTGAGGCCGGAATTGGTGCCGGATCCCTGGCTCTACCACTCCACAGGGTACCCCACTCTGTTCCCCCATGGTTTATTATGGAGAAAACATCACATTTATCACATTCACAGCTCCAGGGACCTGGGTTCGATTCCCGGCTTGGGTCACTGTCTGTGTGGAGTTTGCACATTCTCCTCATGTCTGCGTGGGTTTCCTCCGGGTGCTCCGGTTTCCTCCCACAGTCCAAAGATATGCGGGTTAGGTTGATTGGCCATGCTAAAATTGCCCCTTAGTGTCCTGGGATGCGTAGATTAGAGGGATTAGTGGGTAAAATATGTAGGGATATGGGGGTAGGGCCTGGGTGGGATTGTGGTCGGTGCAGACTCGATGGGCCGAATGGCCTCTTTCTGTACTATAGGGTTTCTGTGATTTCTATGATCACGGGACACGTGCCTGAACTCTTGATATTCACCCTCAGCTGGCAAGGTTCCATGCCAGAGACATGACAATGTAAGATCACCCCCATAGAAACTCATCAAAAACTGTCCAAGTGTGAGTGGAATTTGTGGGATCTGCTAAAGCTCACCTTTCTATTCGCAATGGTGCTTTACTCATAAGCTGGTAATTTTTTTTCCAACAGGTTTAATGTTATGAACACATTCTGTTGGATTTTATAGGTAACACTAATCCAAGTTTCATCAAAATGTCAAACAGAATCACAATAAAATGTGTTTTAATATAGAATGTGCTAATAGGGTATTTATAGAAGCCGCGTAGCTGTGAGTGTGTATGTTTGTGTGTTTTTGTTAAATTAAGCAGCGTTAATAGCAGAATGGATTGAAGATGGAAGTGATTGAAGTTCATTTGTTCTATTACTCTCGAAAATTTTGATTGCTACAACAATGATTGAGGTCAGGTCCTAGACTTACCACATATGTAAGCGCAAAACATTGATTTTCTTTTTATTCCTTGACGTGGGTGTTGCTGGCAAAGCGAAGGTGGTGGTGAGCTGCCTTCTTGAACCGCTGCAAACCATCTGGTATAGGTACGCCCACAGTCTGCTGGAAAGGAGTTCCAGGATCAGATCCAATGACAGTGAAGGAACAGGGATATAGTCCCAAGTCAGGAGAGTGTGTGGCTTGGAGGGGAATTTGCAGGCGGTGGCGTTCCCATTCCTTGTTCTTCAAGATGTGGAGATGCCGGCATTGTAAGCAGTCTCACAACACCAGGTTAAAGTCCAACAGGTTTATTTGGAATCACGAGCTTTCGGAGCGCTGCTCCTTCATCAGGGGAGTGAAGGAGCAGCGCTCCGAAAACTCGTGATTCCAAATAAACTTGTTGGACTTTAACCTGGTGTTGTGAGACTTCTTAATGTTCTTCATGGTAATAAACATGGGAATGGAAATTGCTGTTGAAGGAGTCTTAACATGATGCTTCAATGTTGCTTGTGTGTGAAGCATTTTAAGACGCCTTTTAGACACACAATTAAACTTCCAGATAGCTCTGAAAATCTTCAACTCTTCAAGCTTATTATTGAGTTAGGCAGCTTGTTGTAATCTCCGGAGGACGGAATTGTTCCCTCGCAATCTGCTTTGAAGAAATGGATCTTGACTGGGTAATTCAAGTCATTTTAAAGTTATTTTCCCTAATTATTGCAATAAAATGTGGAAAACAACCAACATGTCCCTTAATGAACAGCGCACCAGTATTACACCCCGGTGGACTGCTGAAGCAATCATGTTTAAACTCGGGGATAATCAATAAACAAATGGATGAGTTGCATTTCCTTAAAAATAAAATTGCCAAGCTCTGGTACAAACATGAAACATTTTATTACTTTAAGGCCAGTTAAATGGTAACATTGTCAGAGCTGTCAAGTAAACACAAGCTTGATTAATATCAGTATGAGGGGGCGACCTGATCGAGGTGTACAAGATTATGAAGGGCGTGGACAGAGTGGATAAGGAGCAGCTGTTCCACTTAGTTGAAGAATCAATCATGAATCATAGAATCATAGAAACACAAGGCGCAGAAGAGGCCCTTCGGCCCATTGAGTTCGCACCGACACATTAGAAACACCTGAACTCCCACCTAATCCCATCTGCCAGCACTTGGCCCATAGCCCTGAATGTTATGGCGTGCCAAGTGCTCCTCCAGATACTTTTTCAAGGATGTGAGGGGACATAGATTCAAGGTGAGGGGCAAGAGGTTTATAGGGGATGTGAGGAAAAACATTTTTACCCAGAGGGTGATGACTGTCCGGAATGCACTGCCTGGGAGGGTGGTAGAGGCAGGTTGTCTCACATCTTTTAGAAAGTAGCTGGATGAGCACTTGGCATGCCATAATATTCGGGGCCATGAGCCAAGTGCTGGTGATGGGGTGAGGTGGGAGTTCAGGTGTTTTTAATGTGTTGGTGCAGACTCGATGGGCCAAAGGGCCTCTGCTACGCTGCATGTTTCTATGATTCATGATTCCAAGTTAAGAACAATACTGGGGCTTAACAACAGCAACAACTTGTATTTTCATAATGTCTTCAACATCATAAAATGTCCTAGGTTGCTTCACAGGTGCATTAGCAAGCAATATTTAACATTAACTGTGGGCACTTGAAGGCATCAATTATGAAGATGCAGATTGCATTAATTTGTTTGACACTGAGGTTGAGATGTCACCTAATTGAGGTATTTAAAATGCTGAAGAGACTCGATAGGGTAGACACTGAAGGAAACAGTTTCCTCAAGGAGGAATCCAGAACAACATTAAAAGTTAAAGCTTATTTATTAGTGTCGCAAGTAGGCTTATATTAACACTGCGATTAAGTTACTGTAAAAATCCCTTAATTACCACACTCCGGCACCTGTTCGGGTACACGGAGGGAGAATTTAGCATGGCCAATGCACCTAACCAGCATGTCTTTTGGACTCGTGGGAGGAAATCGGAGCACCCGGAGGAAACTCACGCAGACAGGGGGAGAACGTGCAGACTCTGCACAGACTGACCCAAACCGGGAATCAAACCCGGGTCTCTGGCACTGTGAGGCAGCACTGTGCCACCATGCCACCCAGCCATGCAGGAGTGAAATCGAGAAACACTTCATGCACACAAAGAGTCATTTAAATCTGAAGGTTTCTCCTCCCAAGTAGCCTGTGGCTTCTGGAGGTCATTTGAAATTTTCAAGGTCGGGATCAATAAATTATTTCTAGATAAGAGAATGCTGGAAAATCGAGTTGAAGTGAGTATCACCCACGATTGAAATGAACAATGGAACAGGCTCGAGGGGTTGAATGGCCTTGTATTTTTCTTATGTTCCCATATCTACAAGCTAAGGCTGCTCAATGAGGTTTGCATGGTTGATATGGGTTTGAAGATAACCTAAGTCATTTTCTAGCAGGTCTCAGTCTGCAGTCCCAAAATATCTGAGGAGATAGTGGTATTCTCACTGGACTAGTAATCGAGTGGCCCAGGCTAATGTTCAAGCGGATTCAAACCCCACCACGGCAGTTGGTGAAACTTCAATTCAATTAATAAAGTCTGGAATATAAAGCTCATCTCAATAATGGTGACCATGAAAATGCCATCTGGTCACTAATGTCCTTTAGAGAAGGAAACCCGGCCTGGCCTACATGTGACCCTCAGACCCACAGCAATGTGGATGACTCTTAACTGCCCTCTGAAATGGCCTAGCAAGCCACTCAGTTCAAGGGTAATGTGGGATGCGCGTTAACTGCTGGCCTTGCCAGCAATACCCGCATCCCATGAAAACATGTCAAATTTTGAGTGAATTCCTTTGACGTCCATAGCCGGAATATTCCTGGCACGCCCGCCCCGGAATCGGGGTGGGCGAGGCTCGCAGAATGGAATTCTCCATTGGCCTTGGGCGGGATTTTACGAGCCTCGCCTGAGCATGATTGCCTGCTACCGCACCTGGCTTCCAGAGAAACACCTTCCAGAGAATGGAGGTGCAAGGAAGTCATGATTAATCATTGTAAAACACTAATAATTGTGTCCAAGTCCGGGAAACGTACTTCCAAAAAGAAATGAAGGTTTTAGAGAAGGCACAGGAAAGATTTATGGGAATAGTTGCAGGGATGAGGAACTAGTGCTATGTAATTAGATTGAAGAAACTGGGGCTGTTTCTCCTTAGAGACGAGAAGGTTGAGAGGAGATTTGATAGAGATGTTCAAAATCATGAGGCTCTAAACAGAATAGACAGGGAGAAACTGTTCCCACTGGTCGAAGACTTGAAAACCAGAAGATACTGATTTGAAGTGACTGGCATTGTAAGCATTGGCGACATGAGGAAAAACCTTTTTCAAATGCTTAAGATCAGGAATACATGCTTGAGATTGTGGTGGAGGCAGGTTCATAGAATCAGTACTATTTGGCCCATTGAGCTTGCAGCAACAACAATCCCACCCAGGCCCTATCCCCGTAACCCCACATATTTACCCTGCTAATTCCCCTGAAATCAAGGGGCAACTTAGCATGGCCAATCAACCTAACCCGCACATCTTTGCACTGTGGGAGGAAACTGGAGTAACCGAAGGAAACCCACGCAGACACAGGGAGAATGTACAAACTCCACACAGACAGTGACCTGAGGCTGGAATCGATACGGGTGCCTGGCTCTGTGAGGCACCAGTGCTAACCACTGTGCCACTGTCAATTGTGGCTTTCAAAAGAGAATTGGATAAACACCTGAAGATAGAAAGATCACTGAGGTAAGGGGTAAGGGGAAAGAGTGAGCAAAGTGGAAGGTGAATTGTTGTTGCAGACAGCTGTCATGGACACAAAGAGCCTGATTTTACCATCAAGTTGCGCCCATTTTCAGGTGCAAAAGCTTGGTAAAGTCGGGCGTGAGGTGAGTAGCACGATCCGCGAGTAGCACGATCCGCGCTCGCCTCCGTGCCGGTTCCCCCTTTACCAAGGCCCGAAAATAGACGCGATGCATGCATTTAAATTGACTTAATGGGCTGTACGCCCAACTTTACCAGCACTTCTCCCTTTACCACCGTGTTCACCAACCTGGAATCGGCATGAAACAGGCCTGCTCCATAAACGTCCGATTCAGGCGCTCCATCAGTGAAGGTCAGTGAGGAGGTAAGTGCATAGCATCCAACGGCTCTCTGCTACTTACGGGTGTCCTTTTGTTGTGGCCATTTTGTTTCTTGGGTCAGTAGTGGCTCTGCGAATGTGTGGGGGGAGGGGTGGGGGACTGTTGCTGTGCCGGGTCCCTGATGTCCGACTTGCAGTACTGGCGCGGGTCTCAGCACTGACCTCAATTCTTGTGGTGCTGCTGGGTCCTAGCGCACTCAGCACTTTTCCAGCTGAAGGACATGCACAAAGCCCTTGTAAATTGCACTGCTGCCGCCTCTCAACTTTTCAAGGAGCTGTGATTATGGGGAGCATATGGCTTGGGGAATTGGGAGGGGCAGTGATTATGGGGAGCATGTGGCTTGGGGAATTGGGAGGGTTGTGATTGTGGGGAGCATGTGGCTGGGGGAATTGGGCTGTTGATGGGCCAGGGGCAAGCAGCGTTCCTTAACCTCTTCATGTGTTCCTCCCCATCTCCAACCCCGACCCCCCTCCTTCTGCATGACAATGCAACCGATCGATCTTGCTGTTCTTTTGGGTTGCTGCTGGAGCTGAGGAGGAGGAGCAGGAGAAAGAATTGCGGGCACAGGGGGCCCGGGCCTTACCTCTTGCAGGAGTAGAGGGAGTCGACCACCAGAGGCAGGAGGTGGCCGCCATTCAACCAGAGGTGGGGGGCGCAGGAGAAGGAGGGAGCAGAGACCCCGGCAGTTCCATGCACAAATGTCATTTGAACAGATGTTGGACACCATGTGCCGTCGACGTCTCCGCCTCCGAAAGGATACCGTGCGACACCTGTGCGACCTGTTGCAGGATCTGGCACCAAGGGACGGTGTGGGGGGGGGGTGGCACCCACTCTCGGTGGCTGTCAAATTGACGGCCGCTCTGAACTTTTATGCGACTGACTCCTTCCAGACCCCGAGCGGAGGTGTATGCGGCATTTCCCAGTCAGCTGTGCACACCTGTGTCAAGCAGGTCACAGAAGCCCTGTATGCCCGGGCTGGGCAGTACATCAAAGTTAACCTGGACCAAGCCCATCAGGAAGTCCGGGCTGCAGGATTTGCTGCCATTCCGGGGATGCCTCACGTTCAGGGGGTCATCGACTGCACCCATGCCACCCTCAAGTCCCCCCTACAGAATCTGTGGAGATTCATCAACAGAAAGGGGCTCCACTCCCTGAATGTTCAACTAGTGTGCGACCAAAACATGGACATTATGCATGTCTGTGCAAGACACCCAGGCAGTGTGCACGACAGCTTCATTGTCAGGAGCTCGGACATCCCGGACGCATTCGAGGAGGAGCCCAGGCTGCAGGGTGGGCTTGTGGGTGATATGGATTATCCGCTTTGGACATGGCTTATGATGTCTATGCGGAGGCCTGTGACTGAGATCCGCTATAATGAGGCCCATGTAGCCACCCGCGCGATAGTGGAGAGGTGCATTGGGCTCCTCAGACTGTGATTCCGGTGCCTGGACTGATCAGGTGGGGCCCTCCAATACAACCCTGTGTTCTCTTCCCACATTGCGGTCGTGGCAACCTGGCTCTGCAGAGAAGTGACCTATTAAAGGAGGAGCAGGGCGTCGCTGGGGAGGATGACCAGTAGGAGGAGGAGGAAGAGGAGGAGGAGGAAGGAGAGGAAGAACACACCGAGGAACTCCACCCAGGTGCTGGAAGGCTGGCAACTCAAATGAGGCATGCGAGGGTGGCTAGGGAGGCCCTGATCACCAGGCGGTTCAGTTGCTGGAGGCTTGTGTCTGTGGGTTCCATTCCTCCCCCCCAAAGTCCTTCTATCTCCTGCAACATTGTCACACCAGAGTGGTGGGCCTGGGTACGCTGTGTTAGTGAGTTTTTTGGCAGGCAGGAGGGTGATGATGATTCGCTAAGCACCATTCTGATGATGCCCTAGTGCAAACTAGTCTGACTCCTACCTGAGCTCCGCATGCACGCTGGCACCTGGGCCCATGTCTGTGTAGTGGGTAAGGGATTTGAAACACCCATACAGGACCCTGGTGGGGGGGGGGGGGGGGGAATCGCTCATGGGTTCTGGGGAACCAATGGTTTCCTTTTCTGAGTGACACAGCATTGAGAGGCCTCCCCAACTGACATCAACATGAAGCATCCCTCCGGCGATCATCAATGGAAGAAGATGCCTATTTGAGACAAATCTGAGGCAAATTAGTCACTGGTAGGTGGTGAAAAAACATTTAATGACTGCAATGAAGGTGTTTAAGTAATACGTTCTAGCATAAAAACTTGTGAACAGAAAATGTTAAAGTGCTTAAATATCTTTCTAACTATTGCAGCCCTTTACCCGTGCCATCTCAGTGCAACTACAACTTCCTAACCTTGCGTGGCCTATCACTACGTCTCAGTGACTTCCCAGAATTTACATCGGAAATGGAGGGGACCAGCTGCCTATCTCGCCCCGTGGCCTGTGATGCGCATGGCTGTGTCCTCTGGAGGCCCTGGACCTTGAGGGCCCTGGCCGAGTTCCAGGTGTCTGGGACATTTCCATGACACCCTCTTCATCCTGCTGCCCCTGAGATGCCCCGGTGTCAGGAAGGGGGGAGTCAGAAGGTGTAGCCACAGCCACAGCCTCCTGGCTGGAAGGCCCTGGCATGGGCTCGAGCCCTTCCTCTTCCCTTGGTGTTCCAGTGGGCCCCTCAGTCACTCCATTGGACGGCGCTGCTTCTGGAGTGAACTCCAGAAGCTCCGGCATCATCATGCCCTGCCAGTCCTGGAGGACCACCTGCGCCCTACCTATGGTGGTGGAGCCCTCTGTGATGGCACGGGGGTCAGCCGTCAGTGGCCGCAGCAAGTGCCCGCTGTGACCGGGCCACGCTCTGCAAGCCCTCAGTCATGACCCTCCACGACTGGGCCATATTCTCAAGGGCTGCTGCCGTAGTCTGCTCTGTCTCAGTGCTGTCCCGCGGGGTCTCCTGCAAGCTCTCGAGCCTCTCAGTCATGGGCCACATTATCTCGAGAAACCTGTTCAGTCCCTCAGCTGTGGCCCGCTGTGACTCGGCCGCAGTCCTCTGCCACTCTGCTGTGACTTGGCCATCGCTTGGAGCCTGCCACTCGTGGTGACGATCCCCTGCCCCAGGCTTTCCACTGCAGATGCCACCCTTTCAGTGTTGGCCTGGAAAACACGCAAGACAGGCAGTAGCTGGTCCACCTGAAAGCTTTGATACTCCTCCCAACAGCCTCGCAGTCGGTCCAGTGTGGCCGTCAGCCCCTCCTGCATTCCCTGGCTCTGATGCTGCATCTCCAGCAGCTGAGGGAGAAGTGATCTCAGAGGTCCAGCATGTAGCTTGGGGCCAGCTGAGTCCTCACCTCCGGCAGGCCCCTGCGTGCCAGAGGCCTCAGATGTTCCCTCCTCCACCCAATGTACATTATCGGATGCGTCGTGCTCACCAGAGAGTGACCCAGAAGCCTCTAACTGGACTCACCGACGTGCCAGTATCTGGGATTGTGAGATGGAAGTTGACGCCAAAATGGTGTCACCTTCGGAGGTCCCTTCACCCATATCCTCCGAGGACTCGTCTGAGATGTCTGGATTAGGATGGCTGGAAGCTGCAGTAGGGGCCAGTAGTCCAGAAGGCTCCGGGGCGTCCAGCTCTGTTCCTGCAACACAGGACACAAGGTTAAGTGCAAGGGAGGGAGAGGAATCCGGGATGCAAAACACGTGATTCACATGCCTCCATTGAACATAGAACAAAGCACAAAGAAAAAAAGGGAATTACATCTCAGGAAAAGGCCCTTTGGCCCTCTAAGCCTGCAGCGACCAGGCTGCCCATCTGATTTGTAACCCTCTACCCTTCCGGGGAGCATGTGCCTCTATTCCCATCCTATTCACATAGCTGTAAAGACACTCCTTAAATGTCACAATCGCATCTGCCTCCGCGACCTCCCCCAGCAGCGAGTTCGAGGCACCCACTGCCCACTCTGTGGAAATAAACATGCCTCGTACATCTCCTTTAAACCTTGCCTATCGCACCCAAAATTCATGCCCCTGAGAAGTTGCCTCAAAGTGAGT
Source organism: Mustelus asterias (assembly GCF_964213995.1). Taxonomy (NCBI): domain Eukaryota; kingdom Metazoa; phylum Chordata; class Chondrichthyes; order Carcharhiniformes; family Triakidae; genus Mustelus; species Mustelus asterias. Next base: position 114,728,480 of record NC_135809.1, read on the forward strand.
GCAGGAATGACAGGTGCTCACATCTTGATGGCAGCCCGACCATGCTGTCGCTGACAGCCCTAATCTCCCCTTCCCTTGAGAGCTCCAGCGCTCACTCCTCAAAGGGGGTGAGGACTCAGAGGTCTGGCTCACCCACCCCCTGTCTTTGCCCTCTCACAGGTGTTATGGTCTGTCTTCGCCTGTGGAGACAGAAGGAGCCATGAAAGATACGATGGCGTGACTACTGCAGAGTATCAGGTGGTGGCCCTTAGAGGGCAAGCGCAGTGGGGCTCTTGCGGGGGATAGGAAGGAGGTGCTTGGGAGTCAGGAGCTGGAAGCATGCAGGGTGCTTGGAATTGGAGGATCTGGGGGAGATTTGGGGGAAGATGCAGGATGGGGTTAAGCACTCACCCTTGCTGATGGATGAGGAAATTGACCTTTTTATGGCACTGCTTCCCGGTTCGGGGGACCAGTGCCCTGGCACTGACCGAGGGGGTGACTGCCTCCCAGGCCGCATTGCCATCAGAACCCCTGGGTCTGCATTCTCCTGGGGGGAAGAGGGTGTCCCCCCTTGCCTCTGCTGCATCCAGTAGCCTGCCCAGATTGCCCTCAGAAAAACAGTTGGTCGAGCGCCTCAATGATTGGGGACAGGTGAGAGAGAGGGAGGTGTCACACAGCCGTCGGAGTCCGGAGAAGAACGGGGCCTTGTGTGGGAGAGCCTGGGTTGGGGATGAGGAGGATCAGTCTGCCTGATATCTGTAGGGTGGAGGGGGGAAAGTGTGTGGTTCTGCACTTTTGGAAGGAGGAATGGAGGCAGAGACTATTTTTTAAATGGGAAAATGCTTCCGAAATCAGAAGCACAAAGGGACTTGGGAGTCCTTGTTCAAGATTCTCTTAAGGTTAACACGCAGGTTCAATCGACAGTAAGGAAGGCAAATGCAATGTTAGCATTCATGTCGAGAGGGCTAGAATACAAGAGCAGGGATGTACTTCTGAGGCTGTATAAGGCTCTGGTCAGACCCCATTTGGAGTATTGTGAGCAGTTTAGGGCCCCATATCTAAGGAAGGATGTGCTGGCCTTGGAAAGGGTCCAGAGGAGGTTCACAAAAATGATCCCTGGAATGAAGAGCTTGTCGTATGAGGAACGGTTGAGGACTCTGGGTCTGTACTTGTTGGAGTTTAGAAGAATGAGGGCGGATCTTATTGAAACTTACAGGATACTGTAAGGCCTGGATAGGGTGACGTGGAGAGGATGTTTCCACTGGGAGGAAAAGCTAGAGCTAGAGGGCACAAAGATCCTTTAAAACAGAGATGAGGAGAAATTTCTTCAGCCAGAGAGTGGTGAATCTGTGGAGCTCTTTGCCGCAGAAGGCTGTGGAGGCCAGGTCATTGAGTGTCTTTAAGACAGAAATAGATGGGTTCTTGATTAATAAGGGGATTATGGGTTATGGGGGAAAAGGAATGGGGATGAGAAAAATATCAGCCATGATTGAATGGAAGAGCAGACTTGATGGGCCGAGTGGCCTAATTCTGCACCTATGCCTTATGGTCTTATGGGTTTTACGGTCTTATGGGAGGGTGGATCTCTCTGCCTAAGATCGGTGGAGGGAAAGGAGGGTTCGCTGCCATTCTGCCTGAGATCGGTGTGTGGGAGGGGCCCACGATCGGTCTAGGCGGGGGGGGGGGGGGGGGGGGGGGGGGGGGGGGCGGTAGGGGGGGATAAGGGGGTCAGTAATGTTGTAGGGGGTGGGGCAATGTCTGTGGGGGCCAGGGGGAGGCATTATCTGGCCTGGAAGGGATGTGGCAGGGGACCATTATTCTATCATTTTTTTTCTGCGCATGCGCATTTGGAGGTGCCATCGGAGTTGCAGGGTTTTGGGCACGTTAAGCCCCGCCCACAGGCTTCTGCAGTGCGATTCGGACTCGCTTTGCAGGCAGAGTGCGTATGGGGGCGCCTGACAACGGGTCTAAAAATCGGATCTGAAACACTCCCAGTTTTAAGTCCGCCCAGCACTTAGAATCAAAATGGTCAAATCGGGCCCAAAAGAGTACTGAATGACCTCCTTCTCTCTTGTAACCATTTTATGACCCTATTGTAGTCATGGCCCACCACCAACACCTTTTGAAGGGCAACTTTGAGCAGCACGGCGGCACAGTGGTGAGCACTGCTGCCTCACAGCGCCAGGGACCCGGGTTCAATTCCTGACTTGGGTCACTGTCTGTGTGGAGTCTGCACATTCTCCCCATGTCTGCGTGTGTTTCCTCCCACAGTCTGAAAGACGTGCTGGTTAGATGCATTGGCCATGCTAAATTCACCCTCAGTGTACCCAAACAGGCGCTGGAGTGTGGCGACTCGGGGATTTTCACAGTGACTTCATTGCAGAGTTAATGTAAGCCTACTTGTGACACTAATAAATAAACTTTGAACAATGGATCCGGCAATAAATGCCGGCCTTGTCAGTTGCATCCATATCCTGAGAATCAATCAAGGAAAAGACCATTAGCAAAGAGAAAGCACAGAAGTTGCTGCTCAGAGCTTTTAGAAAGGAAAAACATTGCACAATTACAGTAAATGTATGAGCCAGGTGAATACTCCGGAAGCGCCCAAAAGATAAGGGTAATAACACTCTGTGCCATCTCCGTTACACTGCAACTCGCAGTTCAATCTCCATCCTTTGATTTAAGCCACTTTATTACATTTTCAAAACTGATTGCTCAGAAAAGTGAACAACCTCCCTGGTTTCATTAAAAAATAAAAAGGTAATGAGTTTACCCTGGGTTCATAAAGGAAGATTGCTGGTAGCCGGGGGGAAATGTTTCAAACCTCCAGGCAGATGCTACAATTAGCCTAATCTAAAACTGATGAGCCTTTGTAATAAGAGTCACCATTGTAAGTACTTTCTCAGTCATCTAATGGGAGAAAAGATTGTCCATTACATGATTGTAAAACACATTATAACAATTATCAAAGTGCAATGAAATGTAATAAGATAGAACTTAAAAACAAGTCATAGAATCATAAGGGAGGCCATTCGGCCTATCATAGAAACATAGAAACTAGAAGCAGGAGTAGGCCATTCGGCCCTTCGAGCCTGCTCCACCGTCCATTTTGATCATGGCTGATTGTCGAATTCAAAATCCTGATTCCCCCCTTCTCTCCATATCCTTTGATCTCTTTAGCCCCAAGACTTATATTTAATTGCTTCTGAAATCACACAATGTTTTGGCCTTAATTACTTTCTGTGGTCGTGAATTCCACACATTCACCACTCTCTGGGTGAAGAAATTTCTGCTCACCTCAGTTCTAAAAGGTTGACCGCTTATCCTCAGATTCTGACCTCTAGTTTTGGACTGCCCCACCATCGGGAACATTCTTTCTGAATCGACCCTGTCTAACCCTGTTAGAATCTGATAAGTTTCTATGTGATGTGATTCCCCCTCACTCTTCTAAACTCTCATCACTGTGCCAGCTACTTGAAGGAACAGTCTTATTTATCCCACCATCTTGTTTATTTTCCCATAGTTCTGCAAATTTTCCTTTTCAAATACATGTCCAATTCCCCTCTGAAAGATATCATTATATTTTTATTCATTCATGGGATGTAGGTGTCTCTTGTTAAGCTAGTATTTATTGTCAATTGCTCTTCAGAAGGTGGATGAGCTGTCTTCTTGAACGTCTGCAATCCATGTGTTGTAGATACACCCACAGTGCTGTTAGAGAGTTGCAGGAATTTGACCCAGCAACAGTGAAGGATTGGAGATATATTTCCATGCCAGGATGATGTGTGACTTTGAGGGGGAACTTCCAGGTGGTGCTATTCCCATTTTCCTGCTGCTCTTGTCTTTCTCGACGGCAACACTCCTGGTTTGGAAGTGCTGTCTGAGGAGCCACGGTGAATTCCTGCAATGCACCTTGTCAATGGTGCACACGGCTGCCACTGTGCATCGATGGTGGAGGGAGTGAATGTTTGTGGATGGAGTGCCAATCAAGTGGGCTGCTTTGTCCTGGATGCTGTTAAGCTTCTTGAGTGTTGCTGGAGATTCACTCATTCAAGTAAGTAAAGAGCTTTCCATCAAACTCCTGAATTGTGCCTTGTTCATGGTGGACAGGCTTTGGACAGAATTGCCAATCTCTTGCTCTTGGAGCCACATTATTTATATGGCTAGTCCAGTTCAGTTTCTGGAGTGGACAGTGGGGGATTCAATGATGGTAATGCCATTAAACGTCAAGGGGTGATGGTTGGATTCTCTGTTGTTGGAGATGGTCACCACCTGGCACTTGTGTGGCATGAATGTTACTTGTCAGCCCAAGTATGGATATTATCCAGGCCTTGCTGCATGCAGACATAGACTGCTTCAGTATCTGAAGAGTCATATTGAATCTGCTTCTGCCACCCTTTCAGGCAATGTATTCCCAACCAACTGGTTCTTTTGCCAATTATCTTAAAGCAATGTCCTCTGGCCTCTGACCCACCTGCCAGTGGAAACAACTTCCTTTTATCTATTCTAACAAAGCCCTTGTTAATTTTGAATGCTTTTATCCCATGTCTCCTTAAACGTCTCTGCTCTAGTCAGAGGTTTAGAAGGTGTTTCCCTGCAGCCTTGGCAGGCATTTGTGGGGCGGCACAGTGGTTAGCAATGCTGCCTCACAGCGCCAGGGATCCAGGTTCGATTCCAGCCTCGGGTCACTGTCCGTGTAGAGTTTGCACTTTCTCCCCGTGTCTGCGTGGGTTTCCTCTGGGTGCTCCGGTTTCATCCCACAGTCCAAAGATGTGCGGGTTAGGTTGATTGGCCATGCTAAAATTGACCCTAGTGTCAGGGGGATTAGCAGGGTAAATGCGTGGGGTTACGGGAATAGAGCCTGGGTGGGATTGTGGTCAGTACAGACTCGATGGGCCGAATGGCCTCCTTCTGTACTGTAGGAATTCTATGATTCATTCTTTCTGAAGTTGCGTTGTCTCCACAGGGTCAAGGTTAAGATCACTGTGGCTGGAGAAGAATTTGTAATGGAAAGGTTGTTGTTGTAGTCTACGTAGGAATGAAGGAAATAGGTCAAACCAGGAATGATGTTCTGCTGAGGGAATTTGCGGAACCAGGCTTGAAATTAAATGACAGAATCCCACAGCTAATAATCTCTGAATTGTTACCTGAGCCTTGCACAATTTGGCACAGAGCTAAACAGATTGGAAAGTTAAATGCATGGCTGAAAGACTGATGTTGGAGGTATAGACTTTGTTTCACGGGGCGCTTGCACCAGGTTCTGGAGAAAGAAGGAACAGTTCCATTTGGAATGGGTTCCACTTAAATTGTGCTGGATCTAATGCCTTGGTGAACCAAATACCTAAGGCAGTGTACTTGAAACTAATGAAGGGAAGAGGGTTGTGAGTGAATTCAGCATACAGAAAAGTCATTAGCAGTAAGTGAAACGTCAAAGCTGTAGACCAGAATTGTGGTAATGGGGAGAGTGCAGCTGCAAAGGACCGAGAGCTTAACAAGAGTATGATGGCATCAGGTGACATCAGAGATAAATAGAAAAATGTTAATGCTGAAGGCATTATATTTGAATGCACAAAACGATCAGAGCAAAATGGATGAAGTAATGACTCTGACAGAAATAAGTGGCTTTTCCTGCAGGTGGGTTTCTGATTTTTTGCCTCTTGCCAGATTTCCCAGTGCCTCCCACCAGGAAACAAGCCACGGGCTGGAGTGGAAAGGTCCACCCTTAAGCTGTGCTCCTATTTGGAAATTTATTGAACACTTTGTTTGGCTATCCTCTCTCTCTTTCACTCTCATTATTTATTTTTCTGTACCTGGGTGGCACAGTGGTTAGCATTGCATCCTCACAGCGCCAGGGACCCGAGTTCGATTCACGGCTTGGGTCACTGTCTGTGTAGAGTTTGCACGTTCTCCCCGTGTCTGCGTGAGTTTCCTCCGGGTGCTCTGGTTTCCTCCCACAATCCAAAAGACATGCTGGTTAGGTGCATTGGCCATGCTAAATTCTCCCTCAGTGTACCCAAACAGGCGTCGGAGTGTGGCAACTAGGGCATTTTCACAGTAACATAATTTGCAGTGTTAATGCAAACCTACTTGTGACACTAATAAATAAACTTTTAAAAAGTTGATACATCCTGCTCTCTCCTTGCACTGGTAACTCCTCATTCTTTCACTCTGATGCTTTAAGGAGATATGTAGTTCATTGGCAAAAATAAACATTGGACCACAGGAAAATGAGGCTGGAGAAGTAATAATAGGAAACAAAGAAATGGCAGAGGAACTGAATACTTACTTTGCATCAGTCTTCACAGTGGAAGACACCAGCGGGATGCCAGAGCTCCAGGAGAATCAGGGGGCACAGGTGAGTGTAGTGGCCATCACTAAGGAGAAAGTTCTGGGGAAACTGAAAGGTCTGAAGGTGGATAAGTCACCTGGACCGGATGGACTACACCCCAGAGTTCCGAAAGAGATAGCTGAGGAAATTGTGGAGCCATTGGTGGTGATCTTTCAGGAATCACTGGAAGCAGGGAGGGCCCAGAGGACTGGAAAGTAGTTAATATAACACTGCTGTTTAAGGAGGGAGGGAGGCACCAGACGGAAAATTATAGGCCGGTTCGCCTGACTTTGATCATTGGCAGGATTTTAGAGTCCATTATCAAAAATGAGATCGCAGAGTACTTGGAAGTGCATAATAAAGTAGGACTGAGTCAGCACGGCTTTGTCAAGGGGAGGTCATGTCTAACAAATCTGTTAGAGCTCTTTGAGGAGGTAACAAGGAAGTTAGATAAAGGAGAACCAGTGGATGTGATTTATTTAGATTTCCAAAAGATTTCCACAAGGTGCCACATAGGAGACTGTTAAATAAGTTAAGAACCCATGGTGTTAAGAGTAAGATCCTAGCATGGATAGAGGATTGGCTGACTGGCAGAAGGCAGAGAGTGGGGATAAATGGGTCTTTTTCAGGATGGCAGCCGGTGACTAGTGGTGTGCCTCAGGGGTTGGTGCTGGGACCACAACTTTTCACAATATATATTAACGATTTGGAAGAAAGAACTGAAGGCACTGTTGCTAAGTTTGCAGATGATATAAAGATATGCAGAGGGATAGAAAGTATTGAGGAAGCAGGGGGGCTTCCCTCCCTGGAAGGACTTGGAAAGGTTAGGAGATTGGGCAAAGAAGTGGCAGATGGAATACAATGTGGAAAAGTGTGAGGTTATGCACTTTGGAAGGAGGAATGGAGGCATATACTATTTTCTAAATGGGAAAATGCTCAGGAAATCAGAAACACAAAATGACTTGGGAGTCTTTGTTCAAGATTCTCTTAAGATTAACATGCAGGTTCAGTCGACAGTTAGGAAGGCAAATGCAATGTTAGCTTTCATGTCAAGAGGGCTAGAATACAAGAGCAGGGATGTACTTCTGAGGCTGTATAAGGCACTGATCAGACCCCATTTGGAGTATTGTGAGCAGTTTAGGGCCCCATATCTAAGGAAGGATGTGCTGGCCTTGGAAAGGGTCCAGAGGAGGTTCACAAGGATGATCCCTGGAATGAAAAGCTTGTCATATGAAGAGCGGTTGAGGACTCTGGGTCTGTACTTGTTGGAGTTTTGAAGAATGATGGGGGGATCTTATTGAAACTTGCGGGATACTGCGAGGCCTGGATAGAGTGGATGTAGGGAGGATGTTTCCACGAGTAGAAAAACTAGAACCAGAGGGCACAACTTCAGGCTAAAAGGACGATCCTTTAAAACAGAGATGAGGAGGAATTTTTTCAGCCAGAGAGTGGTGAATCTGTGGAACTCTTTGCCGCAGAAGGCTGTGGAGGCCAGGCCATTGAGTGTCTTTAAGACAGAGATAGATATGTTCTTGATTAATAAGGGGATCAGGGGTTATGGGGAAAAGGCAGGAGAATGGGGCTGAGAAAAAAATCAACCATGATTGAGTGGCGGAGCAGACTCGATGGGCTGAATGGCCTATCCTGCTGCTATGTCTTATGGTCTTATGGCCCAATTCACTCAGGTCTGAGATGTTGCATTTCTATTTGCTGTGCTCTTACCCGTTTCCACCTTCAGCAATCCAAAGATGTGTGGGTTAGGTTGATTGGCCATGCTAAACTGACCCTGGTGTGTGGGGTTACGGGAATAGGGCCTCGATGGGCCAAATGGCCTCCTTCTGCACTGTAGGGATTTGATGACTCTATGAATTCATGGTACAAAAATGTCATCAAGATTAAATTCGGCCAGCTAACGGCATCACTGATCATTGCCCTGCTACATTAAATAATGGCTCACAGTGTACATCGCTGTGCTAATGATTTCAAATTCACAAAGAGACGACTGAAGTGTTAATGGCCAGTGTGGAGATCATTAAGCTGCTTACGAATGTCCTGTAGCACATCAGAGTTACCAGTCATTCATCTTAAGCACAAATATGTCATCAGTTTTACTGACACTGCACTTATTAAATGCTGGATTTTTCATTCTTCTCTGCAATTATGAGGAAGTTAGTCAGTGCAGCATTAAAGGAGACAATTCTGCCCACTGATTCTGTATTGGTTCTATGTCAGAATAATCCAGTTTGTTGCAACCACTCTTTCCCCACATCCCATCTTCTCCTTCAAGTATTTATCCAGTTCCCTTTCAAAGATGCCTGTTGAACCTTGACCCACTGCACTCCCAGGCATCGCATTCTAGATGGTTGTGTAAAAATGGTTTTCCTCATGGGCGGCGTGGCGGCACAGTGGTTAGCACTGCTGCCTCACAGCACCAGGGACCCGGGTTCGATTCCAGCCTTGAGTCGTTGTCTGTGTAGACTTTGCACATTCTCCCCATGTTTGCATGGGTTTCCTCCAGGTGCTCCAGTTTCCTCCCACAGTCCAAAGCTGTGCAGGTTAGATGCATTGTCCCTCCTTAATTGCCCCTTAGTGTCCAAAGATGTGTAGGATTAGGGAGGTAAATGTGTGGGGTTATGGGAATAGGGTTTGGGATGGGCCTGGGTAAGATGCAGTTCTGGACAGCTAGTGCAGACTCGATGGGCCGAATGGCCTCCTTCTGTATGGCAGGGATTCTATTCTATGTTACCTCTGATTCTTTTGCCAAACAACTTAATTCTGCATTTTGGAAAGTCATTGGAAAGTTTCTCTTTATTTACTCTTATCAAGGTTTCCAAGCTATTAAGGCGTGTATTCATGAGCAGAATGATTGGAGGTAATGGGAATACTGGAGTTATTTTCTGTTCAAAGCAAAAGCTGAGTGGCACCGTAATGAAGGTCAGTGAGATAATGAAAGGGTTTGAAAGGATAGATGCAGAGAAGATGTTTCCACAAGACCTAAACTAAGTGTCATCAATATAAGGTAGTTATTGATTAATCCAAAAGGTAATTCAGGAGAAACCGCTTTACTCAGAGAGTGTTGAGAATGTGGAATTCAAAAATCATAGAATCCCTGCAATACAAAAGGAGGCCATTCAGCCCATCAAGTCTGCACCGACTCTTTCGGACAGAGTACCTTACCGAGGCCCTTTTCCCCACCCTATCCCCGTAGCCACACACATTTACCATGGCTAATCCCCCTAGCCACACATTTTGGGAGACTAAGGGGAAATTTAGCATGGCCAATCCACCTAACCTGCACATCTTTAGACTGTGGGAGGAAACTGGAGCACCTGGAGGAAACCCACGCAGACATGGGGAGAATGTGCAAACTCCACACAGACAGTGACCCAAGGCCAAAATCAAATCCAGGTCCCTGGTACTGTGAGGCAGCAGTGCTAACCACTGTGCCACCATACAGCCCAAATATAAAGAGTAATTGCAGGGAATATTATGGGTGCATTTCAGGGTAAACTTGATAAACATATGAGGGAGAAAAAAATAGAAGGATATGTTGATGGGCTCGAGGGAGAACAGTGGGAGGAAGTTTGTGTGTGGCATAAATGCTGGCATGGCTCAGTTGGGCCAAATGTGTGTATATTCTTTGTATGCCTCTGGACTGGGGTTTGAATTTGCGATCTTCTGATCAGAATGCTACTATTGAGCGAAACTAACAGCTAATTCATTTGAATATTTATTTTCCAGAGTTAACCCTAACTGAACTGGCTGGACTACAGACAAACACTGCAACCACCCTGGACTAATTTTGGCTCTTTGCGTAGTTGGAAAGATAAATAGGTTAGAAAACAGCTGCCACTGGCAACACTCATTAATCGACAGTATTAAATAACGCAGACTGTGTTGTGAGACTTTCTGGTCCTACGATTAAATCAATAAAAGTACTTTAGCTGAGCAAATTGCTTGTTTTCTTACCGACACACATGACTCTGGCTGCTCTCCAGTTCCTATTGAATTCCAGCCCCACCCCCTCCCCCCCAAAAAATGCTGACTGTATTAAAGTCAATTTGATACAGATAATTAAATATGTTGGGAGAAAATAATAAGTTGTGTTCCAAAGGAGTTGATAAATGGGGGAGAGGATGTGAGAAGGTAGAGGTTGCAAGGTTAGTTGTAGAGTGTTGGTAGATGAGATACGGGTTTATTGACAGGCTGATTACAACTGAGACATATACCAAGTCAGCTAAAAATTCAACACTCCCGTTTGCAGAGGCGGTGTCACAATTTGAGAGCAACGCCAGCTCCGTCCCGTTGAGGCAGGTGGTAGCACGCAAGCTCCTCATTTTCATCATTCTAATGTTTGACCTAATGAGACCCATGCACGTGGATAGCTGAATCCTCAATAGGGAGCCCAACAGTGTGTGTGTGTGGGTGTGTGGGTATTACATGTTCCATCTAGCCTGTTCCTCCAAAGGGCAGTCTGTCCATCATAAAGGGTGTGTACTCACTAGAAGAAAGCTGTGACTGACTGCTTATAGTGCTGCATGTAGAGACAGTGCTAATGACTGTGCCACCGTGCTGCCAAGATCTTCAGTTCCCTCCCTGAGCCGCTAGAATCATAGAATCCAACAGTGCAGAAGGAGGCCATTCGGCCCATTGAGTCTGCACCAACCACAATCTCACCCAGGCCCTATCCCCATAACCCTAGCTGGTCCCCCAACACTAAGAGGAAATTTTTAGCATGGCCAATTCACCTAACCCGCACATCTTTGGAGTGTGGGAGGAAACTGGAGCACCCGGAGGAAACCCACACAGACACGGGGAGAATGTGCAGACTCCGCACAGACAGTGACCCAAGCCAGGAATCGAACCCAGGGTCCCTGGCACTCTGAGGCAGCAGTGCTAACCACTGTGCCACCTTGTCGCCCCACTGTGCCACCCCTACGCCTCCCTATCCCTCTCTCCTCATCGAAACCTAACTCTCTGATCGAGCTAGTTGAATGTCCCACATTTCAAAACCGCCCTGGATGTCAGTCGCCACATGAAGAAAAGTATGAAGTTGAAAAAGTTGTCGTGATTTTGTGAAGAGACAGCTTGTGTTTAGCACATGAAACTCACCAAACTGCACCCACGAGGAACTGGCATGTCAACACGCTCAGCTCAATTACATGTTAATTTTCGGCAATCAACAGCAGTTAATAAGGTTTACAAGAGAGTGGGTGATAATTGAAGTTCAGCCACTAGTGCCTTTAAATTAATTCAGCATTTACGTCAGTCTGGTTTATAATTTTCTGATCAGGACTTCACAGGACCAGCGAACCATCATTTCAACTTGCAATGTTGAGGTGTAAATTAAACACAATATTCTGGTGGGTATTTTTTCTGGTGTAATCTTCCACTGGTGCGAATAATTGCGAGGATTCTCTGGTGGCCACTTGCTCACTGAAGGATTGCTACATGAGGTGAGGATAAGCAACCCACTCTGCAATGTTACACTGCTCAACTGTTGTCACGCAAAACCAGCGCAGAAACCTAACCAAGGTCTCGAAGGATTAAATTATGAGATAAGCTTTTATGGACTGAACTTTTATTCCGTTTAGAAAATTGAGGCATGCTTTCATAGCACAGTGGTTAACACTGCTGGCTCACAGCGCCAGGGGCCCAGGTTCGATTCCCGGCTTGGGTCACTGTCTATGTGGAGTTTGCACATTCTACCCGTGTCTGCGCGGGTTTCTTCCGGGTGCTCCGGTTTCCTCCCACAGCCTAAAAGAAGTGCTGGTTAGGTACATTGGCCATGCTAAATTCTCCCTCAATGTATCCGAACAGGCGCCGGAATGTGGCGACTCAGGGATTTTCACAGTGACTTTATTGTTAATATAAGCCTATTTGTGACACTAATAAATAAACTTTAAACAGAATAGGCCATTCAGCCCATGAAGTCTGCACTGACTCTCTGACAGAGTATCTTTTCCAGGCCCTGTCCCACGCCCTATTCCTGTAACCCCACGCATTTACCACGGCTAATCCATCTAACCTATACATCTTAGGGCTGTGAGAGAAACTGGAACACCCGGAGGAAACCCACGCAGACATGGGGAGACCATGTAAATTGCACGCAGTCACCCAAGGTCAGAATTGAACTGGAATCCCTGGAGCAGTGAGACAGCAGTGCTAACCACTGTGTCATTGTGTCACCCTTTAATTGAGGTGTTTTAAACGATTAGAGGATTTCATAGGGCAGATAAAGGGAAACCATTTCCTCAGTTGGGAAATTCAAGGGGCAAAACCCTAAAACATTAGAATTAGGCCTATCAGGAAGATGGCAAGAAGAACTTCTCCACTCAAAGGGTAAAGGAAATCTGGAACTCTATTCAAAAAGTTCTGAACTACAGGGTCAATTAAAATGTCAAAACTGTGATTGAAAGATTTTTGTTAGGTAAGAATATTAAGGATTATGGAACAAGGATGCATAGATGCAGTTAAGATACAGATCAGCCATGATGTAACTGAACAGTCTCAGGGGCTGTACATTTTCCTGTTTCTATGTTCCTCTGACAGGCAGAAGCTCCACTTGAGCAGTTAAGCAATAATGATATACGTTGAGGAAAGCAGCAGTATCAAGCTAAGAGAAAAGGCTCACAGATATGAGGAAATTGGAAATCCAGCTATAAGAAAGCAATAGAGATTACAAAGAAAGTTAGATTGCCAACAGAATATCTGGTTTTATGCATAGATATCAAAGGGAGTTTGCACAGAATGAAAGAAATTCAAGGTTGTGGGGAAAGATTAGGCAAGTAGAATTAATTGGACTGCTCTTTCAAGGAGCCAGCATTGACACAATGGGCTGAATGGCCTCCTTCTGGGCAGTGAGGTTCCATAAATCATAGCCAAGCAAAACCTAACAGATCAGGACAGGAGAGATGAGACTGATCGGGCTATAGAAAAATAGACTAAATCAAATTGCATTAAATGTCATTTTCCATGCTTTGATATCACTACATCACCAGAAGCAACCACGGCAACACAAATGTCTTCTAAATATGTGGATCTTGCTAGTCACGTATTTGAGTCTTGTGTCAACCACGACAGACTTTTAATTAAAGTTACCTTGGTACTCCTGAGTTTGCTTGTATTGGGCAGGGAAACTACAGCAGGAAATTCACTGGTACAGTGACAAAACATTGAAAAATAAAGATATAAGGAGATAGAGAAAAAAGAAAGAGAAACAAGAGTAAAGAAACAGATAAAAGACAAGGGAAGGGAATGGGAGGAAAGGAACAAGGAGGGGAAGAGAATGGAGGGAGGGAGAATGGGAGAGAGAAAAAGGAAAAATACAGACAAACGGAAGGAAAGATGGAAAGGGAGAGGGAGGGAAGAAAGAGGAGCAAGTGTAGTAAGAGGGGAAAGGAAGAGGAGGGGGTGGGAAAGGAAATGCAAAGAAAAAAGGAGGGGAGTGTGGAAGGAAAGGAACAGAAAAGGACAGATGGGGGGAAAGAAGGGTTGAAGCAAAAGAATGGAGGGATACATCTGCTGGTATCAATTGGTTCACACAAAGCTTTTAAGTCTTCCCCCAATGTATGGGGGACACATATTTCTAAATTCACATTCATTAACTCAGGAATGTGAGGGAGCTCAAGGCCACAGGACATTCTACAATCCATCTGACTGATCACAAAAAAATAGTACTTAATCACTGACTAGCTATCTAATCTCAACCTCATTGTTTGGTATTTTTGTTATTCTTTCATGGAGTGTGGGCATCACTGGCTAGACCAGCATTTCTTGCCCATCCTAATTGCCCTTGAGAGAGTGATGATGAGCCGCATTCTTGAGCTGCTGCAGTTCATGTGGTATAGGTACACCTACAGTTCTGTTAGGGAGAGAGTTTTGACCCAGCCACAGTGAAGGAACAGTGATATATTTCCAAGTTCAGGATGGTGAGCAGCTTAGAGGGGAACTTGCAGGTTTTGGTGTTCTCATGTGTCTATGTCCCTTGCCCATCTTGGTGGTGGAGGCTGTAAGTTTGGAAGGTGCTATCGAAGGAGCTTTGGTGAGTTTTCTGTTTACGAGTATATGTTGCATAAAGTTGAATATATGAAACTATTGTGACAGTGCAAAGTGTCTGAGGGCCAAAGCATATGCCTAGTCAGCCATCTAAATTCACAAGGTGAGGTGGTGCTGAGGCAACTATGGAGGCTGCAGGTATTATCTCTGGTCTGAGATAACGCCGGCATCTCCACATCATGACTACCACCACTGTGCCAGTGCTTCTCCAAGCTCATTGCTGCGAGGAGCCTCCCCGATCTCTGACTAGACCAAGTTTCAGTCAAATCACAATCATTTAGGATTTAACCCACTTCAGAGAAAGCAAGGATAGAGGGCCATGATCACTAACAACAACTTGCATTTTAAAGGTGGTTTTAACCTTGTAAACCTTGATTTTGTGTACATGATTTTGCATATATGATTTTCACATAAGAGGCTTCTTCTTCTTATGGGAACAAGTATGAAGTATGTGGGAATTAACACCAACTAGGAGCTCCCAAAGATAATCTGGCCCACCACCACTGTAAGAAGTCTCACAACACCAGGTTAAAGTCCAACAGGTTTATTTGGTAGCAAATACCAAAGCTTTCGGAGCTTGCTGCTCCTTCGTCAGATGGAGTGAGACCACTCCATCTGACGAAGGAGCAGCAAGCTCCGAAAGCTTTGGTATTTGCTACCAAATAAACCTGTTGGACTTTAACCTGGTGTTGTGAGGAGACTTCTTACTGTGCTTACCCCAGTCCAACACCGGCATCTCCACATCATGACTACCACCACTGTGCCAGTGCTTCTCCAAGCTCATTGCTGCGAGGAGCCTCCCCGATCTCTGACTAGACCAAGTTTCAGGTGCTGTGTGTGGCCACCCCTGTGGAGCTAGTCGATCTAACACCTTGTAACTCACTTGATGAACGTAAGTGGGGCCCAGGCCTTAGACCCATAAAGAAGCCTCTTCAGCTCTGGGTTGAACAGCATGCGCTTCCGATCAGATATCCAGAACTCCAAACGAGTGACCTGTTGTATTTTTACCTTTCCAGACACAGCCGTGTTTTCAGGCTTCTCCTCAGGGTAGCCTCTGTAACCTCCTCATTCCTAACAACCTTCAGAAATATCTGCGTTCCCTCAACGAGCTGCCCTGCCCTCTTGCACATCCCCCAATTTTAATCACACCACCAATGATGGCCTGAGAGCACCTTGGAACTTTTTGTTATATAAAATATGTTATACAAATGCAAGTTGTTGTTGTTGTTTGAAGGCAACTGACCCCATCTTTATGGCCCTTGTTTCCCCACCAGCACCATCTGAAGGGAAAGTCAATTGACCCCTGGGTATCCTCTGAGATATGGACATCTTTTTGACCTAGTAAGGTCAGACCAAACGTGACAACATTGCTGCTGCAAATCAAAACTTCCATTTTGATAGCTTCTTTTATGTCCTGGGAGCATCCAGAATCATTTTCTCGCCAATTAATTACATCTGAGTTGTAATCAGCGCAGTTACGTAGATAAACACAGCACTCGATATGCTGACAAGCAACTCCCACTAATTGCAAATAAATGATCAAACATTTATACCCAACAAGGTATAACTGTGTTACCCCCAGTCTTGCGCACAGCAAGGTATCAGAGAGGCACTCATGAATGAACATTCAATAAGATATTAATGGGACACCCATGGACATATACCCCGCAAAGTAATAGTGGGCATGAGAGCGAAGCTATTTAGCTGCCTGTTGTTTACAATAGAGCCCTCTGCTCATTCTTACAGTCTCAGCATTATTAACAAGCCACAGATGCTGCCAGCAAAAGACAGGTCTCTTGAGCAGAAACCTTTTGAAATTGCCTTGTCGGCCTTGTAAACCTGACCACGGCTACAAAGAGCATTAACAATGGGAAGCAGAAATATCAACAATGACATAGTGAGTGAAGGTAAGCTGGGAAAGCACTTAAAGAAACCCGTTAGTGAATAATTTAATCATTCCTTAGCACTGATGATAATCTGTGTTACTGGTGCCTTGCTAAAGTGTGCATCACGTGTAGTAATGGGAAGCAATGGAGAAGACATTGAGGGCAACAAAATGCGTCAAAGTAGCTTTGCCATAGCGACTCAAATTTCATTTCATTACTCTTCCAGTCATTCATTCCTTTCACATTGATGGAGGTTAAACGCTACATGTGAGAAACTGTCTCGGAGTCAAACAGTTCTCAGGGAAATCAAGATTCTACATGCTTCCTGTAAAGAAGAATCATTCTTTTCATTCCCTGCTGAGATCACATTTTAAAATGACTGTGAATTAAGCCTAACACTGCAGTATACCAATCTTGACTTTCAACAATTTACTGGGTGACAAAATCTTCCTTGCTTTCCAATAGTTTGCCGGACATTTGATGCAATTGTAGAATTTATTTTATCATTCTCGGTATGGGGGCATCACTTGTAAGTCTGGCATTCATTACACAGGTCGAGATGCTCTGTGAGAAGATAGATGGTGTTAGGCGCTCTTACTGAACCACTGCAATCTGTGTGGTGGAGGTGCTACCACAGTGCTGTTTAATGCCTCCTCCATGATTTTGACCCAACTACAAGGAATTGATGGCCAAAGTTGAGATGATGGCTGGAATGTTAACACCGTTCATGCCAGCGGGATTTTCCCATCCGCTGCAGTGAACTGAGATTTGACTGGGCACCAAATTCTCCGACTTCGTTGTAGCGGGTGCTTGGCGTGAACGGCCTGTAAGATCGTGCCCGAAGTGTGATTTGGAACAGAACTTGGAGGCAATGGTGTTCTCATGTACCCGCTGCTCCTGGCCTTTCTAAGTGGCAGAGGTTACAGGTTCGAAAGGTACTTTCGAAGGGGCCTTGGTGAGTTGCTGAAGATGGCGCATATTGCAACTAAGATGGTGGCCTGGGTTGAATAGTTAGAGACAGGTTGCCAGTTATTGTACTGATTTTACTGTGCATGAGGATAATCAACAGATGTTTTCCAAAGCATGAAATTGAATTTGATAAAGTAGGTAAGGGCAAACTGTTCCAACCAGCAGAAAGAAGGGTCAGTGTCCTGAGAACACAGATTTAGGCAATTTGCAAAAAAACCAGAGGGGAGATGCAAAATTGTTTTACACATCAAGTTGTTAGGATGTGGAATCGTAGAAACACTACAGTGCAGAAAGAGGCCATTCGGCCCATCGAGTCTGCACCAACCACAATCCCACCCAGGCCCTATACCCATATCCCTACATATTTATCCGCTAATCTCTCTAAGCTACGCATCTCGGGACACTAAGGGGCAATTTAGCATGGCCAATCAACCTAACCCGCACATCTTTGGACTGTGGGAGGAAACCGGAGCACCTGGAGGAAACCCACGCAGACATGGGGAGAATGTGCAAACTCCACACAGACAGTGACCCAAGCCGGGAATCGAACCCGGGTCCCTGGAGCTGTGAAGCAGCAGTGCTAATCACTGTGCTACCGTTCCGACCTAATGGATTGAATGGATGCCCTGAAAGACTGATGGAAGCGGAATCTACAGTAACTTTAAAAAGGAAATGATACATTCGCAGGACAATGGGGAAAGAGAAGGGGAGTGGGACTAAATGGAAAGCTCGTTCAAAAAGCTGGTACATGATGGGCTTCTGTGGAATTATTTCACTCACTGAGGGAAGTCATCCACTCTACTCATATTATTGGTTAAGAAAAAAACAATCTCGAGGGAGAGTTCGAGAATCTTTTTCAATATCAGACCCATTTCCTGCACAGGCCTCTGTGAGTCTTGATGATTTAATTAGCTCCGATCCTTGAAGGTTGCGGCTCTGCAGTGGGAACTGTGGCAACCCATTTCTTGCTGTAATCAAATGGTTTATTAAAACAATGAATCACAAACATTAAACCATCGGTCAAGTAAATGGCACAAGAAACGCCATTCTATAACATATTTAATGTCACTCTCATCATCCAGAAGGCCATCAAAAGGGCTAGTCTTACTACTGAAAAACTGGGAAAGGGAATATAAGGTTTCAGTGCTGGTACAATAATGATAGTAATAATGGTGTCCTCATGCATCAGTTGCTGAAAGTAAGCGTGCAAGTACAGCAGGCAGTAAAGAAGGCAAATGGTACGTTGGCCTTCATAACAAGAGCATTTGAGTATAGGAAAGGGATGTTTTACTGCAATTGTACAGGATGTTGGTGAGGCCACACCAGGAGTATTGTGTGCAGTCTTGGTGTCCTTATCTGAGGAAGGATGTCCTTGCCATAAAGGGAGTACTGCGAAAATTTACCTAACTGATTCCTGGGATGGCAGGTCTGTCATATGAGGAGAGACGAAGTCAGTTAGGATTATATTGATTGGAGTTTAGAAGAGTGAGAGGGGATCTCATAGAAACTTATAAAATTCGAACAGGATTAGACAGGGTAGATTCAGAAAAAATGGGGGCGATTCTCCCCAAAAAATTCTACATGTTGAATTCATGTGAAAACTGAAGTAAATCACGCTGGTTTTTTCAGTGGGATTTTAAAAAAGAATCGCCCACACTCTGTCCACTACTGAGTGATAGCGTGATTCATGTTAAAGTGCTGGGGGTGGGGCCTGTTCCCACTGGGGAGGCTGGCAGCATAGTGCTGAGCTGGCCACTGCGCAGGTGCCGATCTGTCAGGACCGAGATCGGCACATATGCAGTGGCTCCTGCTGGTCTCCAGATTGCTGGCCAGCTCGATCGTATGGCCAGCCCCGTGGCCCCCGCAATGCCGGCCCTCTGCTCCCCGACAGCCCGATCGCTGGCCCCCCAAGCATGCCCGGACCCAGACTCGACCCCCACCCACCCAACCCCCCCTCCCCCCTCCCCCGCTGCCCCGATCTGCCACCACCCCCCCGGCAGTCTCAAACTCCCCGCCCCCCAACACAATACCGACCCACCCCCCTGCCATCCCGACCACCACCCCCCTGCAGTCCCGGACCCCCCCAGCAAGCTCCCCTGCCCACCCCGATGCCCACCTCCGATCGCTGGCCCTCCCTCCCTCTGTTCAATCCCAAAGTGCAGAGGGGCAGCGGGACCCCACACCCCGACTGATCCCTTGTGCATTTACCTTCTTTAGAAGTCTCCCATGTGGGACCTTCACAAAGGCTTTGCTGAAATCCATGTAAACTGCACCAACTGCACTACCCTCATCTACAAACCTGGTCACCTCCTCAAAAAATGCAATCACATTTGTTAGGCACGATCTCCCTCTGACGAAGTCATGTTGACTATCCCTGATCAAGCCCTGCCTCTCCAAGTGGAGATAAATGCTCTCCTTCAGAAGTTCATAAGTATCTCCGACAGATCGGTTCTTCCTGCCAAAAGTTGGTCCACGTGCCTCCTCCAGCTGACATCATCCTGGCTCTGGATGGTATACAAGACAGGTCCAGTTTGTGTGATGATTGTGGCAGGAATCCATTTCTCTCCTGTAGAATAGTTCCTAGCCAGAACTTTTTGTCCTTTGAGGAAGGCACTTGTTCTTTCAAACATTTACATCTTCCATACATCATTCTAGGCTGTTTTCCACAATTGTCTCAAATCATCTTTGATTTGATTTGATTCGATTTATTATTGTCACGTATTAGCATACAGAGAAAAGTATTGTTTCTTGCATGCTATACAGACAAAGCATACCGTTCATAGAGAAGGAAAGGAGAGGGTGCAGAATGTAGTGTTACAATTATAGCTAGGGTGTAGAGAAAAATCAACTTAATAAGTGGTAGGTCCATTCAAAAGTCTGATGGCAGCTGGGAAGAAGTTGTTCTTGAGTCGGTTGGTACGTGACCCCAGACTTTTGTATCTTTTTCCAATGGAAGAAGGTGGAAAAGAGAATGTCCGGGGTGCGTGGGTCCTTCATTATGCTGGCTGCTTTGTCGAGGCAGCGGGAAATGTAGACAGAGTCAATGGATGGGAGGCTGGTTTGCGTGATGAATTGGGCTGCATTCACGACCTTTTGTAGTTTCTTGCGGTCTTGGGCAGAGCAGGAGCCATACCAAGCTGTGATACAACCAGAAAGAATGCTTTCTATGGTTCATCTATAAAAGTTGATGAGAGTCATAGCTGACATGCCAAATATCCTTGGTCTTCTGAGAAAGTAGAGGCGCTGGTGGGTTTTCTTAACTATAATGTCGACATGGGGGGACCAGGACAGGTTGTTGGTGATCTGGACACCTAAAAACGTGAAGCTCTTGACTATTTCTACTTCATCCCCGTTGATGTAGACAGGGACATCTTCTCCACTACGCTTCCTGAAATCGATGACAATCTCCTTCGTTTTGTTGACATTGAGAGAGAGAATATTGTCACCGCACAAGTTCACCAGGTTCTCCATCTCATTCCTGTACTCTGTCTCATCATTGTTTGAGATCATTTCCGATTGTAAGCTAACAACTTTCAAAGTTTCCTCATTCATATAGAGGCACAGAGATTTACAGCATGGAAACAGGCCCTTCGGCCCAATTTGTCTCATCTTGCCCATGTACTATACCCATCTTACCCATGTAACTGTCTCAGTGCTTTTTAAAAGACAAAATTGTACCCGCCTCTACTGCTACCTCTGGCAGCTCGTTCCAGACACTCACCACCCTCTGTGTGAAAAAATTGTCCCTTTGGACCCTTTTGTATCTCTCCCCTCTCACCTTAAACCTAACTGTATCTAACTGTAAGTAGTCACTAATGCACAGTGCTGTTCATAATGGTTAACCAGCCCATAATGTTCTTGATAGTAAACCACACTAGGATTCTTTGCATAAATTACCTTATGTTCCAGCAAGGATAACTACTTAATATAGTTTCGCAGTATGGTCTGTTCTGCTTAGCTCTCTTTAATGACTGGAGACCTCCTAAGTCACAGTCAAGTGGCTTTTGTTTATCTATGAAGAAAGAGCCTGCAGCTGATAACAAAGTCCTTTACTTTTAAAAGTGTCTTTTGGTCTTGCAAAGCATCCTGGTTACATTTGGTTATTTAAAAAAGGTTTTTGGCTAAATTACATTAAACTTGTATTCTTAAAATGTTGACGTCATGGTTATGTTACTAAATTGTCAAGATTTTCCTCCATTCCTGGCAACATCCTCTTCAACCGTCTCTGTAGTCTTTTCAATGCGATCATATTCTTCTTGCAATTCGGTGACCTGAAGTGTAAATATTACTCTAGCTGTGGCCTAACTAGTGTTTTATACAGTTCTAAAATTCCTTCCCCTTGGGGTGGGACGGTGACACAGTGGTTAGCACTGCTGCCTCACAGCGCCAGGGACCCTGGTTCGATTCCTGGCTTGGGTTACTGTTTGTGTGGAGTCTGCATGCTCTCCCTGTGTCCGCATGGGTTTCCCCACCCGCTCCCTGGGTACACCGGTTTCCTCCCACAGTCGGAAAGACGTGCTGGTTAGGTGTATTGGTCATGCTAAATTCTCCCTCAGTGTACCCGAACAGGCGCCAAAGTGTGGCGGCTAGGGGATTGTCATAGTGCAGTGTTAGTGGAAGCTGACCCGTGACACTAATAGATAAACTTTAAGCTGTACTCTATGCCCTAGTTAATAAAGAAAGTATGCTTTATTGACAGGGAGGAATTGTCATAATGAAAAAATGGGCGGGATTTTCCATGCATCCTTGTGGTGTGTTTTGGGGCAGTGGTGGTGGTCCGCCATTGGCCGGCGGTGAGATCTTCTGGTCCTGTCACAGTTGACAGGATTTCCCATTGTATCGACCTCCCGTAGGTGGGCGGCACGGTGGCACAGTGGTCAGCACTGCTGCCTCACAGCGCCAGGGATCCAGGTTCGATTCCTGGCTTGGGTCACTGTCCATGTGGTGTTTGTACATTCTCCCTTATCTGCATGGGTTTCCCCCCACAGTCCAAAGATGTGCGGGTTAGGTGGATTGGTCATACTAAATTGCCCGTTAGTATCAGGGGGACTAGCTCGGGTAAATGCATGGGGTTATGGGATAGGGCCTGGGTGGAATTGTGGTCGGTGCAGACTCGATTTGCCGAATGGCCTCCTTCTGCACTATAGGATTCTATGAAACCCGCAGCAGGGATTCGCTGTGAACAGGAAGATCCCACTGTCAGAAACGGTAGGAAAATTCCGGCCTGTATGTTTTACAGACCTGTAAAAGAATGCTGGTGGATGATGTAAACGTCAATATATTGGTTGATTAATTATTTTCCTCCCGTTAATAGACTCCAAGATCAAGCAGAGACCCATTTCTATTTTCCTTGTTGCAGTCCCAGGGCATGTTATTTCCCAGAATCCTCTTCATTTTACCAGCTTGCGGGAGTTTTCTGGACCTGCTCTGACAGAAAGCATTCACATGACGGATGGAGTTTTCAGTGCCAAGAAACATCACTTCATTTCTGATGAACTCTGTCAAAGTAAGCCAAATGACTCACTGTTGAAAGCAATAAAATTAAACAAACTCTTTCTTTGCAATATTTTGACACCTTTCTAGTTTCCTGTGTGAAGTTTGACTTCTACTCGAACTGATTGATTGAACAAACAAGGAAGGAAAAGCGCAGTGAACCCAGCAGTTGTTGTAGGGCCGCTCAGGGTCACTCGGCGGCCATATTTTCTTCCTTCAAGACTGCTTCAGATCTGTAACAAATCGTGATGACTGATGTGTGATGAATGTAGACTGGATGTAAAACTTTAACACATCCATATACGGAAATACATAAATATGGAGACGGATAGGAAGGTAGACATGCTTTTACATAACGTTTTTAGCGACCATAGGACATCAGAAAGCACTTTACATTCAACAAAGTACCATAGTTGCTGTTGTACAGCAAGATACATGCCGATACAAGTTAATTTTCCACAACACTATATATAGAGGTTCAAGGACTAGTGTAGTTCTTGCGGTGAGAGAAATGGGGAATGATTGGATAAGGTGAAATATTTCAATCCTCATTTTAAAGGCAATTTTTGATATATTCATATTTCTATTATAAATATTTGTATCCACATTTATAACAGAATTGCTTTTATTGCTGTAATTATATCATCCCATCAATGATGGCATTGCAGTGCCTCCACTGCGGGACGTGTGCAATTACAGCAGATTTTATTTTCGATATGTTGGAATGTCACTGGGAGAACTTGCAGGTAGATGTGAATTAAAAATCTTGAGCAGCTCCTACCCACGAACCCTGCTTTTTGTTACCATACTTTCTCCTTTGATCTCCTGTCTTGCATCTCCCATTCTAAATTGCCATGCAAACGTTTATCTTTCAATTTTGCCCACAATGGGCAGAGTTTCCCCGGCTCTTTGGAGGCAGGTCTGGAAGTGTGGGGAGAGTAAAATAAAGGGAGTGGAATCGGGCAGCTCCTCAAGGGATTCCCACCAAGGGGGAAGTTTCCCTGGATGAGGTGGGATACAGGTCAGCTGCACACTGCAGTAAGGCAGGGAGTCAACTTAAATATTTGAGGTACCAGTGAGAGTTTGTTTTGGGCTCGCTGGGTTTTTTCTGTTGATGGTGGAGCACCTCACCCCTTCCCACACTGCAACACATTTGGAGGTCGCTGGCTGGAAGACAACAGGGAGGTCCTTTATGTTGTCTTTGTAGCAGTTGGATACAAGGCTTGCTCAGCTGAGGGCATTTAAGAGTCAACCACAGTGCTGTGGCTCTGGAGTCACATGTGGAATCCATAGAATCCCTACAGTGCAGAAGGAGGCCATGCGGCCCATCGAGTCTGCACCGACTTCTGACAGCGCATCTTACCCAGGCCCTATCCCCTTACCCCACATATTTACCCCACCAATCCTCAGAACCTACACATCTTTGGACACTAAGGGACAATTTAGCATGGCCAATCCACCTAACCTGCACATCTTTGGACTGTTGAAGGAAACTGGAGCACTCAGAGGAAACCCACGCAGATATGGGGGGAATGTGCAAACTCCACACAGTCACTCAAGTGGGAATTGAACCTAGGTCCCTGGCGCTATGAGACAGCAGTGCTAACCAGTGTTGCCAAGACCAGGTAAGGATGGCAGATTTCCTTCCCTAAAGGGCAGTCATGAACCCAGATGGGTTTTTACGACAGTCGACAATGATTTCATGGTCGTCATTGGATTTTTATTTCCCAGATTTTTATTGAAACTGGAAACATTCTCATCAGATCCCCCTGCCCAACACATTGTAAAGTCTTTTAAATGTTGGTGACTGAAGAGATAGTTTAAACGGAGGAAGTTGTGGACAGAGACATGAGACACAACAAAGAAAGAGGTGAGTGGTCCAAAGTTTGAGGCTGAAAGTAAGTGCACAGGTACAGTAGGTAGTAAAGAAGGCAAATGGTATGTTGGCCTTCACAGCGAGAGGATTTGAGTATAAGGATAGGGATTTTTTGCTGCAATTGGTGAGGCCACACCTGGAGTATTGTGTGCAGTTTTGGAGTCCTTATCTGAGGAAGGATGTCCTTGCTACAGAGGGAGTCCAGTGAAAGTTTACCAGGCTGATTCCTGGGATGGCAGGTCTGTCATATGAGGAGAGACTAAGTCAGTTAGGATTATATACTCTGGAGTTTAGAAGAGTGAGCAGGGATCTCATAGAAACTTAAACTCTAACAGGGTTAGACAAGGTGGATTCAGAAAGAATATTCCAAATGGTGGGGGAGTCCAGAAATAGGGATGAATAAAATAGTTTGAGGATAAGGGGTAAACCTTTTAGAACAGAGCTGAGGAGAAATGTCTTCACCCACAGCGTGGTGAATGTGTGGAATTCACTACCACCAAATGTGGCCAAAACATTGCCTGATTTCAAGAAGAAATTAGAGATAGCTCTTGGGGCTAAAGAGATCAAAGGATCTGGGGGGAAGGGGGGGATCAGGATATTGAACTTGACGATCAGCCATGATCAAAATGAATGGTGGAGCAGGCTTGAAGGGCCGAATGGCCTACTCCTGCTTCTAGTTTCTATGTTTCTGTGAGATGGTTCAATGTTCTAACAAAGCACATCTCGATGACATCAGGCCTTGGCTGATAAGAATATTGTGTGGCTTTTGCTTTCATGAATATTCAATGATCCCCTGGTGCACATCACTAGACATGACAACAAAGTATTTAATGAAAATTCTGTCTATGCCTTGATAAAATATTTAAAGAAGATCATAGTTATCCAGTTGACTAAACAATGACTCAGTACAGAGTTACAGACTATGTTCCAAAGTCAAATTTTCCTGAGTGATTAGAGATAGCTAAAAACACAACTCTATCAGTATTCTTTTTCATCGCCACAAAGAGAAATGTTGCTGTAGCTTTTCATCTTGCAGTCATCAGGACAAATGCAGGAATGTCAAATTTCAAATGACCACACTTCTACCACAGGAGAAAAGGAATGCTGATTGGTTGGCAAGTTGACTCTGGTTGGCCAAGACATTATTATGGAGAAAGCAATGGGGAACCATAGGCTCCCCAAGCTCCTAAGTAATTCGAGAAAGATGAAAGTATTGAACATATTCTTTTGGTTTGTGGAAAATGGGCCGCTGCATATGAATTTATGTCACTTCTAGCAAGTGTAAATGAGCCATGTTATGAAGTCAACTGATTATGTTATGGTCACTCCTCCCTAAAGGACCCTGCACAGCAACATTAGTAATTAACCCTTTTGCATTGCACAATACAAGATCTATGATAGCCTGTTCCTTAGTTAGTTCCTCTAGTTGATCCAAGAAAAACCTATCATGTACACACTCCAGGAATTCATCCGCCACAATATGTCCTTTCTTCCTCTCTGTTACCACAAGCAGGAGCTAAACAAGGCAATGGTCTCTATTATCGTATCGTATTTCAGCACTAGGGCTGTGACTTCTTTACACCTCCCAACCTAATAAATATTTTAAAAGGATCAAGATTTGGGTCATGTAAAACCAAATTCTCTAAGAATATAGGGGTATCCTTAGACCCCACAGGTTTTGTCAGTTACTTCATTCATGCTATTTGAAGCATAACCACAACCAAAATTAGCTATGTTGATCAGGAATGAGGGTGTGTTATCCTAGTATGGCAGGGAAAAGATAGTTACGAGTGCAAGCAAGAATTTCTTCCTCACTCAGCATGATGGGAAATAATGGATTTAATCAGTAACAGTAATCCTGGGATGATATCCGATTTCCATGTGGGATTCATAGAATCATAGAAACCCTACAGTACAGAAAGAGGCCATTCGGCCCATCGAGTCTGCACCGCCCACAATCCCACCCAGGCCCAACCCCCATATCCCTACATATCTAGATGCAGGAACTGCATGAAATGCATGGAACTGCAGAAATTCACGGTACATAAGAACATAAGAACTAGGAGCAGGAGTAGGCCATCTGGCCCCTTGAGCCTGCTCCGCCATTCAGTAAGATCATGGCTGCAAACGGATGTGGACACGGCTGTATGGATGGAAACTACATGGCCCATCATTGTAACTGAACAACTTTCAGAAAGGAATATCCATGTTGTCTTCTTCCCCATATTGCTCTATTTTAAATAAATTTCAGATATAAAATGGGTGACGCAGTGGGCGCAGTGGTTAACACTGCTTCCTCACAGCTCCAAGGATTGTTATTTGAGGAGGAAAAGAACAAAATACTGCAGAAGTTGGAATTTTGAAATAAAAAGGCACAATGCTGGAAATACTCAGCAGGCCTTTCAGCTTCTGTGGAGAGAGAATCAGAGTTAACATTTTCAGATCCCTGATCCTCTATCAGCACTGAGTTCTGACGAAAGATCACAAACCTGATACATCACAGCGGCATGGTGGCACAGTTTATCAGTACTGCTGCCTCACAGTGCCAGGGACCCTGGTTCGATTCCCGGCTTGGGTCACTGCCTGTGTGGAGTTTGCACGTTCTCCCTGTGTCTGCATGGGTTTCCT
Organism: Mustelus asterias; assembly: GCF_964213995.1. Taxonomy (NCBI): domain Eukaryota; kingdom Metazoa; phylum Chordata; class Chondrichthyes; order Carcharhiniformes; family Triakidae; genus Mustelus; species Mustelus asterias. The sequence continues at coordinate 114,755,697 of NC_135809.1, forward strand.
CTGGGTGCTCCGGTTTCCTCCCGCAGTCCAAAGATGTACAGGTTAGTTGATCGGCCATGCTTAATTGACCCTTGGTATCCTGGGATGTGTATGTTAAAGGGATTAGCAAGGCAAATATGTGGGGTTTTGGGGATAGGACCTGGGTGGGATTGTTGTCAATGCAGACTTGATGAGCCAAATGGCCTCCTTCTGCACTGTAGAGTTTCTATGATTCTATGAAAATAGTTGATGGATTCTATTCCTGCCATTGTTTCTGGTGGGAACATTCCATTTCCTAACAATCCTACAATTCATATCATTAATCATTGTATCAATGTATTTCATTTGATTGAGAAAGTTATTGTTGCAGACAACTGGCTGTACCTGCTGTAAAAGTGGGTTCAATTTTCAGAAAGGTTTTTAAAAATGGAGATTGGGATGTGCTGGTTGATGGAATTAAGTTATTGAGTGTGACGCTCGTGTACCTTTAAGAACAGTTTTTTAAAAAATCATGTCCTCTGAAGTTGTAAGCAGGCCTTTTGGTCTCATTGTTGCCAAGGTGCCTGCTAGAAGTCCTTTTATTGCTGTTTCAATGGCTTAAATGGGGTTTTGTTTATTTTTACTCGGGGCCTCAGGTACTTTCTGGGATTTGTTTTATTGCATTGTGAGGGGGAAGATTGATCGACAAGTCAAAGTCAAGTGGTTCCTCCCCCGAAGAATCCAAGGATTCATTTTCAGTTTTGGTTTGGAGTCAGAAGGTGTCTTGGTTGTCAAGTGGCAGGCAGGTTTTCTCTCTCTCTCTCTCCCTGGTTTTGCAAACTCTGCTGGCTCACTGGAAACAGGTCTCCTGGCCTTCCTGGAGTAAAAGTCTGCTGTTCGTAGTTTGTTAGTTAGTACCTAAGCCTCTCTCTCTCCCTGGTGTTTTGGGAAGCTGTTCTGACTTCGGGCATGTCTGTTGTGTGTGTATCAAGAGGCCTGCAGCATCCGACCAAAGGACTAAGTTCCAGCATCAGATGAGCATTCATATTTTCTGTGCTAAACCTGTGGCAAGGGTTATTTTTAATGGGATTTGTTTGGTTGGAACGGTATTTAGCTGCTAAGGTTTATACAATATCATGGTAGTTTTTTTTCCTTGCTTGTAATTGGTAAACATTATTGTTAATTTTCTTTCTATACATGTTAACTATATTCTTAAATAAACTTTGTTTGATAAAAGCTCCCTAGTGGGTCAGTTGAATCATACCTGAAGTGAAGCATCTCATGCTCGCCCGAACTAAATTTAAATTAACTTATGATCCAGGCGAACTTCATAAAACACTTTGGAGTTTCTGACCTGAATTATAACAAGAGAAGAAAAATAAAGTTATTTACATCAAAAGTTAGAAAGTAGCCCCAAAAATAAATATTTCACAAGGTTTAAAACATTGCCAAGATGGTGTGTATAGATACCAGATACAACTGAAGTTAACTAAAGCCACAATATAACGCCAAAAGTGCATTCTTAAAAAAAAACAACAGGTCAGGTGGCAGTGCCATGGTAAAGCTTTATAAGTTCAGTTAGTGGCCAGAAAAGCCACTTAGGATCTTTGAAAAATCTAGCATGGTGTTGAAGATTGAGGAGGAAGATATGGCTGAAATGTGTTTTGTATTCATTTTCACTTTTAAAGATGATACAGTATTTAGAATTTGACACGTTGACTGTATATGCAAATGGCCTGAGCTTAGTTTGAGGCACTGAAGATAAATCAGGTTTCTGGGCCTGATAACATTTAACCTCAAATACTGTAGAAAATCAGAGAGGTACTATGCGAGCCATTAACTTAGTTAGCTGCCTAATGGTTCTTTGCGATGTGAGCTAGTTTGAATTGACTGGAGAAAGAGCTTGATGCATGATTGCTTGCACACATGTACCAAACCCCACACATTGATATCTACATAGGAACATAGGAACAAGAGTAGGCCATCCAGCCCCTTGAGCTTGTTTTGCCATAATGGTTGATCTGTATCTTGACTTTATTTACTCAGTTTTGCTCCATATCTTGTAAGTAAAGCTCTATAATATATTTTTAATAGGCTTGAATTACATAATTGAATAGTTGTATAATTAATTTTTAGCTGTGATAAAGATTAATGATTTAATGATTTGTGGTTCAAAATAAAATGCCAACCAGCACTAATAGTTTTTACCTAAAGGGCATAGTTTGACAGACGTTTAGGGACTCAAATGAATAATAGATAGGAAAATAAAAACAATGAAGAGTGAGAAATTATGTGGACATGTTTTCTTAAAGCTCCTGCAACACAAAATTTCCGTCGACATCAAAGCTGGGGGAAGAGAATGCATGTCTGAGGGAGGGTGGGCAGATGAGAGGGTGTGTGTGAGAGACGGAGGGAGAGAGAGAGTTTGTGAGGGGTGGGGAAAGAGATAGTGTGTGCTGGGTGGGGGAAGTGAAAATGTGTGCAAGGGGAGGGGAAAGAGAGGCACCCCTGTGCAAGGGGTGGGGGGGTGAATAGTGGGGGGTGAATAATGGTGGGGGGAAGACAGAGTGCCCACAAGGGGTGGGAGGAAGATAAAGTGTGCGCAGTGGGGGGGGGGGGGGGGGGGGGTTGGTGAAGAGAGAATGTGCGCAAGGAGTGGGGGGGGTGAGGGAGAGTCTGCACAAGGGGTGGGGGGAATAGGGAATGTGCGCAAGAGGTGGGGAAAAAAAGTGTGCACAAGGGGTGAGGGGAAGAGAAAGTGCACAAGCGGTAGGGGGATGAGAGAGTATGCGCAAGGGATGGAGGGATGGGAGAATGTGCACAGGGGTGGGGGAAAGAGAGAGTGTATACAAGGGGTGTGCAACTTTTGTGCACTCTCTCTCATCCCCCACCCATTGCGCACACTCTCTTCCCCCACCCCTTGTGGGCACTTTGTCTTCCCCCCACCCCTGTGCACTCTCTCTTCCCCCCACCCATTGCGCACACTCTCTTCCCCCACCCCTTGTGCACACTCGCTCTCTCCCCACCCCTTGCGTACATTCTCTTGTCCCCCCACCCATTGCACACACTCTCTTCCCCAACCTCTTGTGCACACTCTCTCTTCCCCCTGAAGTTCTTTCTGCAATACCGAAAAAGGGGGCTTTGATCTGAAGTTGTACTTCACCTTGGACCAGAATTGCGAATGGTGTCGGGACCACTTGAACTCCATACTAGCCATTGATACCGGGGTCCCTGATGGGTATAAACAAACTTGGAAAACAATATACAAAGATAGTAGCAGATCAACCTAATCTGTGATTACAGTGATACTATCATATGGTGTAAAACACAACTGCATTTTTTTAGGTAATCACAGCTTGAGTATTGCTGAGTTGACTGGCGAATATCTTAACTCTTTACTTTCTACACAGCCCTTGAATCTTTTATTTTGAAATGCGTTGACTCCTGACACACCAGCAGAAGAGATGTTCACTTCCGGATCCGCTGTCAGCACCAGCGCCCATCTTATTAGATTCCACCCTTTGTGCGGGAGATTCAGGATTCGTAGAATCATAAAATTTGACAGTGCAGAAGGAGGCTATTCGGCCCATCGAGACTGCACCGACCACAATCCCAACCAGGTCCTATCCCCATAACGACATGCATTTACCCTAACTAGTTCCCCTGACACTAGGGGGCAATTTAGCCTGGCCAGTCCACCTAACCTTTGGACTGTGGGAGGAAAACCGGAGCGCCTGGAGGAAACCCACGGAGACATGAGGAGAACACGCAAGCTCCACACAGACAGTGACCCAAGCTGGGAATTGAACCCGGGTGTCTAGCGTTGTAAGGCAGCAGCAGTGCCAGCCACTGTGCCGTCCCATGGGAAGTTTACTGAGAATGGACGCTGAGAATCCAGAGCGGAGAGCACTATTCAATCCTTACGGTGATAAGAGCTTTTGGAAGCACTGAGGGCGTACTTTGGATCGGCAAGAATATTTCCTGAGCGACGGAGGAGGTTAGCATGGAGACTGTATGTGGACTAACAAGTAAGGCCTGTTTGTGAGCTGTAAATTCTATCTAATTCTCAGTAATTGTCTGGCATTTTAATTAGAGCATCTGTTTCAATTTGTAAAGGAGTATTCATTTGTTTATATTTCTGCCCACTGAATGGAAAAAAAACAAATTGGTAGCTGATGACTGATTAGCCTTATTGTTTGCAACATCTGTCATTTCTTTATATAACTCATCAACTCACTTAACTTGTCTTCCCTAATTTACATTGAATCAGCCATTGTTTATGGCCACAGTTACACTATAATTATCATGTGAGGGTAAGAAAAGTACTGTTTTCTATTGATACCAAAGGTGCAAGGGATAATTTTCTCATTTAGTTTCCCTGCAGGAAATCTCAACATCTCGGACAAAATTTCAGACATTTCAGCAGCTCTGATGGTTGGAAAAGGTAATATTCTTTTTTATTCATTCATGGGACATGGGTGCCGCTGGCTGGCCAGCATTTATTTCCCATCCCTTGTTGCCCTTGGAGGGCGGTTGAGAGTCAACCACACTGCTGTGGCTCTGGAGACACATGTAGGCCAGACCAGGTATGGATGGCAGATTTCTTTCCCGAAAGCGCATCAGTGAACAAAAGGGGTTTTTCTGGCAATGGTTTCACAATCATCAGTAAATTCTTAATTCCAGATATTTTTTATTGAATTCAATTCCACCCTCCCGTGGCGGGATTTGAACTTTGGCCCCCAGAACATTAGCTGAGTTTCTGGATTAATAGTCTAGCGATAATACCACGAGGACATCACTTCTTCTGAAAAGCACCTACACTATTCACCTCAAATATTTCTTGTTGTAATGGGTTCCGCGCTTTCATCACTTTCTAGGTAAAGAACCTTTTTCCTGAATTCTATTTTGCTTTTATTAGTGACACTCCTATTTATGGCCTGTAGAGTTGGCTCTTCCACAAGGAGAGACATTTTCTTGATGACTATTCTACCGAATAGACAGATCTAGGCGATCTATAACTGACAGATCGTATCAAAGTTCTGGAGTCCTGCCACATACAGTCATGAATGATGGCAGACAAATAAACAACTAACTGAAGGAAAGGCTGTACAAATATTCCTATCCTCTATCATGGGGGAGCATTAGTGCAAAAGACAAGCCTGAAGCATTTGCAACCATCTTCTGCCAGACGTGCTGAGTTTGTGACCCACCTTGGCTTCCTTCAGATGCCAGTCTTCACTCCACAGAATATCAAGATGTGACTCAAGACACTTGATACAGCAAAACCTACTGACTCTGACAGCATCCAGGTTTACTGAAGGCTTATGCTCCGGAACTAGCCCTGCCCCTAGCAAAGCTGTTCCAGGACAGCTGCAACACTGGCATCCACCCAACAATGTGGAAAATTGGCAAGACATTTCCTGTCCACAAAAGTCAGTACAAATCCAATCAAGTTAATTACCACCCCATCGTCTCATCATGATCATGAACAAAATAATGCAAGGTGTTGTCAACAGTTGTATCAAGCAGCACTTGGTACTCAGTTTGTGTTCCTCCAGGGCTGCTCAGCTCCTGAGCTCATTACAGCCTTGGTCCAAATGTGGGCAAGAAAGTTGAACTAAGGTGGTGAGGTGAGAGTGGCTTGACAACAAGGCAGCATTTGACCAAGTGTGGTGTAGTGTTCAATGGTTTCATTATTCTGCACGTTCTCCCCATGTCTGCATGGGTTTCCTCCGGGTAGTCCAGTTTCCTCCACAGTCTGAAAGATGTGCAGGTTAGGTACATTAGCCACACTAAATTCTCCCTTAGTGTACCTGGGGACTAGGGGATTTTCACTGTAACTTCATTGCACTGTTAATGTAAGCCTACATGTGACACTAATAAATAAATGAATAAGATTATGGAAGCTTGTTATGTACAAATTAAGAACAAAGAACAAAGAAAATTACAGCACAGGAACAGGCCCTTCGGCCCTCCAAGCCTGCACCGACCATGCTGCCCGACTGAACTAAAAACCCCTACCCTTCCGGGGACCAAATCCCTCTATTCCCATCCTATTCATGCATTTGTCAAGACGCCCCTTAAAAGTCACTACCGTATCTGCTTTCACTATGACCCCCGGCAGTGAGTTCCAGGCACCCACCACCCTCTGTGTAAAATAACTTGCCTTGTACAACTCTTTTAAACCTTGCCCCTCGCACCTTAAACCTAGGCCCCCTAGTAATTCCACCCTGGGAAAAAGCTTCTGACTATCCGATTAGCTGTTGAGTTTCCTATATTACAACAATAACAATATTTCAAAAGTGCTTCACTGACGGTAAAGTACTCCAAAAAGTCCAGTGATACAGGTCTTTCTTTTGCAGCTCTCCCTCGGTTCTGCACTAAAGTATCAGCCAAGTGAGTCAATCAGGTGGCACAATGCCACGTTCTCAAGAGCAGTTGGGATGGGAAATAAATACTGGGTTTGCCTGCAACACCTACACCCCATGAATAAATAATTAGAATAAATTGCTGTCTTGGGGCTTAAACGTTAAACCTATCTGACTGAAAGCATGGTCTCATGCTTGAAAGAGATTTTGAAGTGCTTGAAATGTATCCCCAGGGTAAGGTAGAGAACAACATTTGGATTGACTGTGAATAGATGGTGGAAAAGATCATTGAAAATCTTACATCTGTCAGCTTAATGTCAAAAACAGGACTGAGTTAACACTTTGGGCAAATGACTACAATGGTATAATAGAGGGAAGGGCATTCAAACATCAGTAAATAGCATGCTATTTAATAGCATACTACCTAACAAATACAGGGGTGAGGGGATATGGGGAACAGGTGGGGAGGTGGATTTGAGACCAAGGAGAGATCAACCATGATCTCATTGAATGGCTCGAAGGGCTGAATTTGCCTACTTCTGCTCCTAATCCCTATGTTGCTATGTTCCTATACCATCCCCATTCACAGTTAAACCAAATATTCTTCCAATGATATTGGAAGAATGCCTAAATAATGAACAAACTATGTTCTCATTAATTGCCATGAAGCCCTTATACAGTCATGGGATGTGGGCATTGCTGGCTAGGTCAGCATTTATTGCCCATACTAATTGCCCTTGAGAAGGTGCTGGTGAACCAGTATAGTTTACTGGGTGTCGGTACACCCACAGTGTTGTTAAGGAGTAAGTTCCAGGATTTTGAGCCGGGGACAATGAAGGAACAGCAATGTAGTTCCACATTAGGATGGTGTGTGACTTAGAGGGGAGGTTGAGGGTGGTGATGTTCCCAGGCGTCTCCCAATTAATCTGTCAGGGTCTTATAATGAGCAAAAACTATACAAGGGGATATTGATAGTCAAGTTATTGAATGCAGATACTTGTTTTATGAAGTATCTGGTCAGATACTTGGGCACCCCTTGTGCAAGTTGTTCCAGTACAGCTATAACATTGGCATCTACCAGGCAATTGCCCAGGTATTTCCTGTGTACAAAAAGCCAAACAAGCCATTTTCCACCCATCATTCTATTCTCAATCATCAATAAACTAATGGAAGGGGTCATCATTAGTAAGTGTGCAGAAGACTGGGTACCAGAAAAACAAATCCATGTGTTTCCAAACCGGAAACCATGGATGAACAGGGATATCCACTGCTTGCTGAAGTCCAGGTCTGAGGCGTTCAAGTCAGTGAACCCTGATCTATAAAAGAAAGCCAGATATGATCTACAGAGATCCACCAAAGATGCCAAAACACAGTACTGGACCAAGCTAGAGTCCCAGGCTAGCCACAAAGACTCCCACTGACTATGGCAAGGTCTGCAAGACATAACATGCTACAACATGAAGGCATGTAGAATCGCTGCACCAATGCACCCCCATCAACATCCTGGGGGTTGCCATTTACCAGAAACTCAACTGGACTAGTCATATAAATACTGTGACTACAAGAGCAGGTCAAAGACTCAGAATCCTACTCTGAGTAACTCACCTCCTGACTCCCCAAAGTCTGCCCACAATCTACAAGGCACAAGTCAAGAATGTGATGGAATGCTCTCCCCTTGCCTGGATGAGTGCAGTTCAAACAACACTCAAAAAGCTCAACACTATCAAGGATACAGCAGCCTGCTTTGATTGCAACCCCTTTCACACACTGTCGCATGGTAGCAGCAATTCAACAAGATACATTGCAGAATCTCACCAAGGCTCCTTAGGGAGCATCTTCCAAACCGAAGACCACTACCATCTAGTAGGACAAAGGCAGCAGATACCTGGGAATTCCACCACCCAGAGGTTCCCCTCTGAGCCAATCACCATCCTGACTTGGAAATATGTCATCATTCCTTCAATCTCACTGGGTCAAAATCCTGGAACTCTCTCCCTAACAGCACTGTGGGTGTACCTACACCAGATGGACTGTGGCAGTTCAAGGAGGCGATTCACCACCACCTTCTCCAGGGCAAATAAGGATGGGCAATAAATGCCAGTCCACATCCCGTAAATTAATAATTCAAAAAGGTTAGGTCGCAGGTCAGCCATGAATCGTTGAATATGGCAATGGGGCTAAATGGCCACCTCCTGTTCCAATATACTTGTCCTAAGTAAGTATTAATAGGAATAACTGGACATGAAGACTGATTACTGAGCCACAGTCACATCATTATTTAGTGGCTGACAATGTTTTAATTTGTTCTGTGCATGTTTAGCCATTCTTCCATTGCTCTTTAATGTAAAAGAAACCTTGCCATCCTTAAGATTAGGAAATAATTACTAGACTATGTTTTCTTTCTGTTTCAGTTCTCTCTTCTTGTGTATTCCACTTCAAATCTGCTGTCATTATCCAACTCTTTAAAAAGCCCCAAACAATCACTCTGTCCTTGCAAACTACTGCCCCACTTCCACCTTTCATTCCTCTCCAAACTCCGTGAACCGGTTTAAAGTTTGGTTAGAGTTTTTATTTATTAGTCACAAGTAGGCTTACGTTAACAATGCAATGAAGTCACTGTGAAAATCCCCTAGTCACCACACTTTGGCACCTGTTCGAGTACACTGAGGGAGAATTTAGAATGCCAAGGCACCTAACCAGTGTGGGAGGAAACCGGAGCACCCGGAGGAAACCCACGCAGATATAGGGTGAACGTGCAGACTTTGCATAGACAGTGACGCAAGTCAGGAATCGAGCCCAGGTCCCTGGCACTGTGAGGCAGCAGTACTAAGCACTGTGCCACCGTGCCGCCCCACATGTTGTCACCAATCAAATCTATACCCAGCTTTCCCTCAAATTTGTCTTTGCGTCTCTCCAATCACATTCCTGCCATCACCGCAACTTCGAAATGGCTCTACTCAAAGTCACAAACTGCACAGTCACTGAGTCCATGTTCACCCATCCCTCCTCATCCCTCTTGGCCTGTCTGCAGCCTTTGACGTGCCTCTCCTCTATTGCCCAGCTGCGTGGGACCGCATTCACCTGGTTCCATTCATTTCAAGCCAGTTGTAGCCGGTGAATCTCCTGCATTGGTTTGTTTTCCTGCCCCTGCATTGTTACCTCTGAAGTCCCACAAGAGTAAAGTTAAACTTTATTTCTTAGTGTCCCAAGTAGGCTTACATTAACACTGCAATTAAGACACTGTGAAAATCCCCTAGTCGCCACATTCCGGTGCCTGAGGAAGAATTTAGCATGGCCAATGCACCTCACCAGCACGTCTTTTGGACTGTGGGAGGAAACCAGAGTGCCTGGAGGAAACCCACGCAAACACAGGGAGAACGTGCAGGTTCCTCATAGACAGTGACCCAATCCAGGAATTGAACCTGGATCCCTGGTTCTGTGAGGCAGCAGTGCTAACCACTGCGCAACCATGCCACCCTACCATATTTTGCATCTATATGCTATCCTTTGGTAACACCACTCAGAAACAATTCAGCTGACGACACCCAGTTCTACCACAACACCCTTCTCTCGGTGTCTCCAAAGCCCTCAATTTGTTCTGCCGTTTGTCCACCATCCAGTATTGGACAAACACAAGATTCTTGCAATTAAATATTTGAAAGATAAAACCCATTGCCTTTAGCCCCTATCAGAAACTCCATTCCCTTTCCACATACTCCTACTTCTCCCTGCCACCTGTCACAAACTGAACAAGATTATTTGCAATCTTGGCATTCTATTGGATCCAGCCGTTAGCACTGCTGCCTCACAGCTCTGGGGACCTGGGTTCGATTCCAGCCTTGGGTCACTGTCTGTCTGGAGTTTGCACATTCTCCCCATGGGTTTCCTCTGGGTGCTCCAATTTCCTCCCACAATCTGAAAGACGTGCTGGTTAGATGCATTGGCCATGCTGAATTCTCCCTCCGTGTACCCGAACAGGCACATGAGTGTGGCGACGAGGGGATTTCCTCAGTAACTTCATTGCAGTGTTAATGTAAGCCTACTTGTGACTAATAAATACATTTTAAAACTTTACTTTAGATTCCACTCTGCATAAAATTGAGGTGATCCAAAACTCTGCTGCCCATATCCTAACTTGTATGATGTCCTGTTCACCTATTAACCCCATGCTGACTGAACTATATTGGCTCCTGATCAGGAATCAGACTGATTTTAAAATTTCAATGCTCCTCAAAACCTGTCCCTCTGCACGTGGGCACCTGTCCAAAGATCCTGCCACACGGCTCCAGGTCAGCTTTTGTTTGTCATTGCTCCTGTGAAGCACCTTGGACGCTTTACTATGTTAAAGGTGCTACATAAATGCGAGTTGTTATTCAGATATTCAATGGGTACCTTTGTTGGTGAGGAAAACGGGCAACTTTTGAAGGATTTAGCTTGCAAACGTTTCATTTCAACAGAACAGAAAGTAAGATTGATCATGTTGTGCAGTAATTGCCTCTCAAGTGTTTAGTTATTTTTAACGTCCGTTCTTTGTTCTGTGGGATGACTGAGGAAAATGTTGGAAATTAAATTATATTATCCTCTGACACATTGTAAATACCTTTTTCTAAATTTAACTTCACTATTAACAATTATGACAATATTCGGTGCAGGATGTATGCAGCCTTTCCTCTTCATACTGTATCGACATTGCCCCCTATGGGTATAGCTGTGAATGTTTCTGTTTAAGGTGGACAATGTTGTTGGTGATGAAATGAACACACTCTTGTGTTTTGCATCCAGTTCCAGCATCCGGGTTTGGAGCAGCACTTGTTAGAGTTTGGCTGCACATCCTTCCACATCGTCCCATCAGTTGAATCTCTAAGACTATTACTGACAAATACTTATTGCATTCAATATTTCCAATGCCCTCCTGGCTGCCCTCTCACAGACCCAAACTCGGAAACCCATATCATAACGCACCCCAAGTTCCATTCATCCACCACCCCGTGTTCGCTGACCTACATTAGTTTCTGGTTCAGTAGCACAGCGATTTTAAAACTCACATCCATCTGTTCAAGTGAGCTCCCCCTCTTGCTTATCTCTGTGATCTTCTCCAGCCCTACAACTCTCAAAGAATTCTGTGCTCCTCCCATTCTGTACATTCCTAATTTGCTAGTTTAAGCTTTCAGCTGCCTGGGTCCAAACCTCTGGAATTTTCTCCATCCACATCTCCGTCTCTCTACCTCTCTTTCCTCTTTTACAATAGGGGCGGCACGGTGGCACAGTGGTTAGCACTGCTGCCTCACAGCGCCAGGGACCTGGGTTTGATTCCTGGCTTGGGTCACTGTCTGTGTGGAGTCTGCACGTTCTCCCTGTGTCTGTGTGGGTTTCCTCCGGGTGCCTCCCACAGTCTAAATGATGTGCAGGTTAGATGAATTAGCCATGCTAAATTCTCCCCCAGCGTACCCGAACAGGAGCCAGAATATGTGGTCTAGGGGATTTTCACAGTAAGTTCATTGCAGTGTGAATGTAAGCTAACTTGTGACTAATAAATGAACTAACTAGAATGATACAGTGCAGAAGAGGCCCTTCAGCCCATCAAGTCTGCACCAATACATGAGAAACACCTGAATTCCCATGTAATCCCATCTATCGGCACTTGGCCCATAGCCCTGATTGTTATTGATGCGCTATTCAGACACGAGGCTTGAAGCTCAGTAAATGAAAGGCTTTTATTTACTGTTAACGAAGCTACCAGAACTTATATACACTATCCCAGACTGAAGGGGTCCCGGCCAGAGCAGGGACTCTTATACCTCTCCCAGGAGGCGGAGCCCGACTGGGATGTGCCACAACACTACAGTACAAAGGTGTAACAACCCCACCCTAACCCAACAGCAACAATAGCACAACCCAACAGTAACATATGTACATCCTTGTAGTCCTGGCCAGCCCCTGGCTCAGCACTATCCAGTGGGAACCAACGATGGTTCACCACATTCACCCCTCCTTTGAGAACAAAGGCCGGCGGGGTACAAAAAGACAGAATAAAGTGTCAGCAGTCTATAAGTTCAGACGGTCAGGGGGACCGCACCGTCGTTGTGACCTCCTCAATACCGGCGGTGACACCGGAGTAGGCACTTGCGGTGGCGTTCTCCCCAAAACGGCTTCCAGCTGTTCTTCCACGGACTCACAGGCCGGTTGACCCTGAGGTGACGGTAGTCCAGGGGATCCTGACACGCCCTGCGGTGGCGACGATCTTCTGGGCTCAGGCAAGCTGTACATGGGAGTAAAATGATTAAGCAATGGTCCCGATGCTGCCCGCGCCGTGTCCGGGGAAGAAATAAGAGATAATGGGTTTGTTACTGGGGGTATGGGAGCGACAGGGGTTGCTACGTCCCCTGCTGGCGCCAGGTCTCGGATCGAGACCCGTCAGGGTACGCCACATAGGCATACTGAGGGTTGGTGTGGAGGAGATGGACCTGTTTGACCAACGGGTTGGACTTGCGGGCCCTTACATGTCGACGCAGGAGGACGGGTCCTGAATGCGTCAACCAAGACGGTAATGAGGTCCCCGAGGAAGACTTCTGAGGGAATGAGAACATCCTCTCGTGGGGAGTAGCATTGGTTGCCCTACACAGGAGGGAGCGAATAGAATGGAGCGCATCAGGGAGCACCTCTTGCCAACGGGAGACTGGAAGACCTTTTGACTTCAACGCCAGTAAGACAGCCTTCCAGACTGTAGCATTCTCACGTTCCACCTGCCCATTACCCCTAGGGTTGTAACTCGTGGTCCTACTAGAGGCAATCCCGTATGAGAGCAGGAATTGCCTCAAGTCATCGCTCATGAACGACGAGCCCCTGTCGCTATGGATGTAGCTGCGGTACCCGAACAGGGTAAAAAGATCACGGAATGCCTTGATCACCGTGGCAGCGGATGTATCAGAGCAGGGAACAACAAAAGGGAACCGAGAGTACTCATCAATGATGTTGAGGAAGTACACATTCCGATCTGTTGAGGGAAGGGGGCCCTTAAAATCAACACTCAGTCTCTCGAAGGGACGAGTGGCCTTGACTAAATGTGCCCGGTCAGGTCGGTAAAAGTGCGGTTTGCATTCCGCGCACACCCGACAGCTCCTTGTTCTCGACCTGACGTCCTCCACCGAGTAAGGCAGGTTGCGGGCTTTTACAAAGTGGTACAGCCGAGTGACCCCAGGATGGCACAGGTCATTATGGAGGGCGTGCAGACGGTCCTCCTGAATACTAGCGCATGTTCCACGCGAGAGGGCATCCGAGGGCTCATTGAGTTTCCCTGGACGATACATGATATCGTAGTTATAGGTGGAGAGTTCAATTCTCCACCGCAAGATCTTGTCATTCTTGATCTTGCCCCTCTGCGTGTTGTTAAACATGAACGCCACGAACGCTGGTCCGTGATCAGGGTGAACCGTTTTCCCGCCAAGTAATCGCGCCAGTGCCTGACGCCCTCCACAATGGCCTGGGCCTCCTCTTCCACCACTGAATGCCGAATTTCGGGGCCTTGGAGGGTGCGGGAAAAAAATGGGACGGGCCTGCCCGCCTGGTTAAGTGTGGCGGCCAGGGCGAAATCAGATGCATCGCTTTCCACCTGAAAGGGGATGGACTCGTCTACCGCGTGCATCGTAGCTTTCGCGATGTCGGCTTTCAATTTATCGAAGGCCAATCGGGCCTCTGCCGTTAAGGGAAAAGTCGTGGACTTAATGAGCGGACGGGCTTTGTCCGCGTAGTTGGGAACCCACTGCGCATAATAAGAGAAGAAGCCTAAGCATCTTCTCAGTGCTTTTGCACTAGTAGGTAAGGGAAGTTCAGCAAGGGGGCGCATACGGTCTGGATCAGGGCCAATTACCCCGTTTTCCACCACGTATCCTAGGATGGCTAAACGGCACGTACGAAACACACACTTCTCCCTGTTGTAGGTCAAGTTCAGGCGAGATGCAGTGCGTAAGAAGTTCAGGAGGTTTGTGTCGTGGTCCGGCTGGTCATGGCCGCAGATGGTGACATTATCCAGGTACGGGAAGGTAGCCCGCAGCCCGTTCTGGTCCACCATTCGGTCCATAGCACGCTGGAAGACCGAGACCCCATTGGTGACACCAAAGGGAACCCTGAGAAAATGATACAAGCGACCATCCGCCTCAAAAGCCGTGTATTGTCGGCCCTCTGGGCAAATGGGGAGTTGGTGGTAGGCAGACTTGAGGTCTATGGTGGAGAACACCCGGTACTGCGCAATCTGATTGACCATATCAGATATGCGCGGGAGGGGATACGCATCCAGCTGCGTATATCGGTTAATGGTCTGACTGTAGTCAATGACCATCCGGGGTTTGTTCCCGCTCTTGACCACCACGACCTGTGCTCTCCACGGACTAACACTGGATTGTATGATCCTTTCTTTGAGGAGCCGCTGAACCTCAGATCTAATGAAGATTCGATCCTCAGTGCTGTAACGCCTACTTTTAGTCGCGATGGGCTTGCAGCCTGGCACAAGATTCTGGAACAAGGAGGGTGTGGTGATCTTCAGCGTCGAGAGGCTGCAGGCGGGGCGCGTTGGGCAATTTGGAGGCTGCTGCTGTTTTCCCACTGCCAGTGAAGGGAGTGGCCCACTGTACTGTAGGATTACACTCCTCAAGTGGACCATGAAGTTTAGTCCGAGAAGAATTGGCGCGCAAAGATACGGCAACACAAGGAGCTTGAAGCGCTCGTAAACTGTGCCTTGCACTTTCAAGGTTACCACGCAACTCCGTAGCACGGCAACAGACCGGGACCTTGATGCCATAGAGATTGTCTGTTTGGCAGGTTGAATCTGGAGTCCACACCGCTTCACAGTGTCTGGGTGGATAAAGCTCTCAGTGCTCCCGCTGTCAAACAGACAATAAATCACGTGGTTATTTACCTGGATATTCATCATAGATCTGTCAAGTCTATGAGGCTTGGCCTGGTCCAGGATGATCGACGCCACCGTTGGTTCATGAGCGCCACTGCAGGCAGCTGAAATCGATGCGGAGGACCCCTGCTGGTCGTTCGTGGTCAGTGTCGACCAACATGGCTGCCCCCATGAATCGCACGTGGGTGAGGGGGCCAAACTCAGCGACCCCTGGTGGTCATACTCCTCCGACTCCGTCGACCATAATGGCGTCGTCCTGGTCTCACACGTGGATGAACCCCGCGACGACTTCGACGATGAAGACCCAAGCTCTGAAGAATCGCAGGCCGCACTGCCGTTCCTGGGTTTAGATCGGCACACTTTTGAATAATGCCCTTTTTTACCGCATGCGGTGCACAATACAGCTTTAGCGGGACACTTTTGCCGGGTATGCTTCGCTCCTCCACAGAAGTAGCACCGCGGGCCGCACGGGGCTGCAGCCGTCGTCTGGCCCGAATGGGAGCACGCCATTACACAGCATTTCGAACCCGAGGGACGAGGAGGGATTTGCGACTGCTCCTGCCACGTTGTCTCCACGTGGTCCTCTGGATATAAAACTAAGCTCTTGGAAGCCGACTCGAGCATCTCTGCTAACTCGATGGCCTGGGTAAGATTAAGGTTACCCTTCTCCAACAGTTTAAGTCGAATGTACGACGATCCGACCGCGGCCACAAACGCATCTCGGGCGAGGTCGTACATGCTCTGCTCAGCCAACACAGCTTTGCAGTCACAGCCCCTGGCTAGCTGTAGGAGCTCATTCGCATAGTCCTCCATCGTTTCGCCAGACTGCCGTCGTCGAGTGGCTAGGAGGTAACGAGCGTGTATCTCGTTAGGTGGTTTGGTATAGCGCTTCTTTAGAAGCTCGAGGGCCTTAGGGTAATTAGTGGCCGCACGGATTGCGAGGTAGACAGTGTCGCTTACCCTCGCATGGAGGACCCGGAGTCTGTCATCATTTGTGGTGACCGCTGCGGAGGCTGCCAGGTCGTCTTCGAAACACTTCAGCCAGTGGTCGAAGGTGTTAGAAGCGCCCACCGCACGTGGATCTAGCGTAAGGCGTTCCGGCTTCAGAATTTGCTCCATACTCTCTCTTTTTTTCTCGACCAGAGTTTAACGACAGTAAATAAAATTGATGCACTATTCAGACACGAGGCTTGAAGCTCAGTAAATGAAAGGCTTTTATTTACTGTTAATGAAGCTACCAGAACTTATATACACTATCCCAGACTGAAGGGGTCCCGGCCAGAGCAGGGACCCTTATACCTCTCCCAGGAGGCGGAGCCCGACTGGGATGTGCCACAACACTACAGTACAAAGGTGTAACAACCCCACCCTAACCCAACAGCAACAATAGCACAACCCAACAGTAACATATGTACATTCTTGTAGTCCTGGCCAGCCCCTGGCTCAGCACTATCCAGTGGGAACCAACGATGGTTCACCACAGTTATGATGTGCCAAGTGCTCATCCAGGTACTTTTTTAAAGGATGTGAGGCAATCCGGCTCTACCGCTATCACGGGAAATGTGTTCCAGACTGTCAACGCTCTGTGAGTAAAGAAAATGTTCCTCACATGTTCCTCACAAACCTCCTGCTCCTCACCTTGAAACTATGTCCCCTCGTGACTGACCCTTCAACTAAGGGGAACAGCTGCTCCTTATCCACTCTATCCATGCCCCTCATAATCTTGTACACCTTGATCAGGTTGCCCCTCAGTCTTCTCTGCTCCAATGAAAACAACCCAAGCCTGTGCAATCTCTCTTCATAACTTAAATGTTCCATCCCAGGCAGCATCCTGGTGAATCTCCTCTGCACCCCCTCCAGTGCAATCAGTCTTTGGAAACAATCTGTTGACCAAACATTTGGTCATCTGTCCTATGTCTCTTCACATGGTACAGTGTCAGATTTTGCCTTACAATGTCCCTGTAAAGAGCTATTGGGATGTTTTGCTGTATTGAAGGCATTACATGGATTCAAATTGATGTTGTTGCATTCATATGTTGTATGTTTGCCCTCCATTGTTCCCCATCAAGCACGCCAAGATCAGAAGGAGAATAATAATTCCCTTTACACTGTTCAAACCAGTACTTCCAGATTATGTCCAGCTTGGGTTAGATCAGAGCAGAGTTGCCTTGATATCATTGTGTAAGGTACTGCCTGCAAATTGGCTCTTGCCTGTGTAAGCACAGTGACTGCTGTTCAGAAAGTTACCAATTGGATGCATATAGCTGGAGATGTCCCGAGGACATGACAGATGTGAGTTCTTATTATTTTTATTGGGTAGCAAGACTTCATAAGCCTTCATCCACGATCTGCAGTCTTGTAAAATTTACAGTCTAGTTATTTGTTGCTACATAGGTTTGTCTGCGCAGTCACCTGTGCCTCAGGGTGAACACGACTCAAAAACTCACTCCGCAACTGCTCAAGCCAATATTTCAGGCATTTTTATTTCGGAAGGAAGGCTTGAGCTGTAAGCTCACAGGCCACAACATCAGACAAGCAAGCCTTGGGGTGCCTGGAGGACCAGTAACATTTACTAAAACAGTAAACCCAAGAACTTTAATTAACTATAAACTACAAGCAGTGCTGAGAAATACATAAAATAAATAGTGGCGGATGATGTCCCGCTGACAGATCTCTCCCCCTTAGGCCCAAACTGATGATGTCCTCATTCCAAACATTTTAAAAGTTTAAAATCACCACTTTCATCTTCACTGCATAATTCTGCTTACTCCCCGCTAGATTCTCCAGTAATTTGTCACAAACATTTCACCAGTTTGCCAACAATTCTTATTTTTGCATTATCCTCTGTTTTAATAAACAGGCAACAACATCAGCCCCAAGCTGTGCCAACCATGTTATTGGAGATGGGAAGACCGCATGCTTTTCTGGGGACTAGACATCCTTGGCGAGGCAGGCATTAATTACTTAGATGCACTGCAGTGCTGTCAGAAATATGGAAACATAGATGATGGGAGAAGGAGGACACACAAAACGGGTGGCACTTGAATCCCAGGGGGACCAATATCCTGGCAGGAAGGTTGGCTAAGGCTACTGGGGAGAGTTTAAACTAGATAGGTTGGGGGGAGGGGATCGAGACGAGGTGACTGGGAGCGAGGAACTTAGCTCGCAAACAGAGAAGGGTTATAGACGGTGCAAGAGGGAGGATGGCCGGGGGATAGAGAAGGGGAGAGCTCAGACCAAAGGATTGAGATGTGTTTACTTTAATGCCAGGAGTATAGTGAATAAAGGGGATGAGCTCAGAGCGTGGATCGATGCTTGGAAGTGTGATGTGGTGGCCATTACGGAGACTTGGATATCTCAGGGACAGGACTGGATACTACAGGTGCCGGGATTCAGATGTTTCAGGAAGGACAGGGAGGGAGGCAAGAGAGGGGTTGGAGTGGCACTAGTGATCAGGAATAGTGTCACAGCTGTAGAGAAGGTGTATGCTGTGGAGGGATTGTCTACAGAGTCTCTGTGGGTGGAAGTTCGGAGTTGGAAGGAGTCGATCACTTTGCTGGGAGTTTTCTATAGGCCGCCCAATAGTGACAGGGAGGTGGAGGAGCAGATAGGGAAACAGATCCTGGAGAGTTGCAATAATAGCAGAGTTGTTGTGATGGGAGACTTTAATTTCCCAAACATAGATTGGAATATCCCTGGGGTAAGGGGATTGGATGGGGAGGAGTTCGTTAGGTGTGTTCAGGAGGGTTTCCTGACACAGCATGTGGACAAGCCTACAAGAGGAGAGGCTGTACTTGATCTGATACTGACCAATGAGCCTGGACAGGTGTCAGATCTCTCAGTGGGAGAGCATCTTGGGGATAGCGATCATAACTCTATCTCCTTTATGCTTGCATTGGAAAAAGAGAGGATCAGGCAAGCTAGGAAAGCGTTTATATGGAGTAAGGGGAAATATGAAGACATAAGGCAGCAAATTAGAGGAGTAAATTGGAAGGAGGTATTCTCGGGAAATCTACTGAAGAGAGGTGGCAGTTTTTCAAGGAATGTCTGTCTAGGGTTCTACAGGACAATGTTCCGAGCAGACAGGGAGGAGTTGGTAGGTTAAAGGAACCGTGGTGCATGAAAGCTGTGTGGGACATAGTCGAGAAGAAAAGGAAAGCGTACAAAAGGTTCAGAGAGCTTGGCGAAGATAGGGATCTAGATGAGTATACGGCTTGTAGGAAGGGACTAAAGAAGAAATTAGGAGAGCCAGAAGAGGTCACGAGAAGGCCTTGGCAAGTAGACTTAAGGAAAACCCTAAGACGTTCTATAAATATGTGAAGAGTAAAAGGAAGAGACGTGAAGGAATAGGGCCTATAAAAGGTGAAGGCGGGAAAATCTGTACGGAACCAGTAGAAATGGCAGAGGTGCTCAATGAGTATTTTGCCTCGGTTTTCACAGAGGAGAAGGACATGGGTGGATGTACTGTGGGCTTGCGGTGGACTGAAATGATTGAGTATGTGGACTTTAGCAAAGAGGTTGTGCTGGAATCTTTGAATGGCATCAAGATAGATAAGTTGCCGGGTCCGGATGGGATGTACCCCAGGTTACTGTGGGAGGCGAGGGAAGAGATTGCAGAGCCTCTGGCGATGTTCTTTGCGTCGTCGATGGAGACGGGAGAGGTGCCAGAGGATTGGAGGATTGCGGATGTGGTTCCTATTTTGAAGAAGGGGAATAGGGATAGCCCAGGAAATTACCGACCGGTGAGTCTAACCTCAGTGGTTGGTAAGCTGATGGAGAAGATCCTGAGGGACAAGATTTATGAGCATTTAGAGAGGTTTAGTATTCTCAAGAATACTCAGCATGGCTTTGTCAAAGGCAGATCGTGCCTCACGAGCCTGGTGGAGTTCTTCGAAAATGTGACTAAACACATTGATGGAGGGAAAGCGGTAGATGTGGTTTATATGGATTTTAGCAAGGTGTTCGATAAGGGCCCCCATGCAAGGCTTCTCGAAAAAGTGAGAGGGCATGGGATCCAAGGGGCTGCTGCCCTGTGGATCCAGAACTGGCTTGCCCAAAGGAGGCAGAGAGTGTGTATAGATGGGTCTTTTTCTAATTGGAGGTTGGTCACCAGTGGTGTGCCCCAGGGATCTGTTCTGGGACCCTTGCTGTTTGTCATTTTCATAAATGACCTGGATGAGGAAGTGGAGGGATGGATTGGTAAATTTGCCGACGACACGAAGGTTGGTGGGGTTGTGGATAGTCTGGAGGGATGTCAGAAGTTACAGAGGGACATAGATAGGATGCAAGATTGGGCGGAGAAGTGGCAGATGGACTTCAACCCAGATAAATGCGTAGTGGTCCATTTTGGCAGGTCAAATGGGATGAAGGAGTACAATATAAAGGGAAAGACTCTTAGTACGGTAGAGGATCAGAAGGACCTTGGGGTCCGGGTCCATAGGACTCTAAAATCGGCCCTGCAGGTGGAGGAAGTGGTTAAGAAGGCGTATGGTGTGCTGGCCTTTATCAATCGAGGGATTGAGTTTAGGAGTCCGGGGATAATGATGCAGCTATATAAGACCCTCATCAGACCCCACTTGGAGCATTGTGCTCAGTTCTGGTTGCCTCATTACAGGAAGGATGTGGAAAAGATTGAAAGGGTGCAGAGGAGATTTACAAGGATGTTGCCTGGATTGAGTGGCATGCCTTATGAGGATAGGCTGAGGGAGCTCGGACTTTTCTCCTTGGAGAGACTTAGGATGAGAGGAGACCTAATAGAGGTATATAAGATGTTGAGAGGCATAGATCGGGTGGACTCTCAGAGGCTTTTTCCCAGGGTGGAAATGGCTGCTACGAGAGGACACAGGTTTAAGGTGCTGGGGGGGGTAGGTACAGGGGAAATGTTAGGGGTACGTTTTTCACACAGATGGTGGTGGGCGAGTGGAATCGGCTGCCGTCAGTGGTGGTGGAGGCAAACTCAATAGGGTCTTTTAAGAGAATCCTGGATGAGTAAATGGGACTTTATAGGATGGAGGGTTATAGGTAGGCCTAAAAGGTAGGGATATGTTCGGCACAACTTGTGGGGCCGAAGGGTCTGTTTTGTGCTGTAGTTTTCTATGTTTCTATGTTTCTATGTTTCAAAGGTGGAAGCCATTTGGCCCTTCGAGCCTACTCCGCCATTCATTACGATCATGGCTGATCGTCCAACTCAATAGCCTAATCCTGCTTTTTCCCCATAATCTTTGATCCCATTTGCCCCAAGTGCTAGCTGCCCCTTGAATAGTTCTGCTTGAACTGTTGTTGCAATGGCTTTGTTACAACAGAGTGCCTTGCTTAGACACTTCAGAGGGCCGTTAAGAAACAATGACAACCAATATTAATGGGGAGGCGATGGCCTCGTGGTATTATCATGAGACTATTAATCCAGAAACCCAGCTAAAGTTCTGGGGACCTGGGTTCAAATGCCGCTACGGCAGATGGTGGAATTTGAATTCAGTAAAAAATGTCTGGAATTAAGAATCTACTGATGACCATGCCACCATTGTCGATTGTCGGAAAAACCCATCTAATTCACTGATGTCCTTTAGGGAAGGAAATCTGCCATCCTTAACCTGTCTGGCCTACATACTCCAGAGCCACAGCAACGTGGTTGACTCTTACCTGCCCTCGGGCAACTATGGATAGGCAATAAATGCTGGGTAGCCAGCGACACCCATATCACACAAATGAATTTTAAAAACTTATATAGCACCTTTGATATAATAAATTATCCCAAGGTGCTTCACAGATGCATTATAAAATTAAGTATGACGCCACACCACATGAGGAGATATTAGGTGACCGAAAGCTTGGTTGATGAGGTAGCTGTAAGGAGTATCTTGAGGGAGAAAAGTGAGGCGCAGAGGTTTAGGGAGGGAATTCCAGAGTTTGGGATCTGTGCCACTGAAGGCACCATATTTGAGGAATTAAAATAGGGCATAAGAGGCCAGAATTTATGGAATATCAATATCTGGGAGGGTTGTGGAGCTGGAGGAAATTACAAAAATAGAGAGGGGTGAGGCCACAGAGGGATTTGAAAATAAGGATGAGAATTTTAAAATTAAGATGACATTACAATGTGCAATCTTACATTACATTACATTACAACCTTGCTTGGTCTATGTATATTTGAGAATTTATTGAGCTGAATTTTATGGCCCCGTCATGAAGGCAGTGGGACTGGAAAATGTGACGAGCCATTCTAAAAGTCCATTGATTTCAACGGGAATGGAAAATCCCGCTGGTGGAAAATGTCACTCGCTGTATCAGTCATTTGTTCAGCTAGGTCTCCAGATCTAGGCTAATGAGCAGAAGAAGTAGTGCGATCAATATTTCACTTCTCATACGTATCCTGATCACACACATCCTGAAATGGCTTACCAATTGAAGATAAAGATTTGCGAGGAATTTTGCACTCGCAAATCTCAGAAGTCATTCTTCAAATGTGAATATCTTACAAGACGTTTCAAAGCTTTATTTCAATGTCTTTGATCAATGATCCATCCTTTTTTATGACGTGCGACTGAAGTGCAACATCAAACACCTTCTGGAAATTCAACTACAGCACATCTCTTGGTTCCGCTATATCCACACATGTATCACTTTTTCAGAGAACTTCAACAAATTGCTTAAACTTGAGTTCCCTTTCAGCATTGTAATTCAACCTCATTGAAACATATAAGATCCCGAGGGGTCCTGACATGGTGGATGTTGGAAGTGTTTTTCCTCTGGTGGGATAATCTAGAACTAGGGGTCACTGTTTAAAAATATTGAGTCACCCAATTAAGACAGATATGATGAGAATTCTTTTCTCTCAGAGGGTCATAGAACAGTACAGCACAGAACAGGCCCTTCGGCCCATGATGTTGTGCAGAGGGTCGTGAGTCTTTGGAACTCTCTGCCTCAAAAGGTAGTGGAAGCAATGTCTTTGAATATTTTTAAGGCATGCTTGATAAGTAAGGGAGTGAAAGATTACTGGGAGTATGTGGGAATGTGGAGTTGAGGTACAATCAGACCAGCCATGATCTTATTGAATGGCGGAGACAACTCGATGGGCCAATGTGCTGACTCAAGCTCCTCATTTGCATGTTTATATGCCGCGGCCAATGGCCTTTTCTGCCACATACCTTGCAGAATAGCTGGAAAGTTAGGCATTTTCTTGGTGCTTATAAAAGGCCACACATTTCACATGTCTTGCTGCGTTTGGGTGTTCCATCAATAATTGGAGTTATGTAAGCTTTGTCGACCTGTGAGAATCGCTTCATACTTAAATCTATCCTTAAGTAGCTCTCAATGCTTTACGGTTTGGACTTGTGTAACAAATCTTCCTGGAATGCTTTCATAGGAATGGATGTAAAGTAAGTTTAAAGTTAATTTATTAATCACAAGTATGCTTACATTAACACTACAATTACGTTACTGTGAAAATACCCCAGTCGCCACATTCCGGCACCTGTTCAGGTACATTAAGGGAGAATTTAGCATGGCCAATGCACCTAACCAGCACGTCTTTCAGACTCTGAGAGGAAACTTTGAGCACCCGGAGGAAACCAACAGAGACACGGGGAGAATGTGCAGACTCCATACAGACAGTGACCCAAGCTGGGAATCGAACCCGGGTCCCTGGCGCAGTGAGGCAGCAGTGCTAACCACTGTGCCACCGTGCCCCGCCCCCGTGATCACCAGCTCAACAATTTAGTCTGCTGGTTCTCTGTTTGAAAAGTTACATTACACACCCTTTTCTCTGCTTCTGCTGATGAAGTGCTCTATGGATTCTATTGGTTGTTGTTGAGCTCAGGTCAATGGAAATGAAAGTTTAATCTGTTGTCCAATGTAGCCCATTTCTTTTGGAGATCGTTTAGCTCTTTTGCCGTTAATCCTGATGTGTTCCACCCATGCAGGCCTTCACTCCCAATTGCAAGGTACATTTTTCTGGCTTGCTTGTCTGGTTCAGACATACTTGAATCAAGAATCCATTTGAATTTGGATAGTAGGTCAGCTCAAACTCGGGAATTTTGTGGACATTTTGACAAAATCCCTTTGACCTTCTTTCGCCTTGTTTTATTCAATTTATTGTTCAGCAACTCCCAAAGATGCCTGTTATAATCACAACCTTCTCTGACCTAATTTTATGATGGCTTTTCTTTGTTTTATTTTTGTTTCGCTTGACTGTCCCTCATTAGTTATCAATGTGAATCATATCATAGAATTCCTACAGTACAGAAGGAGACCATTCGACCCATCAAGTCTGTACCAACCATAATCCCACCCAGGCCCTAATCCCATAACCCCATGCATTTGCCCTGCTAATCCCCCGGACACTAAGGGGCAATTTAGCATGGGCAATCAACCTAACACGCACATCTTTGGACTGTAGGAGGAAAGCGGGGCACCCGGAGGAACTTCACGCAGACACAGAGAGAAAGTTCAAACTCCACACAGCCAGTGACCCAAGGCTGGAATTGAACCTGGGACCCTGGAGCTGTGAGGCAGCAGTGCTAACCACTGTGCCACCAAGCCACCTGGTCACTTGTCTGCCCCAATTGAGAAAACTCAGTGCTGGTCCTCTCGATGCGTTGTCCCACTCACTGAACTGCCAGGCTATGCACTGCAATCTCACCATGTCGGATCTATCTGCTGACCAGTTCTTGAGCACCATCTTAGCCCTGTGTGTTCAAAGCTTTTCTGTGCAGTAAGAAAGTAACAATTTCAACACGCTCCATTGCCGCAGCTTCTTTGTGTTCTGATCAAAATGTCAAGGGTCATTACAAACCATGTCACATGAATTAAGACTGTTCACCATGTCGTACCTGTTCTTAATCTCATTGCCTGGATGTTTGACCACTGCTGAGCATCATGTTGTGTTGTTATAAAGATATAAAGGTTTCAGTCACTCAGGTAGGTTCTTTTATTTAATCTAGACACATGAGAACACACACATATATATATGACATGGACAGGCAGCCTGAAGACATCAGCAGCAGGGCTGTGTGTGATAAGTTCTGTTCACAGGCCAAAGTGAAACTGAGACTGGATCACATGACACAACTCCCCACCAGTGATGCCATGCTGCTATCACCCAAAGACAGGTTACAACCCAGGCTGGGAGAGATTGAGAGGGGGTGGCAATTGGTGCAAATCTCCCTGACCCAGTGAATAAGCCGCAAGAGTGAAAAGCCCAAAGCATTGAACCTAACCATTCCTGGGGAGGGGTAACCCTCCCCCCACCGCCCCCCCACAACCCCCCTCCACTAAACGAATGACTCTAAGGACGAGATTTTCTGGCCGTGCTTGCCCCAAGACCGGAAAATCCTGCCCGATGTCAATAGATCTTTGCATGGCCCTGTCCCACCCCTTACGATTCCTGTGGTGGATGGGATGGGAAAATTCCGCCCTCAAAGCTGTTGGGTCATCCTTATTTTTAAAATATATGCAGGCTTCCAAGTGCACCTCCAATATGAGATTCCCATGCCATCTGTTTTTTTATTAGTGCCACAAGTTAACTTACATTAACACTGCAATGAAGCTACTGTGAAAATCCCCCAGTCGCCACACTCCGGCGCCTGTTCGAGTACACTGAGGGAGAATTTAGCATGGTCAATGCAGCTAACCAGCTCCTCTTTCAGACTGTGGGAGGAAACCGGAGCACCCAGAGGAAAACTACGCAGACACAGGGAGAACGTGTAAACTCTGCACAGACAGTGACCCAAGCTGGGACTTGAACCCTGGTCCCTGGTGCTGTGAGGCAGCAGTGCTAACCACTGTGCCACTGTGTCGCCTCCTGATTCTGCTGTCAGAGCCCAGTGCTATGCACTCTCCTATTGGGCCACCCGCCTCATGACCCTGTCAGCCAACTTAATTAGATGGAGCACACAGAGGTGATTAATTGGCCACCTCTGTTAAGACAGTGACACCAGCAGGGTCCCAACGCACGATTATTTTTGTTCCATTCTGTTCTAACAATGCAATCCTCTCCAGGCAGTCAGTTCTTTAACTGTTGGCTTATTAGGAACACACTGGAAGTTTAATCTTATCAAACAGCACCACAATGTGGCTGAACAGTATTATGACATAATTGCTTTTCCTGTTTTATTCTGCATTATTTTGGATGCTGGTGTATTGGGCCTTGGATAGCAATGTCAAACTATAAATACATGCAAATATTTGTAAAGATAAAACTAAGCTTGAAGTGAAGGTAAGGAAGGTGCTTCCAGCAATATGAATTGATTTAAAGTTTATTTATTATTGTCACATGTTGGCTTACATTAACACTGCAATTAAGTTACTGTGAAAATCTCCTAGTTGACACACTTTGGCACCTGTTCGGGTACACTGCAGGAGAATTTAACATGGCCAATGCATCTAGCCAGCCCATCTTTTGGACTGTGGGAGGAAACTGGAACACCCAGAGGAAACCCAGACACAGACACGGGGAGAATGCGCAAACTCCACACAGACAGTCACCCAAGCTGGGAATCGAACCCGGGTCTCAGGCGCTGTGAGGCAGCAGTGCTAACCACACAGCCACCCGAGATGACCTGACCTGAGATGATTTGACCCAAGACCTGAGGTGATTTGATCTGAAATAACCCTCCGATTATTTATTCTCTCTACGACCAAGATTGCATCCCCTGTGTCAGATGATTCTGCCCTTGCCTTAGCTCATCCAAACCTTTCTTACCTCTGCACTCAATTATTCCAATGCTCCCTGTGGCTGACTTCCTAACTTGCATCTTCTGTAAAATAGAGCTTATCGGAAACTCAGTAGCCTGACTCATACCAAGCCCCGTTCACCCATCTTCTCGATCCTTCCTAACCCACATTGGCTTCTGGTCTGGCAAAACCTTTCAATCCTGGTTTCAAGTCACCCCATGGCCACAACATTTCCTTTTCTCTTTATTTGCTTCTAGGACGCATGCCACAGACAAAGCCAGGATTTACTGCTCATCTCTGTCCCCGAAGCAATGTAGTTCATGTGGTGTAAAGGTGCACTTCATGTTTTTTTGTCCTCCAGCAGTTTGGGTGTCTTGCTGGGCTGATTCAGAGGGCAGATAAGAGCCATCCACATTGCTGTGGTTTTGTATTCACGTGCAGACCAGGTCAGGTAAGGACAGCAGATTTCTATGTCCTTATCTGAGGGAAGATGTCCTTGCTGTAGAGGGAGTACAGCAAAGGTTTACCAGGCTGGTTCCTGGGATGGCAGGTTTGTCATATGAGGAGAGACTAAGTCAGTTAGGATTATATTCACTGGAGTTTAGAAGAGTGAGAGGGGATCTCATAGTAACTTATAAAATTCTAACAGGGTTAGACAGGGTAGATTCCGAAAGAATGTTCCCAATGGTGGTAGAGTCCAGAACAAGGGGTCATAGTTTGAGGATAAGGGGTAACCCTTATAAGGAGTAAACCTTATTAGAGTTGGGACGTCTTGTTGAAGTTGTACAAGACATTGGTAAGGCCACACTTGGAATACTGTGTGCAGTTCTAGTCACCCTATTATAGAAAGGATATTATTAAACTAGAAAGAGTGCAGAAAAGATTTATTAGGATGCTACCAAGACTTGATGGTTTGAGTTATAAGGAGAGGCTGGATAGACTGGGACTTTTTTCTCTGGAGCGTAGGAGGCTGAGGGGTGACCTTACAGAGGTCTATAAAATAATGAGGGGCATAGATAAGGTAGATAGTCAATATCTTTTCCCAAAGGTAGGGGAGTCTAAAACTAGGGGGCATAGGTTTAAGGTGAGAGGGGAGAGATACAAAAGTGTCCAGAGGGGCAATTTTTTCACACAGAGGTGGTGAGTGTCTGGAACAACTGCTAGAGGTAGTAGTAGAGGCGGGTACAATTTTATATTTTAAAAAGCATTTAGATACATGGATAAGATGGGTATAGAGGGATATGGGCCAAATGCGGGCAATTGGGATTAGCTTAGGGGTTTAAAAAAAAGGGTGGCATGGGCAAGTTGGGCCAAAGGGCCTGTTTCCATGCTGTAAACCTCTATGACTCTATGACTCTATAACTGAGGTGAGGAGAAATGTTTTCACCCAGAGAGTGGTGAATGTGTGGAATTCATTACCACAGAAAGTAGTTGAGGCCAAAATGTTGTCTTATTTCAAGAAGAAATGACATATAGGTAGGTTGTTGCATAAGATTTAATCTCACGGGATCCAGGATGAGGTAGCTAAATGAATACAAAATTGGCTTGTTGACAGAAGCCAGAGGCTGGTTGTAGAGGGTTGTTTTTCAAACTGGAGACCTGTGACCACCGGTGTGTCTCAGGGATCGGTGCTGGGTCTACTGTTATTTATTATTTATATTAATGATTTGGATGAGAATATAGGAGGCATGGTTAGTAAGTTTGCAGATGACACCAAGATTGGTGGCATAATGGACAGTGAAGAAGGTTATCTCCGATTGCAACGGGATCTTGATCAATTGAGCCAGTGGGCTGACGAATGGCAGATGGAGTTCAATTTAGATAAATGCGAGGTGATGAATTTTGGTAGATTGAACCAGGGCAGGATTTACTCAGTTAATGTATGGTGTTGGGGAGAGTTACAAAACAAAGAGATCTCAGGTTCAGTTCATCGCTCCTTGAAAGTGGAGTCACAGGTGGAAGAGTGGTGAAGAAGGCATTCAGCATGCTTAGTTTCATTGGTCAGAACATTGAATACAGAAGTTGGGACATTTTGTTGAAGTTGTACAAGACATTGGTAAGGCCACATTTGGAATATTGGGTACAGTTCTGGTCACCCTATTATAGAAAGGATATTATTAAACTAGAAAGAGTGCAGAAGAGATTTACTGGGATGTTACCGAGACTTGATGGTTTGAGTTATAAGGAGAGGCTAGATAGACTGGAACTTTTTTCTCTGGAGCGTAGGAGGCTGAGGGGTGACCTTATCGAGGTCTATAAAATAATGAGGGGCATAGATCAGCTAGTCAATATCCTTTCCCAAAGGTAGGGGAGTCTAAAACTAGGGGGCATAGGTTTAAGGTGAGAGGGGAGAGATACAAAAGTGTCCAGAGGGGCAATTTTTTCACATAGAGGGTGGTGAGTCTCTGGAACAAGCTGCCAGAGGTAGTAGTAGAGGCGGGTACAATTTTGTCTTTTAAAAACCGTTACATGGATAAGATGGGTATAGAGGGATATGGGCCAAATGCAGGAAATTGGGATTATTTTAGGGGTTAAAAAAAAAAGGGCGACATGGACAAGTTGGGCCGAAGGGCCTGTTTCTATGCTGTAAACCTCTATGATTCTATATAGCTCTTGGGGCTAAAGGGATCAAGGGATATTGGGGGAAGGGAGGATCAGGATATTCAATTCAATAATCAGCCATGGCAGAACAGGCTCAAAGGGCCGAAGGGCCTACTCCTGCTTCTAGTTTCTACATTTCTAATTTATAACCAATATGTTTGGACAGGGGAAAATGGAATGACTTGTTGTTGGGTAATTCAACGCATACGTCCTTCGAGGTCTGGAGTAGACCAGGCCTGGTGTCTGATGGAGGAGAGAGACAACATATTGAGTTCCTCCCCCTTACCCAAAAGTTATAATTTGCTAGGTTTCAAATTCTGACAAATAAATGATACCATGACGTCAACACTTGGAATGCAGGGGTAGAGGAGAAATTCTTATGTGTCAACCTTTACTTTTGTGTAGCAAATGTTGAAAAGCTTTCATTTTTATAGCACCTTCCATGACCTCAGGACATCCCAAAGCACTTTGTGATGTGATCAACAATTTCTCTTCTTTACCAATGAGATTCAAGGATTGAGAAAGAAACAGAGGAAAGACAGAGAAGGAAACTATGTGAATTAGTGTCCAATCAGGATAGGAAGATTGAAATAGGAGAGAGAAAAAGACCAGATAAATAAATAGTAGGAAAACCATTAAAATATATTGGCCGGAATCTTACTATCATTCATGCCGGGGGGGTTTTCCCATCCTGCTGCAGTGAACAGAGATTTGGCTGGCTGCCAAATTCTCCGACCTTGCTGCAGTGGGAGCGTGTCATGAATGGCAGGCAAGATCGCGCCTCTTATCTTTTCATTGCTAAAAAGAAGTCCCTGCCTATGGAATAAGATCAAATTGTTTAAATAGTTCCCTCTGTGAGGCAGAAATGTGTCAGGATTTATTATCAATTATCATGTCATGAAAAGGGAATTTACCTCAGGGTTGGAGAGGAGCTTGGGAGTGGGAAGAGAAAGTTCAGCTGTCGTGGTCCATATCAGAACAAATGACATATGTAAGATTAAGAAAAGGTTCCTGTTGTGGGATGAGCAAAATTCAAAAGCAGAATTACAAAGGTAACAATTCGCACCTGTACCACGAGCAAATTTGCATTGGGTAATTCAGATTAGAGAGTGGGAGGTAGGAATTGGGGGGTGGCAGTGGGAAAGTTGATGTGAGGGAAGACTTGGTGAGGGAAGATTTGTTTTAATTTCTAAGTTTTAAGTTTATTTATTAGTGTCACAAGTAGACTTACACTAATACTGCAAAGAAGTTACTGTGAAAATCCCCCAGTTGCCACACTCCGGCGCTTGTTCGGATACACTGAGGGAAAATTTAGCATGGCCAATGCACCTAATCAGCACGTCTTTCAGACTGTGGGAAGAAACCGGAGGAAACCCCCACTGACTGTGCAGAGTCCACACACACAGGACCCTATTTTACCATTTTAATTCCAAGTGCTGGGCGGACTTGAAACTGGGAGTGCTTCACATCCGACTTTTAGACCCGTTCTCAGGCGCTCCCATACGTACTCTGCCTGAAAAAATATCAGCGATTCTGAATCGCGCTGTAGAAGCCTGTGGGTGGGGCTCAACACGCCTGAAATCATGCAGCTCCGATCGACGCCTCCAACTGCGCAGGCACAGAAAAAAAGATAAACACTCCCATGCCACATCGCTCCCAGTCCAGATAATGCCTGCCTCTGACCCCCATAGGCATTGCCCCACCCCCACAACATAACTGATCCCCTTATCCCCCCACCCCCTGCCACCCAGACCGATCGCGGCCCCCTGCCCCCCTTCCCCCCCACTGATCACACGCAGAGTGGCAGCGGATCCCCCTTCTCCCCCCCATCGATTGCACGCAGAGTGGCAGTGGACCCCCCTGCCCCTCCTTGCCCCTACCCCCCTGCCTGCCCACATCCCTGATCTGAGTCAAAGAGCCATCTGACCCATCTCCCTCCTCCCCCACCAGAGATCCATCTGACCCGCCTCCCTCCCCCCCCACCAGAGAGCCATCTAATCCACCTCCCTCTCCCCCCCCACCAGAGAGCATCTGACCCGCTTCCCTTCCCCCCACCACCGACCTGAGTCAGAGAGCCGCCGGAAGCTCGGAACGTACCTCCTCAGAAGCTGGAGCACCCGAATTGAACCTTTGCGGACCATGTCCGTTTCGCGCCGAATCTGGACGGGTGAACGCGGTGGTAAAGGGGGAAGTGCCGGTAAGTTTGGGCGTGCAGCCCATTAAGTGAATTTAAATGCATGCAAATGCATTTCAATTGATGTCACGCCCGTTTTGGACAGGGTCCTAACGGCAGCCATTATCGGCCCTTGGTAAAGGGGAAACCGGCGTGGAGGCAGGCACGGATCGCGCCTCACGCCCGACTTTACCAAGTTTTCGTACCCGAAAACGGGCGCAACTTGATGGTAAAATCGGGCCCACAGTGACCCAAACTGGGAATCGAACCCAGGTCCCTGGCACTGTGAGGCAGTAGCACTAACCACTGGACATGCCGCCAGTGGTTAAAGAGAAAGGACCATAGCAAAAGTGCAAGGTAGTAGCAACCTGAGTGTGACAGGAAGGGACAGAGTGTACAAACATATGAGTGCAGCAGCAAATGAAATGGGATTCAGAAAAAGGTAGAATTAAAGGCTTTTTATCTGAATGCGCATAGCTTTCATAGCGAGATGGATGAATTGATAGAACAGATTAAAATTAAATGAGCGTGATATGACAGCCATTGCAGAGGCATGGCTGTAAAGCGACCACAGCTGGGACTTGAATATTCCAGGTTATTTGACATTTCAGAAGGATGGGAAGGAAGGTTAAAGAAAAGGTTAATAAAGGATAAGATTGGTACAGTCGTGAAAACTGAGCTTGGTTCGAAGGATCAAAACATAGAATCAGTTTGAATGGAGATTTTAAAAAAGCAAAGGTAAGAAGTTACTGGCTGGAATAGTTTATAGATCCCCTGACGGTCGCTACACTGCAGGACAGACTTAAAACAAGCAATAATGTAGGCTTGTAAAGCAAGTACTGCAATCAATGTGGGAAATTTTAATCTTCATAGATTGGATGAATCAAGTTGGCTAAAGGAGCCTGGTCGATAAGTTCATAGGCCATGATTTCATGTCCTTGCCATGGCATGTCTCCCCCTGGTGGGTGTGGTGAGCCATTTAAATCTCCATTCATTTCAGCGGGATCGTAATATCTCAGTGGTCGGGAGGGGCCCTAAAACCCTGGCCATTGAATATATTCGGGACATTTCTTAGAACAATATGTTGTGCAACCAATCAGTGATCAGGCAATTTTAGACCTGGTAATGTATAATAAATAAGAAGTTTAACAACACCAGGTTAAAGTCCAACAGGTTTATTTGGTAGCAAAAGCCACACAAGCTTTCGGAGCCTTAAGCCCCTTCTTCAGGTGAGTGGGAATTCTGTTCACAAACAGGGCATATAAAGACACAAACTCAATTTACAGAATAATGGTTGGAATGCAAATACTTACAGCTAATCAAGTCTTTAAGATACAAACAATGTGAGTGGAGAGAGCATCAAGACAGGCTAAAGAAATGTGTATCGTCTCCAGACAGGACAGCCAGTGAGACCCTGCAGGTCCAGGCAAGCTGTGGGGATTACAGATAGTGTGACATGAACCCTGTCTACCTGATACGCTGCAGGAAAGGATGTCCCAAGGCATGGTACATTGGGAAACTATGCAGACGCTGCGACAATGGATGAATGAACAGTGCTCGACAATCACCAGGCAAGACTGTTCTCTTCCTGTTGGGGAGCACTTCAGCGGTCACGGGCATTCGGCCTCTGATATTCGGGTAAGCGTTCTCCAAGGCGGCCTTCACGATACACGACGGCGCAGAGTTGCTGAGCAGAAACTGATAGCCAAGTTCCGCACACATGAGGACGGCCTCAACCGGGATATTGGGTTCCAACCATTATTCTGTAAATTTAGTTTGTATCTTTATATGCCCTGTTTGTGAACAGAATTCCCACTTACCTGAAGAAGGGGCTTAAGGCTCCGAAAGCTTGTGTGGCTTTTACTACCAAATAAACCTGTAGGATTTTAACCTGGTGTTGTTAAACTTCTTACTGTGTTTAGCTCAGTCCAACGCCGGCATCTCCACATAATGTATAATAAGGCAGGATTAATGAATGATCCCAGAGTAAAGAATGGGGCCATTTAACTAAGTTGGCTAGATGGCCAGAATGTGATTCAGATTAAGGCCAACAGTGTGGCTTCATTTCCTGTTCTGGCTGAGGTTGACCTGGAACCTGCTTTCTTGCCCTGAGGATATGAGGAAATGGCAGGCCACCATTGACAAAAGCTGCCAAGAAAAATGGCTCAGGATGAAATATTTGGATACAATAAGCCAAGGACTTGCCTTCAGGCGGAGCACTCATGGAATGGACTAGTAAAGAATCATCCAGATAAGGTGATCATAACATGATAGATTTTCACATTCAGTTTGAGGGTAGAAAATCTGGGACTGAAACTAATGCCTCAACTTCAATAAAGGCGATTACAAGGAAGACAGAGTTCACTAAAGTGGAAAGGGAAAATAGGTCAAAAGTTAAAATGGTAGAGAGGCTGTGGCAGACATTTATGGAGAAATTTCAGAACTCTCCACAAAGATATATTCCACTGAGTAAAAACGAGGCTACTGGAAGGATGCACCATCTATAGCTAACTAAGTATTTTAAGGATGGTATCAAATTGAAGGAAAAGATGTACAATGCTACAAACATTAGTGGTAAGCCATAAGGCTGGGAACATTATACAAATTAACAAAGGGTGACTTAAATTCTCTAGATTCTGAAAAGATCCCACCAGGTTGGAAAACCACAAATATAACATTACTACTTAAGAAAGGAGGGGGACAGAAAGTAGGAAAATATGGACCAATTAGTCTAACATCTGGCATTGGGAAAGTGCTGAATCCAGTATTAAGGAGCTTGCAGCAGGGCATCTCAAAGATTATAATACAATCAAGGCAGAGTCAACATGGTTTTGTGAAAGGGAAATCATGTTGGCAAATTTATTACAGTTCTTTGAGGATGTAACAAGTAGGGTAGATTAAGGGTAACCAGTAGATGTGGCGTATTTGGATTTCCAAAAGGCATTCCATAAGATGCCACGTAAAAATGAAAGTTCAGATATTGTTAGGGATGGTATATGAGCATGGATAGAGGATTAGCGAACTAACAGGAAATAGAATCAGAATGAATGGATTATTTTCCGGTTGGCAAACTTAGTGGAGCTCCACAAGGATGAGTGCTGGGGCCTCAAGTATTTACCATCCATAATAATGATTTGGATGAAAGGACCAACTGTAAACGCAAGCCAAAGTTGCTCATAATACAAAGATGGCTGAAAAACCACCCCAATCAGATCATACTCATGAATAGGCCTGAGGCCGCCACTTATGGACCTGAATAGTGCCCCGCATACTTCAGGTTACCCTGGAAGGATAAGTTGTCTCAAAAATTTGAACAGTGGGTGAAACTAATTTTTTCAAGCTGCTACTGTGCAGTGGCAACATGAGTGCTTTCCACGAACCAAAAAAGATATTCTGCTTACCACGCAAATATGTAATGTATTATATGAATTTCAGTATATCCCAATAACTGGCAGATCATATTAAATGGCACATAGAGGATTAGATAGGGTGGATAGTGAGAGCCTTTTTCCTCGGATGGTGATAGCTAGCACGAGGGGACATAGCTTTTTAAATTGAGGGGTGATAGATATAGGACAGATGTCAGAGGTAGGTTCTTCACTCAGAGAGTGGTAAGGGCATGGAATGCCCTGCCTGCAGCAGTAGTGGACTCGCCAACATTAAGGGCATTTAAATGGTCATTGGATAAACATATGGATGATTTTGGAATAGTGTAGGTTAGATGGGCTTTAGATTGGTTTCCCTGGTCGGCGCAACATCGAGGGCCGAATGGCCTATACTGCGCTGTAATGTTCTATATTCTATATCCCGCAGTTGTTCACAATAGCCAGAATGCTGACCATACTCAACTAGCCCATACAAAACTCAGAACATAGACTGGAATTTTCCCATTCCTCCCACCACGGGAATTGTAGTGGGCGGGACACAGACCTTGTAAGGGTCCATTGAACTTGGATGGGATTTTCTGGCCTTGGGATGAGCGTGACCGGAAAATCCCGCCCATTATGTCTAATGTTAGATGTGATTCTGTGATTGGATAGCACTTGCTGAACAATCCCGAGTGCGTTAAGAATTACACAAGCGAGCAACTTAAGGTGACTGGTCGGCTTCACAATGTAGCATTCCTGCCATCCGAAAAATTCTGCCCATGATCTGATCACTACTGGATTGCTGTTAGTGGGAGCTTGCTGTGTGCAAATTCCTCCATTACAACAGTGACTGCATTTCATCGGCTTTAAAATATCTTGGGATATCCTGGGGTCATGAAAGGCACTATAGAAATGCAAGTTCATTCTTTATTTTGTGGCGAGCTGGATGGGCAATTAACATGTATAGGAGTTGTGACATCATGTTGCAGTTGTATAAGTCATTGGTGAGGCTGCACTTCGAGTATTGTGCACAGTTTTGGTCTCCCTGTTATCGGGAGGGCATTGATAAACTGGAAAGAGTGCAAAGAAGATTTACGTGGATGTTGCCAGGACTAGTGGGCCTGAGTTATAGGGGAGAGGTTGGCCAGGCTAGGACACTATTCCTTGGAATGTAGGATAACAAGGGGTGGCCTTATTGAGGTGTATAAAATCATGAGGGGCATAGATAGGATGAACACACTAGTTTACTTTCCAGGAAAGGGGAATTGAAAACTAAAGGGCCAAAAACGGTTGACGAAGGAAGGGCTGTGGATGTCGTCTATATGGATTTCAGTAAGGCATTTGACAAAGTCCCTCATGGCAGGTTGGTTAAGAAGGTTAAGGCTCATGGGATACAAGGAGAGGTGGCTAGATGGGTAGAAAACTGGCTTGGCCACAGAAGACAGAGGGTAGCAGTCGAAGGGTCTTGTCCCGGCTGGAGGTCTGTGACCAGTGATGTTCCGCAGGGCTCTGTACTGGGACCTCTGTTATTTGTGAAAGATATAAATGATTTGGAAGAAGGTGTAACTGGTGTTATCAGCAAGTTTAGGGATGACACGAAGATGGCTGGACTTGCGGATAACGATGAACATTGTCGGACGATACAGCAGGATATAGATAGGCTGGAAAATTGGGCGGAGAAATGTCAGATGGAATTTAATCCAGATAAATGCGAAGTGATGCATTTTGGAAGAACTAATGTAGGGGGGAGTTATACAATAAATGGCAGAGCCATCAAGAGTATAGAAACACAGAGGGACCTAGGTGTGCAAGTCCACAAATCCTTGAAGGTGGCAGCACAGGTGGAGAAGGTGGTGAAGAAGGCATTTGGTATGCTTGCCTTTATAGGATGGGGTATAGAGTATAAAAGCTGGAGTCTGATGTTGTAGCTGTATAGAACGCTGGTTAGGCCACATTTGGAGTACTGCGTCCAGTTCTGGTCGCCGCACTACCAGAAGGACGTGGAGGCTTTAGAGAGAGTGCAGAGAAGGTTTACCAGGATGTTGCCTGGTATGGAGGGTCTTAGCTATGAGGAGAGATTGGATAAACTGGACTTGTTCTCCCTGGAAAGACGGAGAATGAGGGGAGACCTAATAGAGGTGTACAAAATTATGAAGGGTATAGATAGGGTGAACAGTGGGAAGCTTTTTCCCAGGTCGGAGGTGACGATCACGAGGGGTCATGGGCTCAAGGTGAGAGGGGCGAGGTATAACTCAGATATCAGAGGGACGTTTTTTACACAGAGGGTGGTGGGGGCCTGGAATGCGCTGCCAAGTAGGGTGGTGGAAGCAGACACGCTGGCATCGTTTAAGACTTACCTGGATAGTCACATGAGCAGTCTGGGAATGGAGGGATACAAACGAATGGTCCAGTTGGACCAATGAGCGGCACAGGCTTGGAGGGCCGAAGGGCCTGTTTCCTGTGCTGTACTGTTCTTTGTTCTTTGGCATAGGTTAAAGGTGAGAGGGAAAAAATTTTAAAGGGACCTGAGGGGCAACATCTTCAAGGGTGGTGCATATATTTAGGATGAGCTGCCA
Organism: Mustelus asterias; assembly: GCF_964213995.1. Classification (NCBI taxonomy): domain Eukaryota; kingdom Metazoa; phylum Chordata; class Chondrichthyes; order Carcharhiniformes; family Triakidae; genus Mustelus; species Mustelus asterias. The sequence goes on from NC_135809.1 coordinate 114,793,313, forward strand.
GAGAAAGTGGTTGAGGCAGGTACAATAGCAACATTTAAAAAGCATTTGGATAAGTACATGGATGGGAAAGGATTAGAGGGATATTGGCCAAATGTCGGCAATTGGGGCTAGCTGGGAGGACACCATGGTCAGCATGGATCAGTTGGCTGAAAGGCCTGTTTCCCAGCTGTATTGCTCTCTGACTCTATGTCCTTGAAAACCAAAGGGCAGCTGCGGGTGAGGTGTATTTGTGTGAAACCAACAGTGCAGAGGTGTCGTAATCAACCAGCAGGTTCTGGACATACAAAACTTTTAATTCTTGAACTCTTTGGATGATTTCCGGATTAATAACAGCAGGTGTGGTTCACATAGTGTCATATTCCCAGCAGGATCCAGACCATAGTTTCTGCCAACGGAATTGAGAATAAAAACCCAGAAATATTATTGCCATTTTGTTTTATTGTCAAACATGGTAACCGGACAAGTTAATACATCATCAAAATTATATATTTTTCTTTTTTTTTTCCTCATTTTTTTTTTACAAACGGTAAAATAGGCTGGGCGTGCCTTGTAACTATTTGACCTCGTTCACACTCGCACTCGCTCACACTCTCAGTGTATCGATTGATATTTCAACAAACAAATAACAACACTGAAGAACTTCCGAAAATTCGCACAAAGACTTTGGTCGAATACACGTTTGTGACACTGTCACCTAGGGCAACAGTAAAGATACCACAAAATGTGACAATAGACAAAATAAATTTTTTTGTTTTTAAGTGTTAAGTTTCATTAAGTTTCTTTTTTATACTCCTCCTTATCGCTAAAGAGCAAACAGCAAATGTTCCTTTGATAAGGCATCTAAATTTCATATAATAAATGGATCTTTTTTAACGTTTAAAAAAAAAACAGTTCTCACAACCAAACGCTACGACAGCAAGGATTTTAAAATTCAAGAAGGTAACACTGCAGACCAGTGCATAAAAAATTTAAAAAGAAAACGTAACCACAGGTTAAAGAGTTCAAATTGCTTTTTAATCGTCTCGCGTGCTAGTGTGTAGGTACAGGTGTGTGTGTGTATGCGCGTGTGTGTGTGTGTATACAGTGATACTGTAACATTTATAAATGTTAGGGATACAGAAATGTTCTGTGTCAGAAAGAGCGAGAGAGTTTCTCCGTCACTTTAAAAAAAAGCAGTGCACCTATTCGCGGGTGAGGGCAGCCTGCCGCACTTCCTAACAGGGGTGAACGCTGCATGCGCGGATTTCCTTCATGTCCTTGCAGCTGGTGATCTGGGAGGTGCGATATTTTCTCTTGACGACCATGAAACGCTCCTGAATGCCTCCTCCGCAGAACTTGCTACAATCAGTCCACGCTGTCCATGGTCTCATCTTGCACCCTGGAGACAAAGGAAGACAGCCAGCGTCACTCAACGGAGGTCGAAATTTCATCGAATCATAGAATCCCCACAGAGCAGAAGGAGGCCATTTGGCCCGTCGAGTCTGCCCTGAGTCACCAAAGGAATACTTTACCTAGGCCCTCCCCCCTTCACTATCCCCATAATCTCATGGATTTACCATGGCTAATCCACCTAATTTACACATCTTTGGACACTGTGATAACCCCTCGAGGTCTGTGGGGAATCACTGATGGATCCCCGTGTGGGGCTCATTGAGTATGTGTTCCCCAGGTAACAGGCAGGCTCAAGACTGGGCCTGCTGATCTGTAGTCCCAGGCAGGGACTAGTGTGTGTACGCCACGGTAATGGCTTTACTTTGCATTCTGTAATAAACTATGTTATTTTCCAGTCGGGCTTCCTGAATCATAACAGACACTAAGGGGTAATTTAGCATGGCCAATCCATCCAGCATGCACATCTTTTAACTGTGAGAGCACCCGGAGGAAACCCACGCAGGCACGGAGAGTACTTGCAAACTCCACATGCACAGTCATCCGAGGCTGGAATCGAACCTGATTCGCTGGCACTGTGAGGCAGCAATGCCAACGATGCAGTTTATATGAACAAACCATGACGGGACAACTGGACTGTGCTGTTATTTACGTCCTACATGACCTGAGTCCATACCCTCCTCCACCTCACCCCATCAACATATCCTCCCATTCCTTTCTCCCTTACGTGTTTGTTTAGCTTTCCTTTAAATGCATCGATCATATTTACCTCAACTGCTCCTTGTTGTAGCAAATTCCACGGGGGTGATTCTCCCAAAGACATTCTAAGTGTTAAATTCATGTAAAAACTGGAATAAATCCCGCTGTTTCTTTCAGCGGGAGTTTAAAAATGAATCTCCCACACTCTGCACTGCAGAGTGCACTCACGTGAATCAGTGCAAAAATCAGGGTGCAGGGCCTGTCCCACCCGAGAGGCCGCGCATGCGCAGTGGCCCCTGTCTGCCAGCCTCCCGATTGCTGGCCAGCACAATCATTGGCCAGCCCCGTGACCCCACATCGCCGTCCCTCAGTCCCCACCCACCCCCATGGCCAAATCGCTGGTCCCACAAACATGCACGGGCCAGCCTCGCCCACTCCCCCACCTCCATCCCCCCGATCCCCCCCACCAGCTGCGTCAACCCCCCCCCCCCCCCCCCACTGCAGCCCCGACTCCCCAAGCAGGCTGCCCCCCCCCCCCACCCCAATTCCCAGCCTCTCTCCCTCTGTCACTCAGCCCAAAATGCAGAGCGGCAGTGGTACCCCCCCACCCCCACCGATCGCCTCCCCCAGAGGATCCACCTCCCCCATCAGGCCCTGCCCCATTAGGCCCCGCCCCTTGACACAGTCCAATGCCTGGTGGGCAGTGCCAAGGTGCTTCATGGGCATTGGCACTTTGCCCCTCGGGCAATGCCAGGGGACCCAGGGCACACCCCCCGGCAGCTGAACCTCTGGGGGGCCTTGATCCCCCCCCCTTCACTCCAGCAGGATCAGGCCGCCAGCTCCCCACTGTGCTAAATTCCGCTGGAGTGAACCACTCCTGGCTGGGGGTGGGGGAGAGAGGCAAGCGGGCCGGAGATTTCAATCACAGAGGCCCGGACACTCAGTGCGAATCGGCCTCCGCTAGAGTCCCCCGGCCTGCCGCACTTAAAAAAGTAGCGCAGTGGGATGGGAGAAACACCCCCCACATTCTCATTACATAACATAAGGACTAGCACCATTTGGCCCCTCGAGCCTGCTCAGCCATTCAATAAAATCATGGGTGAGCTTTTCGTAGACACAGCTCCACTTACCCGCCCGCTCACTATAACCCTTAATTCCTTTACTGTTTAAAAATCTATCTATCTTTGCCTTAAAAACATTCATCAAGGTAGCCTCAACTGCTCCACTGGGCAGAGAATTCCACAGATTCACAACCTTTGGGTGAAGAAGTTCCTCCTCAACTCAATCCTAAATGTGCTTCCCCTTATTTTGAGGCTATGCCCCCTAGTTCTAGTTTCAGCTGCCAGTGGAAACAACCTCACTGCTTCTATCTTATCAATTCCAGTCATAATCTTATATGTTTCTATAAGATCTCCTCTCATTCTTCTGAATTCCAATGAGTATATTCCCAGTCTATTCAGTCTCTCCTCATAAGCCAACCCTCTCAACTCTGGAATCAATCTAGTGAATCTCCTCTGCATCCCCTCCAGTGCCAGTATATCCTTTCTCAAGTAAGGAGACCACAATTGTACACAGTACTCCAGGTGTGGCCTCACCAGCACCTTATACAGCTATATCATAACCTCCCCATTTTTAAACTCCATCTCTCTAGCAATGAAGGACAAAATTCCATTTGCCTTCTTAATTTCACAGTAACTTCATTGCAGTGTTAATGTAAGCCTTACTTGTGACTAATAAATAAACTTTACTTTTCTTTAATTACCTGCTGCACCTGTAAACCAACATTTTGCACAAGGACACCCAGGTTCCACTGCACAGCAGATGCTGCAATTTTTTCATCATTTAAATAATCGTCCATTTTGCTGTTATTGCTGCCAAAATGGATGACCTTACATTTACCAACATTGTACTCCATCTGCCAGACCCTTGCCCACTCACTTAGACTATCAATATTCCTCTGCAGACTTTCAGTGTCCTCTGTGCACTTTGCTGTACCACTCATCTTAGAGTCATCTGTGAACTTTGACACACTACACTTGGTCCCCAACTCCAAATCATCTATGTAAATTGTACACAATTGTGGCCCCAACACTGATCCCTCTGGATGAAGACGTTTCTCCTGAATTCTCTATCAGAATTATTAGTGATTGTCGAAGACAAAAGATTTAGATTTGGACTCACCTTCAGGTGGAAAGATCCCAACTTCTTCCCCATCAAAACTCCCTTTCAATCTTAAAGACCTCTATCAGGCTATTCTTCAACCATCTCTCATTACTGGGGGAAAAGCCCCAGCCTGTTCAGGCGCTGCTGACAGTTGAGTTCTGGCATCATCCTTATAAATGCAATGGGGTCAATGATGTTTTGGGCGGTGGGGTGCAGATGTGGGGGGGGGGGGGCGGGGGCATGCCTCTCACCTCATGTCTGGGGCTGCTGCGTAAATGATGGCTGTAATTAAGTTTCAAGTTTATTTATTAGTGTCACAAGTAGGCTTACATTAACACTGCAATGAAGTTACTGTGAAAATCCTCTAGCTGCCACATTCCAGCACCTGTTCAGGGACACTGAGGGAGAATTTAGCATGGCCTAACCAGCAAGTCTTTCAGGCTGTGGGAGGAAACTGGAGCACCCGGAGGAAACCCACGCAGACACGGGGTGAACGTACAGTATGCAGACAGTGACCCAAGCCGGGAATCAAATCCGGGTGCCCGGCGTTGTGTGACAGCAGTGCTAACCGTTGACCTCGGGCAGGGTTTTCTGGTTTTGGGACGAGCATGGTTGGAAAATCCCGCTGCAGTTGAGGAAAACCCACAGTGTTGGACAGCTTTGGGAACCATAGGCAAAACGTCACCTGTTCCTCTCAAACAAGTGACCCTCACCACACGTCATGGGTGAAAATTTCCAAGTGCTGGACCAGGCAAGAAATCTGGGACCAGCTGCACAGCTGCCTTTCCGCTCCCTATTTTCCAGAACTTAGTAAAAGAAATGCTGGAGGCATGTCTCGTGCCATCACGTTGGTGGGTGGGGTCTGATAGAACTGTCAGCGGTGGCTATCCGGAGATTGGGGCACCCTAAAAGAAAGAAAAAGCCCCCCTCATGAAGACGGAAACCACCCGCACCCTAGGGAACACCCCCAACACAGGACACTGCGGGACATGTTTCTGCCCCCCTGCCCCACCCCCACACACACCTGGGGAATATTGCATGTCTTCGCCAACTGAAGCGCCCTTCCCTGGCACTGCCCCCCAGCACCCTGGGACTGGCCCTGGCACATTGGAATTGCAGTAAGAAGTCTTACAACACCAGGTTAAAGTCCAACAGGTTTATTTGGTAGCAAAAGCCACTAGCTTTTGGAACAGGCTGTTCCTTCGTCAGGTGGGTGGGAGTTCTGATCACAAACAGGGCACAAAGACACAAACTCAATTTACATGAATAATGATTGGAATGTGAGTCTTTACAGCTAATCAAGTCTTAAAGGTAGAGACAATGTGAGTAACCCCCACAACTTGCCTGGATGTGCAAAACCTCACTAGCTGTCCTGTCTGGAGATAATACACATCTCTTTAACCTGTGCTTAATGCTCCCTCCACTCACATTGTCTGTACCTTTAAGACTTGATTAGCTGTAAAGACTCACATTCCAATCATTATTCATGTAAATTGAGTTTGTGTCTTTGTGCCCTGTTTGTGACCAGAACTCCCACCCACCTGACGAAGGAACAGCCTGTTCCGAAAGCTAGTGGCTTTTGCTACCAAATAAACCTGTTGGACTTTAACCTGGTGTTGTTAGACTTCAACGCCGGCATCTCCACATCATGACATTGGAATTGCCCCAGCTCCCTGGCACTGCCCCTTAGCACTGCTCCTGACACTCTGGTACTGCCCCCTGGTACCCTGGCACTGCCTCCTGATTTCCGGTTCTCCACCCCTTTTCCCACTGTTCTTTCTCAATGTGAAATGGTTCTGAACACTTGGTTCACCAAATTCTGCACAGGAATCCCTACAGTGCAGAAGGAAGTCATTCGGCCCATTGAGCCCGCACCGACAACACTCCCACCCAAGCCCTATCCCCTCAACACCACGTATTTACCCTGCTAGTCCCCCTGACACTGAGGGGCAATTTAGCATGGCCAATCAACCTAACCCACACATCTTTGGACAGTGGGAGGAAGCTGGAGCACCCGGAGGAAACCCATGCAGACACGGGGAGAATGTGCAAACTCCACACAGACAGTCACCCGAGGCCTGAATTGAACCCGGGTCCCTGGCGCTGTGAGGCAGTAGTGCTAACCACTGTGCCACACCAGAACGTGGAACTGCCCTTCATCTGTACAAAAGCTGCCCAGAAAACTGACGGTGGAGGAGACGATAGAAAAGGCTGTATCAGTGCAGGACCTCACTACAACCCTTTGCTTAAAAAATCGTGCCAGATCAGAAGTTCCTAAAGAAGAACAAGGATAAAGACACTATATCAATGCAAGTTGTTGAAGTGCCAGATTAGGCTACACCTGTATTCTCAATCTTCAGATTTGTGCCTTGAACCCATTGTGCTGGACTGCTGAGCCACACAAAACATGAAACTAAGGAAACAGCATCAGTGCCACATTCACATAAGAAATAACAATGTCGGAACTTTGGGTTCACTCAGAAACATTCCTGATGCCTCACTCGGAAACCAGGTACCTGTGTGCTCTGGAATCTCGGGGTCTCCCCTCATCTGTTTATTCCTTTGCCTTTCTGGAGCTTCCTTGCGACGCCTCTTTTCATCGCTCAGCCTCCTCGAACACCTCCGCACTTTACACTTCTTGCGCTGGACAGTCTCGGGGCAGAGAGCCCCCCCAAACTGGGGCTCCAGTTTGATCATCCTGGTCCTGATCACATGACCCTTCCCGCAGGACTTATTGCACTCTGACCATTCTGACCATTCGGAGACCATGCAATCAGTGGCTGCAATTGGAAAGAAAAAGGAGCGTAAATGTTCCTGACAGCATTAAAGATCCGGAACTTCAACCATTGATGGTGATTTGTTCATTCAGAATGAATTACAGGCTAATTCTTGCTGGGTGAATCAATTGATCTGAAAAGCATAAACATTTACAGAGAGTAACATTCCTTCAATTGAAACAGGGAGACTTGATGTTCAAATCATGAGGTCTTTTGATTGAGTAGTGAAGGAGAAACTGTTTCTCCTGGCAGAAGGGTCTGTGCTCAAAGGACTTAAGATAACTGGGGGAGTAAGGTGGGGGGAGCGGGGTACAGATTGGAAGTCAAATTTTTACTCTTATTGCCCCTGATTACTGAAACTTTTAGTAAAATCAGCACAGGACCTGACATTCCAGGATCCCAGAGCGAGCGGTGAGGATCATTAAGAAAGCAACTGATAACTAGAGCCTGTGGGTATGTGAGAGTACCAATGCGTCTCTGTCACTCACTTGCTTCAATTAGTGGTGTTGTCTGTTGCCAGATCTGGAGACTTGGTGTGGTAGCTTTCCAGTAACTGGTTCCAGTTGGCACCCAACCTGGCCCCTCACCCGCCCCACTTTCTAAAGTAGTCTCATTAACCAGAAGTTGACTTTTTAAGTTTCCACAGATGGCAGACCTGTCCTGGATTCTCTTGATAGTCCACACTGGTGTGCTCAGAGAGTGGCATTGCAATGGGGTCCCGGCAAAGCCAAGAACAAGGGAATGTTCAAGGGGTAGATCTCTCACACTCCCTGGCATAATCGCTTCTTATAATGACGGAGTGTCTGCCCCTGCGGAGGCCCAACAGCATTTTTGGTACTCTAAGGCCATATACATCTGGTCTTGTTTTCTGATCCTTCTGAGGCAGTCTGGCCAGAGATACAGCAAGAGGAAACCTCCCAGAAAGGTGGTGGAATTTCAACATTCCATTCTCCATGAGGCAAAGAGGATCTGCAGCTTGCACCATGATCCACAACAATGAGTCTTTAAGATTTTGCAACATTAATCCCAGTCAGCCTGTCACATTAAAAGAGAAAGATATGAATTCATCTCACACCTTCCACAATGGCCCAAGTAATTTACAGCCAATGAAATGGCCCCACGTTGGGTGCCATTGTTTTGGGTGGCAAGGTGGCACAGTGGTGAGCATTGCTGCCTCATAGTGCCAGGGACCCGGGTTCAATTCCGGTCTCGGGTCACTGACTATGCGGAGTTTGCACTTTCTCCCCGTGTCTGCTTGGGTTTCCTCCGGGTGCTCCGGTTTCCTCCCACAGTCCAAAGATGTGCACGTTAGGTTGATTGGCCATGCTAAATTGACCCTGGTGTCAGGGGATTAGCAGGGTAAATGTGTGGGGTTACGGCGATAGGGCCTGGGTGGGATGTGGATGGTACAGACTCCTTGGGCCGAATGGCCTCCTTCTGCACTGTAAGGATTCTATGATTCTAAGTACATTTAAAAAATAGATTCCGCCATAACATAGGGAACACACAGTCAATATTTGCACAGATAGCAACGGGATCATGACTGATGTTGATGGAGGGATAAAGATTGGGTAAGGACACCGTGGAGAATTCCCCTGCCCTTCTGCGAAATAGCAATCATGGGATATTTTCTGTCCACTGTGAAGGTAGACTGGGCTGTTTGACAACTCATCCACAAAACAGCACCACAGCAAGTGGAGTGTCATTCTTAATTTCGTACTCAAGTCTCTTGGATCAGCGGCAAGAATGTGACCTAACTGCCACCTCTCAGCAACTTACACTTTCCACTTGGCTCTGGGCAATCCTCTGCAAGCCTCTGCCGCAATGAAGTTTGTGACTGGGCTTTGCAGACAGAAGATTGTCTGATGCTCTGACTATGACTGGTTAAACTCAATTGGTAGCACTATGCACTCCTGAGGGCCTTTCACCCTCGGTTCCTCCAACCACTTAAGATCTGAGGGTGGCAGAGAGAAAAACCATATTGGTGGAATTTGTGTTACCTTGGTTTGGACACTATAATATCAGGGTTCTTGTTTGGAAAAGAAAAGTCACCGTGAAAATATAAATTCTTAACAGCATTCAATGTAATTTGTTGCAACATATAGAATCCCTACAGTGCAGAAGGAGGCTATTCAGCCCATTGAGTCTGCACCGACCATAATCCCGCCCAGACCCTATCCCCGTAACCCTTCATATTTACCCTACTAATCCCCCTGACACAAGGGTTAAACAAGGATCCCTCCCAAGAAATTGCACAGTAGTTGGGTAGAGTGAGGAGTCTATATATTGTGAGGTAGAAGCCATTCCAGTATTGTGGTAAACGCTGGAAGGATCAATTGTGTAATATTCTGTCCATTTGTGTTCAATGTTGTCTGATATAAGTTGATGGGAGTCGGGGTGGAGGGAGTGAGCCAATAGTAAATAGTAAATAACACAGCCCAAACCTCCCATCATCATCAGAGACTATCAGGCAATGTTGCAACAAAAATAGGCTGATAAATGTCTTCAAGTTCTCTGTCGGAAGACATTATGAAAAAGTTCTGACTATTAGGAAAGTCTGAACAGGCTGGGGCTCTTTCCTCTAGAAAAGAGAAGAATGAGGGGTGACCTGATGGATGTCTTTAAAATGATTGAGGGTTTGGTAGGGTAGGTGCAGAGATGTTGGGTGGGATTTTCCAGTTGACAGTGACCCCTACCCACCCCCCCCCCCCCCCCACCCCCCACCCCCACAGGGGCAAACAATGGGAAACCCCATTTACGGCAGCAGGACCTGGAGATCCTGTCACTGGCCAATGGTGGGCCACCTCTGCCATCAGTAATGGTGGGTCACCTCCACCACCACAAAACAGGCCATGGGGGGGGGGGGGGGGGGGGAGTGGGCCGGGGGAGGGCAGAAAATCCAGCCCATTGTCTCCACTTGTGGGGTGATTACAAACCTACAGTTCAGAAATATAACATAGTTACTAATACATAAAATTAAACAATTCAGGTTAAACTTTTTTATTCAGAGAGTAGTTGGAATGCAGAACTTGTTCCTACAAGGAGTAGTTGAGGCGAATAGCATTGGTGCCTTTAAAAAGATATTTAATAAACACATCAGGAAGAAAGGATTAGAACGTGTGCTGCCTGGGTTACATGATGAGTGGTGGGAGAATGGAGAAGAAATGCAAGCATTGACCAACTGGGCTAAATGGCCTATTTCTGCACCAGTGCATTCAATGTGATGCCACAGGTGGAAGGTTCACGTCTGGGGAACTTCTACTTACGACATTCTGGCAACATGCATTTCTCCACCTGCTCCAACTCCTCGTTGCATTCTCCAATCTCGGCTGGGGTTTTCAGCATCCTCCACCGTGATCTCATGCCGATCCCACACGTGACGCTGCAGTCACTCCAGTCTGACCAGAGTGTCAGCATACAGGGAATGGTCTCTGATACCAAATACAGAACAGAAGTTGGAAATTTATAAAGCTACTCTGCTGAATAACAACGTTAATGCAGATCAGTGCTTACCCAGGTCAACATTTTAGCATAAATATTCCCTATGAACCTTCAGTAAGTTCAGAAAACCCAACCCTTTAATTTTATGATTGCCTGATCGTGCTAGATTTTGAGAATCATAAGAACCCAAAGAAAACCAGGTGACCTTTCATGAACATTTCTCCCAGTTGCACTTCCATGGAATTTCAGGGCAGGATTTTCTGCCGTTCCCACCAGCAAAATCTACCAACCAATGGCAACCCCACTGTGACCTCCCTGGTGGAAACAATGGGAGACCCCATTGACAGCGACCTGACCAAAAGATCCCGCCACCGGCCAATGGCGAGCCACCTTCGCCGCTGCAAAACATGCCATTGGGTGGGGGCTGGGTGTGGGGGGCGGGGGGGGGGGGGGGGGCGGTGGGGGGGGTGGGGGGGGGGGCAGGTGGTGGTGGGGGTAGAGGGCTAGAAATTCCCATTCTCAGTCTCTGTTCTCTTCGCTTCCATTTCCAAAATGGATGGCGGGATGCCAAGAGAAAGAGGGAAAACTAATACGTGAAATTACTTGAAATTAGTTATTGCATCTAAAGAAATGATTAACTATTTTTGAGTTAAAAGTAATTGACATTGGGGACGATTGTTACATATTGCTCAAGGAGCAGCAATCTTAGGTTTATTAGTTTCTAGAGGCAATGACTAAAGCTTTTGCAATTCCCTCACCTACTCCCTTTACTAGTCTCAAGCCCTGGTTACCTTTCTTAAGTCCCATTATTTTCTCCGTTACAATTTTATCACCGATAATAAATCCAATAACATTTTCCCTTTATTATTTACTAATTCCATTTTGTCTCTCTGCCTCTACTTTAAAAACAGATACAAAGGAGTCATTTAACAACTTAGTTATTTATTACATTTCGAGTAATCTTTCAGTGAAGCTAATGAAAATTGGATGGGATGGAAAATGAGCTTCTGATCTACTAATACTTGATGTGGAGATGCCGGCGTTGGACTCGGGTGAACACAGTAAGAAGTCTCACAACACCAGGTTAAAGTCCAACAGGTTTATTTGGTAGCAAATACCATAAGCTTTCGGAGCACTGCTCCTTCGTCAGATGGAGTGGATATCTGCTCTCAAACAGTGCACAGACACAGAAATCTACTAATACTTGGCCATAAAATTAAAATTCAGACCTTAAAATTTAAACCCGTGCTCCCATTAATTTTCAAAACTTAGAGATCTTGTTCTCTCTGATTTAGGATTTATTCACCACTGAGATAAGAATGCTAAGGACAGCACCTTTCCTGAATTAAGAGAGGAGAAACCAATGAATAAAGAGAAAGAAGCACATTTAGAATTGAGCTGCTTGAGGCTATGCACTGGATTGTGAGGTTCCTCAGGGAGTTTGGTTTGAGTGCTTCTATTTTAGAAGCTGTGCAGTGAAATTAATCAGCAGTGATCGCACAATTTGGGCCTCTAAAAGCAACAGCCCCTTTGACACTAGAGCCGATTTTCTTTTCCATTGACTAACCAATGAGGTAAACATGGCTTCCCATTCAACAGGAGTCCCTTTCACATTCATGAGTTGGCCAGTTTCCCTCCTGGTATCTTTTGTTATTATAGGCCGGCAGGTAACAAGCAAGCGAGGTCAATGTTGAGTTGTTGGAAATGTCTGGGAGAGTGTGTTGCTCGGTCCTCCCAAGATAGGCCACATTCAAAATGATGTCAAGCGCATTACTAATGACCCCTTTAAAAACCATTACCATCCCAGGGGAAGAGGATGACAATTGACCCCAAAAATGTTGAGACATGTTAAGAAATATGTAATTCTCTGTTCATCCATATTAATTCCATAGGTAACTGTCTATCAAAAAAAACTATACCCTGGTCAGATGGAACAGTCTGGAAGAACTTCCTGCACTTAACCCTTGTGATAAAGTGACAATATTGATTGAAAAAACAGGGAAAAGGTATTTCAGTTTTAAACGATATCAGTTTGTTAGAATTCTGTTTAATAAATTACCTTGTTCTAGAATTAAAGAAAAGCTAGTCATTGTTTTTTAAAGGACTATTATTGGTGACATTTGGAATTTGACAGATACTTTGAGTGTTAACATAAGATTCCCAGTCTGGGCTCCTGGCTGGCCCTCATACTTACGACAGTCTGGCATCCCACATTTCTCCATTTGTACTGTTTCCACTTTGCACGTGGATCCATCTGATGGATGCATCTTGACCATTCTCTGTCTCCTCTTGGTGCCCATCCCGCAGCTCGCACTGCACTCTTCCCATTCTCCCCACTCCGTCACAAAGCAAGTGTTTGATGCTAAGGTCAGGGGAGGAAGAGAAGGTGCATGAGGAATACAGCAGGAAGTTTGTCAACAGTCATCTATTTGTTTGCAACTTTGGCATCCTCTTTCACCCAGGGTTGAAATCCCAATCCGCTATCCACTCCATCACCCTAACTCCTACTTTCACCTCTGTAATAACAACACTCATCTCTGTCCCTGTCTCAGTCCATCTCTTTCTGGAACCCTCATTAGTACCAGTACTCTTCTGGCTGGCCACCCATCTACCAACCTCTGAAAACCTAAGCTCATCCAAAACTCTGCCACTCATATCCTAACCTGCATTTTCCCATCTCATCTTTGCTGGCTCCCATTTGGAAACACCTTGATTTTTAAATGATCATAGAAACATAGAAACTAGAAGCAGGAGTAGGCCATTCGGCTCTTTGAGCCTGCTCTGTCATTCATCTTGATCGTGGCTGATCATCGAATTCAATATCCTGATCTCCCCTTCCTCCCATATCCCTTGATCCCTTTAGCCCCAATAGCTATATCTAATTTCTTCTTGAAATCAGACAACATTTTGGTCTTAACTACATTCTGTGGTAGTGAATTCCACACATTCACCGCCCTCTGGGTGAAGAAATTTCTCCTCACGTCGTTCTAAAAGACTTACTCCTTATCCTTAAACTATGACCCCTAGTTCTGGACTCCCACCATTGGGAACATTCTTTCTGAATGTACCCTTTATGACCCTGTTAGGATTTTATAAGTTGCTATGAGATCCCTTCTCACTTTGTTTTCATCATCTTTGTTTTCAAACCCATCCATGCCCTAGGTGACCTCCTCCAGCCTTACAACCCTCCATGACCTCTGTGTTTGGTGATCATGTCTTAAGCTGTCTCAGGCCATAAGCTCTGAAATTCCCTCCCTTAACCTCTCCACCTCTCTATTTTTCTCCCCTTCTTTAAGGCACTTCTTAAAATCTACCACTTTGATCAAGTTTTTGGTCATCTATCCTTACAGCTTCTCTTATGGCTCAGTCTTAAATTTCATCTTGATTAAATTCCTGGGGAGTACTTTGGGATATTCCACTATGTTAAAGGCATGATATAAATTCAAGTTGTTATCTCAAACCAATTCACTGTGAATAAAATCCACTCCAATAAAATCCTCATTGGTTCTGAAGTGCTTTGGGACTTGGGGTCATGAAAGATGCCTTTTCCCAGACTTTGGAAAATGTCTACTCAAAACATATTCTCGTCTTTTTTTGTAATCCTTTCAGAGGCTGACTGGCCTGCAGTATAACTCCAGTCCTTTCCCCTCCAATCCGTTTTCATGCACCTACCACACTCCTCATTGACAATGCATTTCTCTGTCTCTTCAGTGGGCAATGTGCAGAGGGAGCCATCCTCGGGGTATTGCTTAATGTATCTCTCCCGTGATCTCATTCCCATTCCGCACGAGAGGCTGCAAGGGGACCAGCTGATCCACTCTGACATCATGCAAGTCGAGGCATCTGGAAAATGTAAGCGATATATTATTAAACGGAGCAAAAACCTTGTGGACGTACAAAATTGACGTGCAGGGAAAGACCAGCTTTGTCCATCAAGCCTGTCACAAGCTGGTGGTGGCCGGAATATTGTTGACTAAACACTCCCCGACAACCACCCCTCACCCACCCCCTGTAATCTCCTGAGGGGGGAAGGAACAACGGCCAGAGAAAAATACCAATATGGTGAAAAATACCTCTGGAAGAATTCCTCTCCAATCCCCTCAATGATCAAAGCAAATGTTTGCATAACCTTTCATTTCATTAACACCTGTTGACCTTGTGTGTAATGGTGTAAAATGGATGACAGAGGGCAGGATTTTCTTTGTATCCATCAGGACTCTGACATAAGGGTCACCTGGAGGTCAGAAGCCCACACTAATTGGGGAACTGTCACCCAGTTGTGATTTTTCCCGGATTAGCCAATAATCATAGAATCATAGAATCGGACAGTGCAGAAGGAGACCATTTGGCCCATCAAGCCTGTACTGACAACAATCCCAATCTGGCCCTATCCCTGTAACCCCATGTATTTACTCTGCTAATCCCCATGACACTAAGGGGTGAATTTTCCTATTCTGCCGACGATGGAAATTGTAGCAGATGAGGGCGAACCATGGAAAGGTCCGTTGACCTCAGGTGGGATTTTCCAGTTTCGGGGTGAGCGTGGCCGGAAAATCCCGCCACAAGGGGCAATTGAGCATGGCCAGTTAACCTAACCAGCCCATCTTTTCGGACTGTGGGAGGAAACCAGAGCACCCGGAGGAAACCCATGCAGACACAGGGAAAATGTGCAAACTCCACACAGACAGTGACCAAGGCCGGAATTGAACCCGGGTCCGTGGCGCTGTGAGGCAGCAGTGCTAACCACTGTCTACCGTGCCTCCCATAATGGCCAGATTGTTGTCCAAGTAAGGGCAGTCAGTGGGAAGGATCTCAAAGCTGCAGGGCCAATGGGACCAGTAAGCTGTCTTAAAATCAAAATGCTCTGAGTGGCTGGGCCACCTTTGTGGAGGGGGCTTCCCTCAGCAGCGGGGCTGCAGATGCAGCTGAAACCAGAGAAGCAGGAAAGCCTCCAAGTCAGAGGCATGCTGGTCCACCCCCAGGCAGCTGGCCTTTTCCCCAGTGCCTCTGGGGACCTGGAGGCTAACAGGAAAATCTCAGTCGTCTCCCCACAGTAGGCCTTAACAGGCCTTTAAAAACCTGAATTGGCTATCTGCTGCTTATCGGCAGGTAGCTCTGCTGCACCACCCTGCCTCCCTCACCCCACCACCTGACAACACCCACCACTCATTATTCCAGCACCCATCATTCTACCACTCATCACCCACCACCTCACCCTCACCCAAACACCCACCATCCCACCTCTGAGATAGTGATCTAGGATGTTGTGGGTAACTGACTCACAGGCTGATGGTGCGAATTTTTCAACCCACCTGCCTTCAAGCATGCCCCCTTTGGGAACCGTGGATCGGCAATCCATTTGGCATTTCTCACAATTCTTATCTTCTTCCTCTGGCTTCTTCCATTTCACTTGGGCCAATTCAGAGCTAGCTGATCACCCTTACCCATCTCCTCCCAAATGTCACTCATTCTTCTTCCAGTCCTGCTGCATCTTCACATCTGCTCTTAGTCCGACCTCTTCTTCTTCTCCCTGCCAATCCCACCTATACCATTCGCCTCACTCCGTTTCCTCTCTGATAATAGATGACCTTATCATTTCAATCTCTTCTTGGCTACTTTCTTCAACAGTCCCATGATCCTCTCTGACCCCCTGTTGCACTGATTCCTCATTTTGCCCTTCCTCGTTACTCGACACATCCATCTCGGCATCCACATCTCATTCGCATCCAGTCATTATTCCTCTTGTATTGATGTTGCCTAAAGTTCTGCACCATATGACGGTTTTAATCTCGAACTGAGAAATATAAAATAGGCTCTGACTTGCTTTCAGCCATCTAACATGGCCATGTCAAGTCGAGGACAAGAACCCAGAGGGTGGAATTTTACGAGAATGATTCTAAGTGTCCAGCTAGTGTAATAATGGGAGAGTTCCTGATCGCATTTTTTGGGCAAGTTTTCACACACAATTGTACATACTTAGTCATTGAAAAAATGGTGTAGACTATTTCTAGCTGCTGCAGGCTGTGGGCTCGGCTTAATTCGCCATCCAGCCTGTAGAGGGAGCTACTGTGCCTGTGTAGACCTCTGAAGCTGCACATACATAATTGCAACTGCAGGAGTCTGACAGAAAGATAAAGAGTTGTCAGGCCCCTGCTGCAGCAGGCAGCCTCAACAAATTCCCCTCCCACAATTTCAGGGGCCCACGTGCCGATCACGTGCCCCACAATACATGGACATCTAGCCCCTGCCGCTCCCCTGCTGCCCAGACCGATCATGCCCCCCTTCCCCCCCGATTCGGTCACATATGCAGAGCGACAGCTCTGGTATGATTGCATCCGCAGAGTGCACAGCGCCCCCCCCCCAATCAGGCTGCCCCTTTCAGGCCCCGTCCCTGGCCCCACACAATAGGTTCTGCCCATTTGGCCCCATACCCATAGGCCCTGCCTAGTCCTGCCCCCATATGCCACTCCCCCCTGGCACTACTGCCATAGGCTCCACCCCCTGGCATTGCCTGGTGGGTAGTGCCAAGGTGCCTGCTGGGCATTGCCCAGGTACCAGGCTGGCAGTGCCAAGGTGCCAGGGTGATACTGCCAGACTAACACTGCCCAAGTGCAGCCCTCCTTGCCCTTGGTCTCCCTTGGGGGTCTCAATGGCCTCCGGTTCCACTGGCGAGGCCAACGCAACTGTTCCCTGTTCATGGGGAGCAGGTGTTTCCCTAGCCGGAGAGAACCTCTCCCGGCGAGGCCATAAAGACAAGTGAGCTCGGACAATTCAGTGCCGGGCTCACTAAACAGATGCAAATAAACATTTAAATAAATTTGAATAATGTATTCAGCCTCTCGCCCATTTCTGGCGTGATCCTGATTTCTCGGCTCTCGCGCGATTTTACCGGCTCGCTTCGCCCATCGATGGGTGCGGCAGTCGGTAAAATCCCGGCCAGAGAGTCAAAACCAAGTTCAGTCTTCCAATATAGTGTGTTCAAGGGGTAGAATCTAATAGAGCCAGGGTGTGAAGATGTAAGATGGTCTAAGTCAATAATACAATTTCACACATGCAAACTGTCTGCATTTTAAGCTGACAATCAGGACTTTTAGTCGAATAGCTGCTTCTGTCAATGCTGCAGCTTTGAAATCATGTAATTCTCATACCTTTTATAAACTTCTGTTTCCTATTCTCGGTGCTAGGTACTAGCCACCTAAGGCAAGGCAAGACGGGATGTGACTCAGATGGTTAGAGAGGGAACATTTGGATCAGCCTCAGTTCATTCTCGATGCTGAAACCGTCCAGCTGTCAAATTCATGATGCGGAAAAGCTTTGGGAGAAGAGTTGGATGAGTCACAGCCCAAACTGGAAGGAGCTTCCATGAAAGGACCAGGGATAAAATTCTCACGAATGGAGGATCTTGCTTTATTACGTCTCAGAGAAATATTTCGAACCGCTTCACCTGAAGTACCTACTTGGTGTGTCGATTAGAACTGCAGGCATTTTGTTTGTGTATACAACAGAGCACTCAATCATTCGTGCGATGAAAAATCATTTCAATTATCCCACAAGGGGCAAGTGCTTGCTACGAACATTGGGAGAGCTCACTAGATTTCAGCACTGCCACAGGATTATTAATGCTCATCTAAACGTTCGATAAGGTGTTCGATAAGGTCCCCCATGCAAGGCTTCTAGAAAAAGTGAGAGGGCATGGGATCCAAGGGGCTGCTGCCCTGTGGATCCAGAACTGGCTTGCCCAAAGGAGAGTGTGTATAGATGGGTCTTTTTCTAAATGGAGGTCGGTCACCAGTGGTGTGCCCCAGGGATCTGTTCTGGGACCCTTGCTGTTTGTCATTTTCATAAATGACCTGGATGAGGAAGTGGAGGGATGGGTTGGTAAGTTTGCCGACGACACGAAGGTTGGTGGGGCTGTGGACAGTCTGGAGGGATGTCAGAAGTTACAGAGGGACATAGATAGGATGCAAGACTGGGCGGAGAAGTGGCAGATGGACTTCAACCCAGATAAATGCGTAGTGGTCCATTTTGGCAGGTCAAATGGGATGAAGGAGTACAATATAAAGGAAAAGACTCTTAGTACTGTAGAGGATCAGAAGGACATTGGGGTCCGGGTCCATAGGACTCTAAAATCGGCCCCGCAGGTGGAGGAGGTGGTTAAGAAGGCGTATGGTGTGCTGGCCTTTATCAATCGAGGGATTGAGTTTAGGAGTCCGGGGATAATGATGCAGCTATATAAGACCCTTGTCTGACCCCACTTGGAGTACTGTGCTCAGTTCTGGTCGCCTCATTATAGGAAGGATGTGGAAAAGATTGAAAGGGTGCAGAGGAGATTTACAAGGATGTTGCCTGGATTGAGTGGCATGCCTTATGAGGATAAGCTGAGGGAGCTCGGTCTTTTCTCCTTGGAGAGATGTAGGATGAGAGGAGATCTAATAGAGGTAGATAAGATGTTGAGAGGCATAGATCGGGTGGACTCTCAGAGGCTTTTTCCCAGGGTGGAAATGGCTGCTACGAGAGGACACAGGTTTAAGGTGCTGGGGGGTAGGTACAGGGGAGATGTTAGGGGGAAGTTTTACACACAGAGGGTGGTGGGCGAGTGGAATCGGCTGCCGTCAGTGGTGGTGGAGGCAAACTCAATAGGGTCTTTTAAGAGAGTCCTGGATGAGTACATGGGACTTAATAGGATGGAGGGTTATAGGCAGGCCTAGAAGGTAGGGATATGTTCGGCACAACTTGTGGGGCCGAAGGACCTGTTTTGTGCTGTAGTTTTTCTATGTTTCTAAACATTTTGTTCTGGTCCCCATCCCACCCACTCCCGGTGACATTAAGAGAGGGGGCGGGGGCCAGAGTGAAGTAAGGGGCACAGGTTCAAGATGAAAGGGGGAAAGTTTAAGGGAGATGTGCGGGGGAAGTTTTTCACGCAGAGAGTGGTGGGTGCCTGGAACGCGCTGCCAAAGGAGGTGGTGGAAGCAGACACATTAGCAACATTTAAGAGGCATCTGGATGGGCACATGAATAGGGAGGGAATAGAGGGATATGGACCGAGTAAGGGCAGAAGGTTTTTTTCTGTAGTTTAGTTAGGACATCATGATTGGCACAGGCTTGGAGGGCCGAATGGCCTGTTCCTGTGCTGTACTTTTCTTTGTTCTTTCTTTGTATTAAACGGGCAGCCAAGGCCTCAGTTTTCACATCTGATTTGAAGGATCTGCTCCCACGTTGGGACTGTTAGCTGAGGGTGGACCTTTAGCTTACAGTCATTTAACTCAGAGAGCTGCCAACTAAGCCAAGCCGTCACTCTCACGTGTTGTTTGAAACCACAGCAACGCTGGCAAATGGGTTGGTGTTGTTGCAAACCAGAGATCAGCTCAATGAGAAATGGGGGAAATGCGAGAATTTTATTCAAAAGCTGTCGTGCTGCAAACGTCAGCAGAATAAGATTTTGCAGCTAAATGCAAACATTTGTATTCGGAAAGAAAAGCAGAGAATCAGATTTCCTCAATGCAGGTCCTGCTGTGGTTGCGATCACTGCAATAAAGTATTACATTTTATTCAAGATTTCGCTCGCAGCTGGAAAGCACATACAGCTTTTGTACCATTACAAGAATAGCAAAACGCAGAAACGACTAATTTAATTAGTTTCCCTTTTGATGCAACAGTGTTGACAGTTGAAGTGCTCAACATTCAGAACACATACCTTATCTCCTCACCTTAAAGACATGCATTACATCATCTGGGTGCACATCATGCTTCACTGGCTTCTGTGTCCCAGACAGCAAGCCACAAGATTGTCACCTTCCACATTTCCTCACAGCCTCGCCTCATCCAATTTCTACCATCTCTAGCCCTGTGTGGTGGACCTCAGTTGTGCCTTTGTCCTATATGGACCACCGTTGTGTGTGTTTGTCATACCTGGACACATCCCCTTCCAGTTTGGTTCCTCCCCTCAGCACCTAGTATAAAGGTGGCTGTCTCCTCCCCCTTGTTCAGTCCAGGTCGGTTAATTGTTGGGATCTGCTCCTGATTCTGTTGTGAATAAAAGCCTACACTTATATTGGCATATCGGTAGTCTTTCACCTTATTGATAGCGCATCACCCTGTAACTCTGTGTGCCTTGTCCTGACCTCCGACACTTTGCCACTGATGGCCATCTTAAGCTATCTTGCTCTGAACCATCACCCTGCCCATGAGCTGGCAATGGGAAAGGTGCCACCCAGCCTGCCACCCATCCTTCGGCCTATATCCGGCCTATATTGCGGTCCTTAAATTGCTAATTAATGGCCATTTAAGTGTTGGGGGGGCGGGGGGAGGAAAACCTCCTTTTGGGGAGTGGGAGAGGATCTCTTGTTTCCCTGTGCCCATTCAGGGCACCTTCCACAGGTTGGTACCCCACTTTCAGCCTCTGCCCCTCACCCCCATCCTTGGTCACTTGAACCCAATCCTTCCCCCAACTCCTTATTTCGCCAAGGTCCCCGATCCCTCCCCAAGCAAACCCTCCCCCCCCCGACTTACTTTACAGTTCTGTATCCGCCCCCCCCCCCCCGTATCCATGATTTTCCTCTTGGACTCCCAGCAGCAACAATGACTGCATTCTGGCACAGCTGGGATTATTCAGTGCCCAGAGGTCGAGGGCAGGACTTACGGGTGCTAAGGACTGGAAGTTCCATTCTCACCTTATCAAGGCTGTCCCCACCATATTATCGCTATAGGGCAGCCCTTTTTAAAGTTAGCAAGCTGTTGACTGACTTTTCTACCAGGGCGGCGGGGGGGGGGAGAGACAGGGGGTTATTGGCGAGGTGGTGATGTAATGGTATTGTCATTGGACTTGTAACCCAGAGGCCCGATGTGATGATCTGGGGACCCGGTTCGAATCCCACCATGGCAGATGGTGAAATTTGAGTTCAATAAAGATCTGGAAATAAAAGTTTAATGATAACCATGAAAACATTGTCAATTGTCGTGAGAACCCATCTGGCTCCCTAATGTCCTTTAGGGAAGGAAATCTGCCGTCCTGACCTGGTCTGGCCAACATGTGAGTCCAGACCCAAAGCATTGTGGTTGACTTTTAATTGCCCTCCGAGGGCAACTAGGGATGGGCAATAAATGCTGACCCAGCCAGTGATTCCCACATCCCAAGAGCAAATAAAAAAAAATACAATTCACCCAATTTTTTCTGTTTCTCTCTCTACAGGTGCTGCCAGACCTGCCGAGAATTTCCGGTATTTTCCGTCTTTAATTTCAGATTTCCAGAGTCTGCAGTATTTTGCTTTTGTATTCTACTCAATTTACCACCCGGGATTTGCTTTCTGAAAAGCAGGCAGTTTGGTCGATTTTAAAACAAGACACAAGTGACAGAAGTGAGAATATTAATTTCAAAGAAGCACAACAATGAATAAATGAATCCAGAAATCATGCTTCATCATGTGCTGTCCAAATGGAAGAACAGTAACTATCAGACAAGAATTGAATGAAAAATCGATATATTGAGACAGTGATATCTGAAAGAAAGGCTTGGAACGATATCCGATTGCAATAAAGAGGCAATATGAGGTAAATAATAATCTGGAAAAATCAACAGCAACTCACATTTATATGTGGTAAAGTGCAATGAAATATATGCAGTAAAAACCTTTAATTATTTTCTATTCATTCATGGGATGTGGGCATTGCTGGCTGGGCCAACATTCACTGCCCATCCCTGAGGGCAGTTAAGGGTCAACCACATTGCCAATTATCAAACCTCAAAATTATCAATTGTCAATGATCAAAACCTCAATGTCAACAAACGAAGGAGGTTGTCAATGACTTCAGGAAGCGTAAAGGAGAACATGCCCCTGTCTACATCAATGGGGATGAAATAGAAAGGGTCGAAAGCTTCAAGTTTTTAGGTGTCCAGGTCACCAACAACCTGTCCTGGTCCTCCATGCCGACATTATAGTTAAGAAAGCCCACCAACGCCTCCACTTTCTCAGAAGACTAAGGAAATTTGGTATGTCAGCTACGACTCTCACCAACCTTTACAGATGCAGCATTGAAGGCATTCTTTCTGGTTGTATCACAGCTTGGTATGGCTCCTGCTCTGCCCAAGATCGCAAGGGACTACAAAAGGTCGTGAATGAAGCCCAATCCATCACGCAAACCAGCCTCCCATCCATTGACTCTGTCTACGCTTCCCGGTGTCTTGGCAAAGCAGCCAGCATAATTAAGGACCCACATATTCCGGACATTCTCCCTTCCACCTTCTTCCGTCGGGAAAAAGATACAAAAGTCTGAAGTCACATACCAGCCGACTCAAGAACAGCTTCTTCCCGAATACTGTCAGACTTTTGAATAGACTTACCTTGCATTAAGTTGATCTTTCTCTACACCCTAGCTATGACTAACACTACATTCTGCACTCTCTTGTTTCCTTCCAACGATATGCTTTGTCTGTACTGCGTGCAAGAAACAATACTTTTCACTATATGTTAATACATGTGACAATAATAAATCAAATCATTGTGGTGGCTCTAGAGTCACATGTAGGCCAGACCAGGCAAGAACGACAGATTTCCTTCCCTAAAAGACAGTAGTGAACTAGATGGGTTTTTCCCGTAATCGACAATGGTTTCATGGTCATCATTAGACTTTTAATTCCAGATTTTTGAATTTCACCATCCACCATGGTGGGATTTGAACAATGGTTCCCAGAGCATTACTCTGGGTCTCTGGATTACTAGTCCAGTGACAATACCACTATGCCACTGCCTCCCCGAATGTAGAAAAAGGAGCAGTATTGAAAAAATAGAAAAATGTTTTTAAGTTTAAGTTTATCTATTACTGACGCAAGTAGGTTTACATTAACACTGCAATGAAGTTACTGTGAAAATCCCCTACTCGCCACACTCCGACGCCTGTTTGGGTAGACTGAGGGAGAATTTAGCATGGCCAACGCACCTAACCAGGACATCTTTTGGACTGTGAGAAGAAACCAGAGCACCCGGAGTAAACGCACGCAGACACTGGTACAACATACAGACTCCACACAGTGACCCAAGCCAGGAATTGAACCTGGGTCCCTGGTGCTGTGAGGCAGCAGTGCTAACCACAGTACCACCCACAGAAAATAGAAAATGTTGGCGGGTTGTCCTTTCATCAGAACATGCCCGAAAGGTTAACTGCTCTTTCCACAGGTGTTGCCTGACCTGATGAATATTTCCAGCTTTTTCTGTTTTTAGTTTCAGGTTTCCAGCATTTGCGGTTTTTGGGCTTTTGTATTTTGCTATTTAGCAAGATTTTGATATTGAGCTGCATGAGAAGATATTGGGGCAGGTGACCAAAAGCTTGGTCAAAAGGAAACATTTTTTGGAGCATCCTCAGGGAGGAGAGGAGTAGAGAGGTGGGATGGATCAGGGAGGGAATTCCAGCGCTTAGGGCCTTGGCAGCTAAAGGCACAAGCAGCAATGATGGAAATAGGGGACACACAAGAGATTGGAGGAGTGCAGAGATCTCCAAGGGCTGGAAGCAGTTAAGTCAAATTGTTTGAAATAAATAAATCGAATATGTTGCCCCAAGCCTTGATGCTTATTGTTTAAAGGATACTTGGCTGCATTTCTGACTGAACATATTTGGAAATAAAAATATTTGTAAAAATCATATTCAAAATCATTTGATGTCTTGTTTTATTTGTTTGTCAGTTTCATTAGGACCAGTTTTTAGGACCAGAACCATGGAATGCTCTCTCACAGAATCCTGGGGATAACTCCCGCGCTCCCAATCTAGTCACATAATCTAGTGACCACTCTCTCCATGTGCATCTTTCTCAAGCAACTACCTAATTAGAGAATTTCTGGACTCTGGGAACATTTTTGGGCCAAGCAATCACTCACTAATAAGATTCCACACAAATTTTGTTTTTCCCTATGCTCTTTTTGCGTTCCCACTGTGGTATCTTGTGTATCAGTGATACACTGATATCCATTCAGATATCACTGTTCGTCGAAACATAGCCCTTCACAACCATAAATTTCATCACCCCATAAACCTCTTCTCTTACAGCTGCTATTAGTGTGGGACTTCTTTGCTTAATATAACATTTTAAATATTCACCTTTGTCAACATGGCATGACTTTAGGGCTGATGCAATTTGCACTTCTCACAATTAAGTTCATTTATCAGTAATTGTGAATGCACAGCCTCTAAACTATCATAAATAGTATCATAAATGAATTGAGGACTGGTGTGAGAAGGCCATCAGAAACAGGATTTAACAACAATCAATTATCATTTTGTAGACATGTATTCAAGGGAAGGGGAGCTTGTCTGCTGAACATCTTATTTAATTGTGCATCTAACCTGCCTTTTGCATTGCATAAAGTCTTGTGTCTAAATGGTTGCCATTTCTATAACGACTATAAGATGTATGGCGCAAAATACAAACATCTGTTACACTCCAAACTGCTGGAAAAATGCCCTAAATTAAATGTCAAAAATCTACTCTTTTTCTGAAGATAAGCTTCATCTGTCTAACTGAGGCTCTGGGAGTCACCTGCTGCTGAGTTTCCAGTACTTTTTTTATTCATTCATTGGATGTGGGCATCACTGGCAAGGCCAGTATTTATTACACCTCCCTCATTCCCCTTGAGAAGGTGGTGGTGAGCTGCCTTCTCGAGGTGTTGTTGCAGTCTGGGTAAACTCACAATGCGATTATAGGTGGGAGTTGCAGGATTCTAACCCAGTGACAATCAATGGCAGATGATTTGGAGGGGAACTTGAGGGGTGGTTTACCCATGTGCCTGCTCCACTTGTTTAGGCAGTTTATTGGTGAGTTGGTGCCACTCGATGGCACTGCCGATGACATCTCCCATCACTTTGCTGACGATCGAGAACCAACTAAATGGATGAAAACTGGCCGGATTGGATTTGTCCTGCTTTCTGTGGGCAGGACATACTTGGGCATTTTCTCACTTGTGACGCCAATGGTAGCAGTACTTTGACAGAATGGCTAGAGACACAACTAGTCCTAATGAGGCGGCAGGGTGGCACAGTGGTTAGCACTGCTGCCTCACAGTGCCAGGAACCCGGGTTTGATTCCCGGCTTGGGTCACTGTGCGGAGTCTGCATGTTCTCCCCATGTCTGTGTAGGTTTCCTCCGGGGGGTGCTCCATTTTCCTCTCACAGTCAGAAAGACGTGCTGGTTAGGTGCATTGGCCATGCTAAATTCTCCCTCAGTGTACCCGAACTGGCGCCGGAGTGTGGTGACCAGGGGATTTTCACAGTAACTTCATTGCAGTGTTAATGTAAGCCTACATTTGGACACTAATAAATAAACTTTACTTTACTTAATCCTGGAGCACAAGTCTTCACCACCACAGTTGAGATTTTGTTACCATACGATTCAGCCGTCACTTGGCTGGCAGTTTCAACAAGCTAATAGCAGCTCAAACAATCCATTCAGGTCAATTACACTTGGAAACAGGCAAGTCATTTCCAGGACCGCTAACATTTCCCCTTGGACTATCAACAGCTGTTGCTCCAACACATAAGTAAAATGAAGCTATTCAAAATGTTAATTTTAGAAGCAATACATGATCTGTGTTACGGATGCAACACTTTCAACTTAAGTCAGAAGGTTGTTAGTTCAGGTTCCACTTCAGAGACCAGAGCACACAACCCAGACTAACACTTCTAATGCACCACTGAAAGAGTGCTGCATTGGCAGAGTTACCGTCTTTCTAATAAAATGTTACACTAAGGACTGGCTTGTCTTTTCAGCTCAATGTAAGTCACCCCATCAGGGACAAGGAGAAAAATCACAGGTCCCGATGTTTCTCCTGTTTCTGGGCCCCTTATCTCCACCATATCCAACCCCTTTAACTTTCCCTCTGGGTGCCCAGAATCAGGAACTAAGTGCCACGGTGGCACAGTGGTTAGCACTGCTGCCTCACAATGCCAGGGACCTTGGTTTGATTCCTGGCTTGGGCCACTGTCTGTGTGGAGTCTGCACATTCTCCCTGTGTCTGCGTGTGTTTCCTCCGGGTGTTCCGGTTTCCTCCCACAGTCCAAAAGACGTGCTGGTTAGGTGCATTGGCCATGCTAAATTCTCCCTCAGTGTACCCGAACAGGTGCTGGAGTGTGGAGACTAGGGGATTTTCACAGCAACTTCATTGCAGTGTTAATGTAAGCCTACTTGTGAAACTAATAAAAAAATTAAAATTTTAACATGGTCACAATGGGGTCGAATGGTTTCATATAACTTTAGAAAAACTTCTTGGTTTTTGCACCCTATGCAACTATTTATAAAGTCCATTGCAAGCTAAGGTTTCAGTTTGATACACTTTGCAATCGAAGCTTTGTCAGACAATTGCACACAATTTGGTTACCAATGTTATGAAAACCTATGCCCCTTTCTTGAATCTGGCCCTATGCAATAACCGGACAGCAACATCCAAATGACTTGAACCTTGCAAGCACCACAAACAACAGTCCCACGTACATTCTATTGATGCGTGAATCCTGGTTTCACATCCAAATTTAAAATGGCAAACCCTTCCAGGTGCAATCTCTGGCGTCAAACTTACACACCCTGGCCTCAGACTGGCAGCCCTGGCATCATCTCGCACTATAGTACTAAGACCGTCTTCCCCCTGAGTACTGCACTCACCTCTGAGCTTCTCTGAGAATACTGCTTGCCAGTTGCATGCCTTCTCAGACTATTCATGCTTCACATCATTCTGGGATGGCACGGTGGTACAATGGTTACCACTGCTGCCTCACAGCTCCAGAGACCTGGGTTCAACTCCGATCTTGGGTGACTGTGTGGAGTTTGCACATTCTCCCCGTGTCTGCGTGGGTTTCCTCTGAGTGCTCCAGTTCCCTCCCACACTTCAAAGATGCGCAGGTGAGGTTGTTTGGCTATGGTAAATTGCCCCTTGGTGTCCAGGAGATCAGCACGGTAAGTATGTGGGGTTATGGAGATAGGGCCTGGGTGGGATTGTGGTCGGGTGCAGGCTAGATTGGCCAAATGACCTCCTTCTGCATTGTAGGAATTCTTCTATGATTTCACACTGCTGTGGATGGGTTTTTTGATGTGGGGGAATGACTCCAGTGTATGGGCTTGAGAATTATGTGTTGATTTATTATCATGAGGTTTCTGATGTTACAGTAGTTCTGTCGAAGGGTCACTGACCCCTGTTTCTCTCTGCACAGATGCCACCTGATGTGCTGAGCATTTACAACACTTCCTGTTTCTACTGGAGTCAAAATAACCCCTTTCTGCCAGTCCTAAAAAAACAATCAGGCTTCTTGTCAGATTCTCATTCCCCTCAGCAAGAAGCACAGCAGCAGCTGCCTGAGATCTGGTTTGGCACAACATTAAACGTGAATTTCCAAAAGGAGGTCAGGAGGGGAAGGGCCCTGGGACACTGACACCATCGTTGACAATGTCAAGAAACTGGCTGGACTGGGGGAGGACTTCAGGACTCAGAGAAGCCATCGGAATGGAAGGGCCTTCAGGGGGCTGGTGAACATAGGAGCACTTACCCTCAGCCCAGCAGCCTTCAGGCTCCAACCAGGGCAAAAGCAGCACACAAGTCCGACAACACCAAATGGAAGTCCATGAGGAGATAGGCAAGAAGCGGAAGGACTGGGGAAGCTGGCCTGCCCGACCGGATCAATGATCGCTACTGTTCAGGGCAACTGCAATCATTGGTTGAGTAGCCTGTCAATCAGATGGTCTGCACACCAGATTGGCGGCTTTGGACACTAACCATTCAAAATGAAAAGCTACTCAGCCAATGAGCTTGGGCCAGCCCAGAGCACGGGCCCCAGTTATTAGTGCCTTCTGCACCCTCTTTCTGCTGGGCCCTGCATCCCATGACACTTTCAAAGAAGAGCGGGGAAGTTGCTTAAGGGCACGGTGGCACAGTGGTTAACACTGCTGCCTCACAATGCCAGGGAACCAAGTTCAATTCCTGGCTTGGGCCACTGTCTGTGTGGAGTTTACATGTTGTCTGCGCGGGTTTCCTCTGGGTGCTCCAATTTCCTCCCACAGTCTGAAAGATGTGCTGGTTAGGTGCATTGACCTGAACAGGTGCTGGACTGTGGCGAATTTCACTGTATCTTCATTGCAGTGTTAATGTAAGCCTTACTTGTGACTATTAAATAAATTTTACTTTCCTTTATTTACCTCTCAACCAACATCAATAAAAAGCAGTTAATCTGGTCACTTATTGCTGTTTGTGGGAGCTTGCTCTAGTCCAGTGATGACATCTTGGAGTTACTTTATTGGCTGTAAAGCACTTTGGAACATGCTGAGGTCTTTGGAAAAGTAAAGTCTTTCTTTACTTTATTCAGGTCCCTGCGAAGGGGAAAGAATTCCTTAGCTCACTGCAAAAACCGTTTCCCACTAACTCTAGTTAGGCTTCTTGTTAATGCAATGTTAATGCAACAACTCTGTCTGCTGCCACTGAGTTCATCCCACCATCTGCTCTTTGAAGTAAAGTAATTGGACTCACCAGGATTGGCAGGCCTGCTAAAAGGTTGGTTGGTTTGCAGAAGCAGCGTTTGGCAAAGCAACATGTTCACGACATGTTCAGCATCTTCAGGAACAACCTCAAATAAAAGGAACTTGCATCTCCAGAGAACACGCTTCGTGATCTCAAGACATCGCAAAGTGCATTGCAGCCAATTAAGTATTTTTCTAATCTAGTCACTCGTGTAATGTAGGAAATGAAGCAGCCAGTTTGTGCTCAGCAAATTCCCATCAACAGCAAAGTGGTTTGGAGCAGAGAATTGCACAGTGTTCAGTATCGTTCACAACTCCCCAGGTAAGAAAACAGCACTTGCCCAAATGCAGCAAGACCTGGACAGTAAAAAGTTAGTAAAGTTTATTTACTAGTCACAAGTAAGGTTTACATTAACACTGCAATGAAGTCACTGTGAAATTCCCCCAGTCACCACAGTCCGGTGGTGCCTGTTCAGGTCAATGTACCTAACCAGCACGTCTTTCAGAATGTGGGAAGAAACCAGAGCACCCGGAAGAAACCCACGCAGACACGGGGAGAACATGCAAACTCCACACAGACAGTGACCCAAGCCGGAAATCAAACCCAGGTCCCTGGCGCTGTGAAGCTGCAGCGCTAACCACTGTGCTACCATGCTGATAAGTGGCAACTGATGCCAAGCAATTGCGAGATGATGACCATTTTCAAGAAAACAATCCAACCACCTCCCCTTGACATTCAACAGCATTACCATCACTGAATCCCCCAACATTGACCTGGAACTTAACTGGGCCAGCCACATAAAGATACTGTGGTTACAAGAGCAAGTCAAAGTCTGGGTATTATGTGGCAAGCAACTTACCTCCTGACTTCCAAACCCTGTCCATCATCTTCAAAGCAAAAAATCAAGATTGTGATGAAACTGTCTCCACCTGCCTCAATGCGTGCAGCTCCAACAGCACCCAAAAAGTTCAATACCATCCAGGACAAAGCAGCCTACTTGATTGGCACTAAATTCACCACCTTAAATAGTCAATCCCTCCACCACCGACACACAGTGGTGGCAGTGTGTACCATCTACAAGATGTGTTGCAGCAACTCGTCATGTCTCCTTCCACCACACCCTTGAAACCCATGACCTCTCATTTCATAGAATCATAGAAGCCTACAGTGCAGAAAGAGGCCATTCGGCCCATCGCGTCTGCACCAACCACAATCCCACTCAGGCCCTATCCCCATATCCCTGCATATTTACCCACTAATCCCTCTAACCTACGCATCCCGGGACACTAAGGGGCAATTTAGAATGGCCAATCAACCTAGCCCGCACATCTTTGGACTGTGGGAGGAAAAATATCTAGAAGGATAAGGGCTGCACATGCATAGGAACATCACTACTCGCAAGTTCCCCTCCTAACCGCACAATGTCCTGATTTGCAAACATATTGTCGCTCCATCATTATAACTGGGCAAAATCCTGGAAGTCCCATCCTAACAGCACTGTGGATATACCTACCTCAGATGGACCGCAGCAGTTCAAGAGAACACTTCACCGAAACCGTCTCAAAGGAAAATAGGTTTCGGCAATAAATTCTGGCAATACCACCTCACATCCCATGAACAAATTGAACAAAAAACTTTAGTTCATTGGTGTTGGATGAAGAACAAATATTTGGTCAGGACACAGTGCAGGATTCCCTGACTGTTTAAAATTAGTGCACAGTAAGCTCCCTCAATGTGATGATGTCTGTTTTACTTTGGTAATGTTGATTGGGGGAGGCATTTCAGGGATAACAGGGATAATTCCCTTGTACTTCTTCAGGGTAGGCCCAGGGGATCTTCTCAATCCACCTGAGAAGGCAAAAGAGGCCTCAGTTCTAAATAATAGAATATAATAGAAGAATAGAATCCTTACAGTACAGAAGGAAGCCATTCAGCCCATCAAGTGTGCACTGACTCTCCAATAGTGCATCTACCCAGACCCTACCCACATATTTACCCCACTAATCCCTCTAGCCTACACATCTTGGGACACTAAGGGACAATTCAGCATGGCCAATCCACCTAACCTGCACATCTTTGGACTGTGGGAAGAATCCGGAGCACCCAAAGGAAACCCATGCAGACATGGGGGAATGTGCAAGCTCCACACAGTCGCTCAAGACCAGATTCGAACCAGGGCCCCTAGTGCAGTGTTAACTATCGTGCCACCGTGCTTAATGACTCTAAAATCCAGATGTTCTGGAAGTGGGCACTGCAGAACATCTGTACTTTCCATGGAGGTGGTCACATTTCAGAAGCCTTTCTAAGTCATACCTGGTGAGTGGAGGTGTGAGCTATGGACTGGAAGAGTGAAGAGTCTAAAAGGTCAGTGAAAAGTGAGTTATCCCTTTACAGTTCATCATCAAATGCTTTGCAACAGAAACAGAAAATGCTGGAGAAACTCAACAGGTCTAACAGCACCTGTGGAGAAAGAATAGAGCCAACGTTTCTGGATTCTCTCTGCACGGATGCTATCAGTCCTGCTGAGTTTCTCCAGAATTTTCTGTTTTTGTTTCAGATTCCAGCATATGCAGTATTTTATGTTATCAAATGCTTTGGCCTGGGTTATGTCCATGCTTACTAAAGTGAGTAATGACAGTGCTGTGACTGGAAAAGGCAAGTGATCATTAAATAACGTTATTGCCAGGTTGTTAATTCTGACAACTGGCAAGCTGTCACGTGAAAGAAAGCATTGTAAAAATGGTAACGTCTTCAGATGCATCCGAATAGACAATCCAGAGTGCTACTCTGCATTGTACAATATGGAAAGCATAGCCCAATATGAGATCAAAAGCTAATTATTTTTATCATTTTCTCATACATTTCATTCATCCTTTACAGAAAAAAGCTCAGCCATCTATTTGGCTGTTTGAAAGCTTTGACAGATGTCTGCGCTTTGGGGTGGCTTCAAAGATACTAATGGATTCTGTACTGCAGGGTTTCTTTGCACAACTGAGCTGTGATGAGTCGGCTTGATGGCACTGCAACCGTACAAATCACTAACAGAGTCTGGAGTGCAGAGTATGTTTACACAGCTGTCCTGGAAAATGTATGTTCATTTATTTTGACAAATTTATGAACTTTTCAAATACTTCTAAACGATAGGGACTTGCAAGTTTTGTTTATGAAGTAGATACTGGATAAGTGGGTTAAGGGGTGAGGGTGATCGGGGAATGAAAGAGTGAAGAGGGGTAAGGAATGAGAGGTGTGGAGGGGGTGAAGAGATGAGGGGATTGGAGGGAAAGTGGCAGGAAGTGATGGGATGAAAGGGGATGAGTGGGGTGAGGGCTGTAAGGGGATGAAGAGATAAAGGAGTGGAACAGGTGAAAGGGGATGAAGGCAGTAAGGGTGAAGGGGATAAAGAGTTAATGGGACAAGGAGGTGAAGAGAATGAGGGTGTTGGGGGGGGAAGGGATTGGTGGTGAGGGTGGCGTTGCCCTGGTCTATAGAACTGGGCTGACATCTTTGTGATTGGCCATGGGCTTTTTAACCTGGCCACTTTGGCATCAGACTACCTCCTTTTCCACATCAAAGCTGGCATCAAAGTCCACACCTCACTTGGATGAAGGTCCCACCGGCTGCCCCTGCCGGCAGAGAGGTGTGATCACAATGCCAGAAATTCCTGCCACCATGACAAAAATTCAGCCTGAAAGGTCTTCATTCTAACAACATTGACTAAAAGGATGTAATCTACAAAGAGGAAATCTTTTATACATGATGTTATGAATATATAATCTCAGGATTCATATGCTTTAGTTTGAGAATTGATTTTTTGAAATATAAGATAAAATATAAGATGAACATCCGGTTTATGAAGCTGGTAAACAGATAAAAATAAATTGCAACTCAAAGTGTGGCCTATGTTTGCTTAATAATATAGCTGGAAGCATGAAACATTAAACAATTGATGACCCTACTCTAGACTTCTTTATAGAGATGAGATGTCTATAGTGTGTCACTAAGGGCTTTACATTATTCATGTAATTTCCCCAGATCAAGGAAGGGTTTGCAAGAAATTGATAAACAAGTGAAAGTCATGAAATATTCATATACTTTTCAGATGAAACAACAGGTTTAACGTTGGAAATAATTAGTTTAAATTTCTACCTGGCACATCCTAGAACTGCCTCATTGCTGTGGGAATAAATTGTAGGGAGACACTTTTGTTTTTAGTGCCGTTTTAATTGTATGATTTCTCACTGAAACAGGCAATCGAAGTCAGCCTGGAAGCAGATTTGAGTCAGGCAGAGAGAGAGAATCTGCCAAGAGATATAGATCCGTTTCAGACAGTGATTCAAAACCATGGTTGTTTCTGACTTGGCGGCACTAAGCAAGAATGTAGTGAGGCTCATGTTTGAGCTGGGAGAGAATTATAGGGTTCACTCAGCCAGATGCTGATGGAAGGACCCCAAGAAATTTCACACCTCGGAGATTAGTTGGAATAGAGGAGAATCAAAGTAGATTCCAGAGAGCTGTGGCACACTTTGGTTAAGTCCCAGGGGAGGTGAAGGAACCCTAAAGTAGAGGGGAATTCGTGGGTGTAAATAATAAGTGGAACAAAGAATGTGTTGTTGAGATTTTTGCCTACAACACATAAATGTTTCTGAAATATCGTTAAGTTAGTAGTACTTGTCTTTTTTAACTCTTTTACAGTAAAAGGTTTTTGTTTAAAATGCGAAATCTTGTGGCACAATTCTTTCATTTAGTAACTGGGAGATGGAATTCACTTTTAAAATGTTGTTGAGATCATGACAATCCATGATGACCCTTCAGTACATTTACTGTTTATTATCATCATTTTTCTTTATCCCTCATAGCTTTCTTGATCTTTCCAGTGCTTTAGGAGCTGATCTATTGCTGGGAAATGTTGCACAGCTGCAAGATAGCTATCATGGGGAATTGTTGCTCCCCAGTGTAAAGGAGCACTGATTCACAAATTGCTTGGTTGACTGATTTGGAATACAAAATCTCAAGCATATTTCTGCAGCCTCACTACAGTGCCAGTTAATTATGAGGCCCACGCTTTGAAGTATAGCAGGAAGGTGGGAATCTGAATGATATCATCCCCATTCCATATATTGAGTAGATTAGCATGTTCCGTGTGTCAATACCAAATTACTGATCTAGAGAGAGGGAAAATTAATGAATGATGTTCCTGGGGCAAATTAGACCTGAGATTCTAAAATTGGTTAAGGGAAATAGAATCAGAAACTTTCGGCTCTGTCCCATGATTTAATTCATTTTGAGTATTTAAACCTCATGCTGTGAGAGTTATAAATGGTTAGGAGTTGATTACTTCTTGACACTCGGTTTCCATTATTAGCATTGACCGCTCATAGGAACAGGACCTTCTCTAGCCTCGTATGGTGGCACAGTGGTTAGCACTGCTGCCTCACAGCATGAGCGACCCGGGTTCGATTCCTGGCTTGGGTCACTGTCTGTGCGGAGTCTGCACATTCTCCCCGTATCTGCGCAGGTTTATTCTGGGTGCTCTGGTTTGCTCCCACAGTCTGAAATACGTGCTGGTCAGGTGAATTGGCCATGCTAAAATTTCTCCCTCAGAGTACCCGAACAGGTGCCAGAGTGTGACAACTAGGGGATTTTCACAGTAACTTCAATGCAGTGTTAATGTAAGCCTACTTGTGACACTATTAAAAAAAAATAATGGGGCAAATTTTCCTGTTCCGCCCATCATGGGAACCATGGTGAACCATGAAAAGGTCCGTTGATCTCAGACGGGGTTTTGGGTCGAGTACGGCTAGAAAATCTTGCCCAATGTCTCAGTATCGTCCAGGGGAGAGAATAGTTTAAGTCCCGTCATTCATAGATAGAACATTACAGCGCAGTACAGGCCCTTCGGCCCTCAATGTTGCGCTGACCAGTGGAACCAATCTAAAGCCCATCTAATCTACACTATTCCACTATCATCCATATGTTTATCCAATAACCATTTGAATGCTCTTAATGTTGACGAGTCCACTACTGCTGCAGGCAGGGCATTCCACGCCCTTACTACTCTCTGAGTAAAGAACCTACCTCTAACATCTGTCCTATATCTCTCACCCTTCAATTTAAAGCTATGTCCCCTCATGCTAGCCATCACCATCCGAGGAAAAGGGCTCTCACTATCCACCCTATCTAATCCTCTGATCATCTTGTATGCCTCTATTAAGTCACCTCTTAACCTTCTTCTCTCTAACGAAAACAACCTCAAGCCCCTCAGCCTTTCCTCATACGATTTTCCCACCATACCAGGCAACATCCTGGTAAATCTCCTCTGCACCCTTTCTAACACTTCCACATCTTTCCTATAATACGGCGACCAGAACTGTACGCAATACTCCAAATGCGGCCGCACCAGAGTTTTGTACAGTTGCAGCATGACCTCCTGGCTCCGAAACTCAATCCCTCTACCAATAAAAGCTAACACACCGTACGCCTTCTTTACAACCCTATCAACCTGAGTGCCAACTTTCAGGGATCTATGCACATGGACACCCAGATCCCTCTGTTCATCCACACTACCAAGTATCTTACCATTAGCCCAGTACTCTGTATTCCTGTTACTCCTTCCAAACTGAATCACCTCACACTTTTCCACATTAAACTCCATTTGCCACCTCTCAGCCCAGCTCTGCAGCTTATCTATGTCCCTCTGTAACCTACCACTTCCCTCCGCACTGTCTACAACTCCACCGACTTCAGTATCATCCGCAAATTTACTAATCCATCCTTCCACGCCCTCATCCAGGTCATTAATAAAAATGACAAACAGCAGTGGCCCCAAAACAGATCCTTGCGGTACACCACTAGTAACTGAACTCCAGGATGAATATTTCCCATCAACTATGACCCTCTGTCTTCTCACAGCCAGCCAATTCCTGATCCAAACCACTAAATCACCCTCAATCCCATGTGTCCGTATTTTCTGCAAAAGCTTACCATGGGGGACCTTATCAAACGCTTTGCTGAAATCCATATACACCACATCAACCACTTTACCCTCATCCACCTCTTTGGTCACCTTCTCAAAGAACTCAATAAGGTTTGTGAGGCACTACCTACCCTTCATAAAATTTGTCTCAGGGGGACCTAAAAGATCCCATGGCATTGCTTTGAGGGAGGGCAGGAAAGTTCTCCGCAGTGTCTTGGGCCATTGCTATTTCTAGTCTAACACCATTCATACAGATTATATGTTCATTATGTCATTAGTGTTGATGATTGGTTGCCACATTTCCTTATGTTATAACAGTGATTACACTTCACAAGCAATTCGTTGACAGTAATGTATTTCTTGCTTCTTTTTAGCGGCGTATTTTCCATTTACCATATGTCTTTTCTCTTTGAGGAAGTCCATAAGGTACCCAATAGCTTGCAGTCTTCTATTGCAAACCCAGAAACAGGGTTGAGATTGTTGTCAGATCCATGGAGGTAACAGCCAGGGAGAAAAGATTCCTCCCATTAGTTTGAGCTGAATTTGAAATGTGACCCGAAAAATTAAAGGAAAGTGAACTTCCTCCATTTCCTGATTTGAGTTAACCCCCAATATACATGGAGAAGCTTTGGTTCCTCATCTTTTTCATTCACCGCCCACTTTACCTGCTCATAACAACATTGTAAGAAGTCTCACAACACCAGGTTAAAGTCCAACAGGTTTATTTGGTAGCAAATACCATAAGCTTTCGGAGCGCTGCTCCTTCGTCAGATGGAGTGGAAATGTGCTCTCAACCAGTGCAAACAGACACAAAATCAAGTTACAGAATACTGATTAGAATGTGAATCCCTACAGCCAGCCAGGTCTTAAAGGTACAGACAATATGGGTGGAGGGATTGACTGTTGGGATTGATGGGTGGACTGTTCTGTCTGGAGACAATACACATCTCTTTAACCTGTGTTTAATGTTCCCTCCACCCACATTGTCTGTACCTTTAAGACCTGGCTGGCTGTCGGGATTCGCATTCTAATCAGTATTCTGCAACTTGATTTTGTGTCTGTTTGCACTGTTTGAGAGCACATTTCCACTCCATCTGACGAAGGAGCAGCGCTCCGAAAGCTGATGGTATTTGCTACCAAATAAACCTGTTGGACTTTAACCTGGGGTTGTGAGACTTCTTACTGTGTTCACCCCAGTCCAACGCCGGCATCTCCACATCATAACAACATTCACAGGGTTTGCTTACCATCATCACGGCAACCTGGTCCCATACAAGGCTCAAAATCTTGAGTATGTGGACAAGGCACGCTTAGATCCAGTTGTGCTTTGAGCATTCTTTGCCTCATCCGTTTTCCTTTCTCACAGGTAGAAGAGCTGCAGGCTGACCACTGAGACCAATTTGAGTAGATACAAGTTTCTGGAGTGTCATCTGTAGCCAAAAGGTTTAAACATTGACAATTACTCAATTATCATGGCTACTACCTCACACACCTAATTTGTATAACATAAACCTGACTATTGCAACATATTGCCTGACCAACCTGCTACATTCTAGCCTCCATAAGCTTGAAGTCATCCAAAACTCTACTGCCCGCATCTTATAATACACCAAAAGCCATTCACCCATCATCCCTTGCCCTTGCTGACTTACACTGGCTCCTGGTTAAGCAATGCATCTATTTTAAGACCTTATCCTTGTTTCCAACTCCTTCCATGACCTCGACCCTCCCTATTCCCGAAATCGCCTCCAGCCACACAGCCCCTCCTGTTCTGGGCCCTCGAACATCTCCGATTTTAATTGCTGTACATTTGGTGGCCACATCTTCAGCTGCCAAGGTCCTCACCTCTGGAATTCCCTCCCTAAGCCTTGGTGCATTTCAATTCACGTTCCTCCATTAAAAGACTCCTTAGAACTAAACTCCTTGACCAAGCTTTTGTTTATCTTCCTTAATATTTCCTTATCGGCATGATGTCACGTTTTGCATTATAATGCTTCTGTGAAGCACATTGGGACATTTTCTTAAAGGCGCTTTATAAATACATGTTGTTGTTAGAAGTGATGGCCGGAACTCTACCACAGAATCGGAGGGGGCGAGGTCCGACAACGGAAATCTTCGTTGACCTTGGGCGGGAATTTACGGTCTCACTTGAATGAGGCCGTGAAATCCCACCCAATGAGTCTTATCCTGAGATTTAATGGGGTTAATTCAACCATCGAATATGGCACAGAATGCTATGGCAATATAGTACTGGACTCTCATGCTATGCACCCTATGCCCCCAACCCTGCCAATCCCCACCAATCCTCTCCTTTGAAATAAAAGTAAAATTAGATGGGTGTGGTGTGATTTGCCAATACGATTGCAACCATGTTGCACCAGCATTGAAAGCACTTTAATTAGTTGAAGACAAGATCTATAGGAATATAAGATTGAGAAATGTCATTCATCAAAACTCGTAACTCAGTTCATAAAAGTGAATAGAATCCCTACAGTGCAGAAGGAGACCATTTGGCCCATTGAGTCTGCATCGGTCCTCAGAAAGTTGTCCAATCTTAGCATCTAGGGTTGTAATTTTCTGTCCGATCGTACTGGTGGGATCTTCCAGTTCTGCCAACGGCGCATCCCCGCCACAGGTTTCCTGGTGGCAAGGGTGTATTCAACAGGAAACCCCGTTGACAATGGCGGGATCAGAAGATCCCCCTGCCAGCCAACAGGGAGCCCCACCTGATGGTGTGAGTAAAATTGAGGATACTTAAAGAGCCAGAATTGGCAATCTCATGGGATTGTAGGACAGGAGGAGATGACAGAACCAGGGAGGGGCACGGTCATGGAGGGTTTTGAAAACAAAGTTCTTGGTCGTCCCATGATGTCTAAGGAAAGAATTTAGTAAATCACGCATGATTAAAATATACTGGGAATGTCGGTACAGAAGTCATACAGTGCAGAAGGAGACTATTTGACGCATTATGTCTTTGTCAACTCCTTGAAAGAACTATCCCATTCATGTCACTTCCCCTGTTCAACCCTCATAGCCCTTCCAAAACCTCCAAAAATATCCTTCCCAAGTAATTTCCCAATTCCCTTTTGAAAGTTAGACTTGAATCTGTTTCTTCCACCCATTTAGGCAGCACCACAACAACAACTTATAATGCGAAAAACACCTGCTCCTTATCTTAGTGACTCTTGAAGCATATCTTTATAATAAGAAGCAAATTCATACCATCAATGTCTCTCATGTTTTTGCGAGCGACAAACTGAAGTTAAATACATGAGGTAAAATTCAATTGGCCTGTCAATTGTTTTTAATAACCTTGTTTACAGTATTCAATAGCCGGATATCTCCGGCCATTAACTCCAGTGGGATTTTCTGGTTCCACCGGCAGCGCACCTCCGCCCGCGGGTTTCCCACCACCGTGGGGGGACGTCAATGGGAATTCCCATTGACAGCAGCGGGATCAGAGAATCCCGCCCCTAGCAAACAACACATCCTTCCAGTGGGAAACACGTGACCGGGAAGCAGGAAAATCTCGCCCATTCAGTCTGAAAAGGCACCAGAACCCTGAATTAATTAATTGGAACACAATTACCTTCATCCTTCTCCTTCTCCTCTTGATTAAGATCAGCCACGATATCATCAACATTATCAGGCTGAATATTACACTGCTCCCCCTGTGAACAATGCAGAGATGATTAAAAATCATGAAAGGGAAGAAAAGTCTAATTTAGACAGGCATAAAGCACATCCGAAATGACCTGTTAACATTTAAAAGAAGCTCTGGTAAATGCAATTCAGAGGCACTTTTAAAAAGATGTTCCAGTTGTGATTATGTTGCAAAAAGACACCTTTCTGATTAGCCCTCGCTGATTCCCTGAATGATGGAATCTTACAAACTGATTCACTATTTTAATCTCCTTGCTACCGTTGGAATTCAAGCGGATGTAACTTCAAACTGAAGAGTGTGGTGCTGACATTTTGTTGCCCTCATGTAACTCGCAAGATTGAAGATTCCCACTGAATATTGATTTTGTAAATCACAGCGACTCTGAAATCCAACTCTCCCCGTCCTCGGCTCTGTAGAAAAGAAAAATCAACTGCATTGTAACATCCATGAGGTTCCGAGCAAGGGAAGTGAGGCTTTCACTGACTCACACCATCTTGCACTCGTCAACAGCAATCAACTAACAGCTCTGTTTCTCATCAATGAACTTGTTAATCAAAGCCAGGTATTACAATGGGAAGTATAAAGTTGCAAAAACATTGGCCCCCGAAATAGGGAGCACAGCTAAGTAAGTGGTTGGGCTCAAAATCCTGAAATTAAAAACAGACAATGCTGGAAAAACTCAGCACATCAGGCAGCATCCTTGGAGAGAAAAATCACGCTAGCTCTTCTATCAGATTTTCAGCAAAGGTTAGCTTTTTTTGCAGCAGTATTAAGGCCTGGACTACTGCTCCTGCGACATGAGTTCAAATCCCACCGTGCCAAATGGGGAATGTTAGTGGTTAAATAAATCTAAAATGAAAAGCCAGTTTCAGTAATGGTAACAATGGTAACTACTGAATTGTTTAAAAATCAAATCTGGTTCATGCCTTTTAGGGAGAGAAATCTTACCTGATTTACCTGTTCCGACTTCGGTGTGACTCCAGATCCACAGCAATGTGGTCGACTCTTAACTGCCCTTTGAAACAATCTAACAAGCCACTCACTTGCGTTCAAGAAGGTGGCTCAATGCCACCTGGACAGTGACAATTAAGGATGGGTGATAATTATTGGCCTTGACAATAACAACCACACAAGAATGAAGAATCAAAATATTCTGATGGTGATCGGCCAGGGCGTTGGAGTGGGAGGCAGTGGTGGGCAGGGGAAATAAATCGCAGCAGTTTACTGGATTATAGGTGGGGTGTAGAAGTGCGTTCTACTAGAATCCTGCACAATCAGCATCTCAATGAGAAACTACACAGCATTGGTGGATCTGTAGTCTGTTATTTTCTCCTCCCTAGCCTGCATGTTAAGGGATTGTGGCCCTGATTTTATCTGCTTGCAGAACGACATTCTCTGTTCGCCTCGGGCGCAGTCTTACAAGTCTCGGGCGGGCGTGCCGGTAAAATTCCGACCTGTGTGTCTGAGGCTACTCGAACTTCCCAATATAATTCCCAGTAGCTGCCAGCTGGCTTCAGCCCTCTGAGGACTACTGAAAGGCCTCACAGAAGAATGTGATCATTGCCGCCATTTCGTTTGGTCTAAAGGTTCAACCAATGACCTTCACCCTCTTGTGCCTATGGACAGACCATGGGAGCCCCTGTGACAGAAGAGCCATGGACCATTGCAACATAGATGGCAAATAGCAGGGTGAATTGTGACAGGCATGACTGAAAGGCCCTTGAAGGGCTCGTGGGTCCAAATATGTTAACGATCCTAATCATCCCATTATTTTGTGCTGCCAATTTTCAGTGGATGCACCAATTCTTTGAGAGCTGGGAAATCAGAATTTCAAGGCACTATTGCCCTAATGGATATATTTTTCAAATACGTAAAGCAAACGAGTTTTGTAACAAACTTGCCACATGCAAAAGCCAAAGTTGCATAGGTTGCAATCTTTTCATGATCCAATCTACTGATCACCGATTGCCAGTAATGGCTGAATATCAGTTTATCTCTGAGAAATCCACGTTACCTTTCTTGCAATTCTTTCAATCACAACTCTGGCCACAGGAATGATAGGACCTCCCTCAGGATCATAGAAGGGGCTTTTCGGATGATCCAGGCTGGTTAGTGGTCTAATTCTTTCTTGAGGCTCCGCCCGTTGGTTAGGGGCCTAAGGAAACAGGGAATATTAGATCATGGTGGTTAACAAACATATTTGGTAACTGTTTAGATTCAAGCCAAACTGAAGAGAAACCTTCAACGACAACTTGCATCTTCAGTCCAGCTGTCGCTCACACTTACCTTTGAGCCATGAGGGTTTTAGATTCAAGTCTCACTCCAAAGACTTGAGCACAAAATCCAGAGCAGTACTGAGGGAGTGCTGCATTGTCAGAGGTGCCGCTCTTTCTGATGAAGTATTTACCTGAGGCCTATTTGTCCTCTGAGGTAGATGTAAAAGATCACAGGGCACTATTTCACAGGGGAGCTCTCTCTCTATCCTGGATAATAGTCATTGCTTAATTAACATCACTAAAAACAGATTAACTGATTATTATCACATTGCTATTTTGGGGAGATTGCTTGGTGCAAATTGGTTGTTGTGTTTCTTGCATTGCAACAGTGACTTCATTTCAAAACTACCTCATTGTATGTAACTGTTTTGGAATACCATGAAGGTGAAAGGTGTGTTGAAGTGCAAGTGTTTGATATAACGCTCATTATGCCAGGAAAT
Organism: Mustelus asterias; assembly: GCF_964213995.1. Taxonomy (NCBI): domain Eukaryota; kingdom Metazoa; phylum Chordata; class Chondrichthyes; order Carcharhiniformes; family Triakidae; genus Mustelus; species Mustelus asterias. Next base: position 114,835,617 of record NC_135809.1, read on the forward strand.
GTCCCAACAACAGTGGAATTCAATGGTGGTGATTTGAGTCAATTGTAATTTGATTTGATTTGATTTATTATTGTCACATGTATTGGTATACAGTGAACAGTATTGTTTCTTGCGCGCTATACAGACAAAGCATACCATTCATAGAGAAGAAAATGAGAGAGTGCAGAATGTAGTGTTATAGTCATAGCTAGAGTGTAGAGAAAGATCAACTTAGTGTGAGGTAGATCCATTCAAAAGTCTGATGGCAACAGGGAAGAAGCTGTTCTTGAGTCTGTTGGTAAGTGACCTCAAACTTTTGCATCTTTTTCCTATAGGAAGAAGGTGGAAGAAAGTATGTCCGGGGTGTATGGGATCCTTAATTATGCTGGCTGCTTTTCCGAGGCAGCGGGACGTGTAGATAGAGTCAATGGATGGGAGGCTGGTTTGAGTGATGGACTGGGCTTCATTCACGACCTTTTATAGTTTCTTGCAGTCTTGGGCAGAGCAGGAGCCATACCAAGCTGCGATACAACCAGAAAGAATGCTTTCTATAGTGCATCTGTAAAAGTTCATGAGAGTCGTGTTGAAAGGTCGAGTGAGGGAGAAATGTGCTAAATAAAAACCAAGCCTGGCAGCAGAGTCACTTCTCGAGGCGATCCTGCCTGACCAACCTCTTTGACTCCTTCGAGGAAGTGACATCCAAAATGGGCTGTGGAAATCCCTGCAAATAAGCTGTTCCTATATTCCAACTGGCATATGATCCAGTACTGGATGAGCAGAAATGTCCTCCCAATTGAGCAATAGCAAGTCAAAGGCAGGAACTCTTCCCTAGCTGACTCCATCCCTGTCTCTGGCACCTGGAAAACTGGACAATTTGCAATTTTGGTGCCATGTTTGGCTGTGAGATTAGCTTCTAAACATAATTCCGTGCGGTTATCAAGAATGCCTAATTCCACCTCTGTAGCATTGTCCAACTCCGTCCCTCCCTCAGCTCGTCTGCAGCTGAAACCCTCATCAATGCCTTTGTTATGTCTAGATTTTAACTTGTACCATGTCCCATTCACCCTTCGCCCCTGTGCTCATTAACCTTGTTTTCAAATCCTGCCACAGCTACATCCCTCCTTATCTTGGTAACCTCCTCCTGCCTCAAATCCCTGAGATCTCGAGATTCATCCACTTCTGGCCTCTTCCACATTCCCTATGTTAATCGCTCCACCATTGGCACACATGCCTTCAACTGCCAAGGAGCAAAACTCTTGGAATTCCCTCACTAACCTTCACCACCTCTCCACCTCACTCTCTTCCATTAAGACACTTATTCAACCCAACCTTTTTGACCAAGCTTTCAATCAGCTCTCCTAAGATGTTTTTAAAGTTTGAAGTTTATTTATTAGTGTCACAAGTAGGCTTACATTAACACTGCAATGAAGTTACTGTGAAAATCCCCTAGTCGCTACACTCCAGCGCCTGTTCGGGTACCCTGAGGGAGAATTTAGCATGGCCAATGCACCTAACTAGCACGTCTTTCGGACTGTGGGAGGAAACCAGAGTACCCAGACAAACCCATGCAGACACGGGGTGAACGTGCAGACTACGCACAGACAGTGACCCAAGCTGGGAATCGAACCTGGGTCTTTGGCACTGTGAGGCAACAGTGCTAACCATTGTGCCACTGTGCCACCGTGCCGCCCCTAAGAACTATGAGTCGGAGGCAGAGTCAGGCTCCAGTCTTTATGATGTCAGCTACATGGCTGCTGGAAGTATTCTGCCTGAGAGTGGGTTTCACCTACTGGGATGATCACTCAATCTCAGTTCCCATTGGTTCCCCCAAGTTAGGTGACCTACGTCTGCTTAAAGAGATACCACATACACAATAGTATTTGTTAAAGAGTAATGTCAAGGGAAGAAGTACAAAGTGATGTCCCCCAGGATATAATTTTGGGACAACAACAACTTGTATCTATACAGTGCCTTTAACATAGAAAAACATTACAAGATGCTTAACAGAAGCATAAATTAGACAAAAGATGGGCAACTGGACAAGGCATCAGTCATACGGAGGATGGGGATTGTTTAAGAGGCCAGAGTTGGAAGTTCTCAGAGGGTTGTACAACCAGAGGAAGTTACCGAGATAATGAAGGTCATCACATCAAATTATCTCCTTGAATGGCGGAACAGACTCAATGAATGGGCCAAATGGCCTACTTCTGCTCCTACATCTTATGGTGTTATGGTCTAATGTTGAGGTCATGCAGGTGAGAATTTAAAATTTGAGTTGTCGGGGCAGCAGAACACATGTAGCCCAATGTAACGGAGGTGATAGTTGCGAAGTACTTGGTGCCGCAAAGACTGGGCAATCGAATTTTGGGTGAGTCTGACGATTCTGGAAGATGGAGTTCAGGTATCTGGCCGGGTGGGCAGTGAAATAATTAACACAAAAGCAAAATACAGCAGATGCAGGAAATCTGAAATTAAAAACAGAAAAGCTTGAAAAACTCAGCAGGTCAGGCGGCATCTGTGGAGAGAGGAACAGAGTTGATAGTCCGATAATCTTTTGTTGGAACTGGCGAAGGTTAGAGATGTAACAGATTTTAAATGAGTTCAGAGGCAGAGAAAGAGGGAAGGAATGAAAGAATAAAAGGGAAGGAAAAATAAAAGGATGTACGGCAGGAGAGGTGAAATTATTATTGGAAGAGATGACTTAGATGACAAATCACGTGAAATTTTAATTTGCATCTAACATCTGAAATGATACAAATTTGCAATTGGAGTGAAAGTTCAAAAGGCAATGGACTAAGGAAAGGCAGCTCAGAGATTACAAATTAAGCTAGACAAAATGTCTTTCGATGGTGTAACCCACTTCGTAACCCACTGAGCCATGGTTGAGAAGTGGAGATGAGTGATCAAAAAAACCCGCAGGGGGAAATATAACACAGAAGCAGGCAACCTCAACCATACAATCTGGGCTTCTCGGCTTGCCAATATCAAGCTGATACATAACTGAATCTGGTCAGTAATGTATCATGATGTGGAGATACCGGCGTTGGACTGGGGTAAACGCAGTAAGAAGTCTATATACACCAGGTTAAAGTCCAACAGGTTTATTTGGTAGCAAATGCCACTAGCTTTCGGAGCGCTGCCCCTTCGTCAGGTGGAATGGGAGATGTGCTCACAAACAAGGCCTACAGAGACACAAACTCAATTTACAGAATAATGATTGGAATGCTAATCAGGCTAATCAATGCTAATACAGCTAATCAAGTCTTAAAGGTACAGACAATGTGAGTGAAGAGAGCATTAAGCACAGGTTAAAGAGATGTGTATTGTCTCCAGACAGGACAGCTAGTGAGATTTTACAAGTCCAGGCAAGTTGTGGGGGTTACAGATAGTGTGACATGAATCCAAAATCCCAGTTGAGGCCGTCCTCATGTGTGCGGAACTTGGCTATCAGTTTCTGCTCAGCGATCCTGCGGTGTCGTGTGTCATGAAGGCCGCCTGGGAGAACGCTTACCCGAAGATCAGAGGCTGAATGCCCGTGACTACTGAAGTGCTCCCCAACAGGAAGAGAACAGTCTTGCCTGGTGATTGTCGAGCAGTGTTCATTCATCCGTTGTCGTAGCGTCTGCATGGTTTCCCCAATGTACCATGCCTCCGGAGCACTTCAGTGGTCATGGGCATTCAGCCTCTGATCTTTGGGTAAGCGTTCCCCAAGGCGACCTTCACGACACACGACACCGCAGGATCGCTGAGCAGAAACTGATAGTCAAGTTCCGCACGCATGAGGACGGCCTCAACCGGGATCTTGGGTTCATGTCACACTATCTGTAACCCCCACAACTTGCCTGGACTTGCAAAATCTCACTAGCTGTCCTGTCTGGACAATACACATCTCTTCAACCTGTGCTTAATGCTCTCTCCACTCACATTGTCTGTACCTTTAAGACTTGATTAGCTGTATTAGCATTGATTAGCTTGATTAGCATTCCAATCATTATTCTGTAAATTGAGTTTGTGTCTCTGTATGCCCTGTTTGTGAGCACATTTCCCACTCCACCTGACGAACAGGCAGCGCTCCGAAAGCTAGTGGCATTTGCTACCAAATAAACCTGTTGGACTTTAACCTGGTGTACATAGACTTCTTACAGTAATGTATCTGCAGGCAGTGGTGAATGGTTGGGGAAGAAACCCGGCAGTCAACATTAAATTTGCAAGTTGTGAACTATAACTGAGAACTGAATGCAAATTAAAGAATTAAACAAAAAGTATTCAGGGACAAGACTGCAGAATAATTGTGCTTACGTAAGCCACCTTGCCAAACTGAAGGTATGCAACAAGCTCACAGTACCATCTGCCTCATCGCAATCATCCAGCCCATCATGACCAAGTACCAATACATAACCTGTCATCTTACGTTAGTTCCCTCATAGTATTTGGCAATAAGCCCATCTAATAATTCAGAATTTATTACTCCAGTTACAACTTCAATACAATATGCTATGCAGATTATTAAACCACATCCGAATTGCCATAAAACCCAGAAGGAGGACATAAAATTTTACTGGTGACTATTAAATTGTAGATGTTGAAGTTTCCACTATCATTTTCTGAGCGTCTTGAGTTTGATCCAAGCATTTCTGGAAATCTTCTCAAGGTAATCTTCTTTACACATACTTTTAATGCTGGATCCTGCATTTATCTCCAGATTCCAGTCTGTCTTTCAACAAAGGAAAATTGGAGGTGTCCAGAACTGCCTGCCATTTGCTGCAGGAATGATCAGTGATACCACACGCTTTCCCCCCTCAATCTCCTCACAACAAAACACACCGGTATTGTCGGCACTTCATATTTAGATGCTTTAGCATTTTTCCTCACATATCTTGGATAAAATTCAATCCAGTCAGAAATTCAAGAGACATTTCTTTGCTCAGAGACTGCTAAGAATGTGGAACTCACTGGTACATAACATAAAAAACAGAATCATAGAATCCTACAGTGCAGAAGGAGGCCATTGCTCCCATCGAGTCTGCACCAACCACAATCCCACCCAGACCCTATCCCCAGAACCCCATGCATTTACCCTAACTAGTCCCTCAACACTAAGGGGCAATTTAACATGGCCAATCCACCTAACCTGCACATCTTTGGACTGTGGGAGGAAACCAGAGCACCCGGAGGAAACCCACGCAGACATGGGGAGAATTTGCAAACTCCACACAGACAGTGACCCAAGCCAGGAATCAAACCCGGGCCCCTGGCGCTGTGAGGCAGTAGTGCTAACCACTGTGCCACCGTGCCACCATAGGAGCAGGAGTGGGCAGTAGGAGTGGGTGGCACAGTGGCTAGCACTGCTGCTTCACAGTGCCAGGGAGCCGGGTTTGATTCTCGGCTTGGGTCACCGTCTGCGTGGGTTTCCTCCGGGTGCTCCGGTTTCCTCCCCACAGTCTGAAAGGTGTGCTGATTAGATGCGTTGGCCATGTTAAATTCTCCCTCAGTGTACCCGAACAGGCACCAGAGTGTGTCAACTGTGAGATTTTCACAGTAACTTCATTGTAGTGTTAATGTAAGCCTACTAGTGACAAATAATAAATGATTTTTTAAAAAAAACTTGTGTTCTCCAGGTCTGAAGTGGATGACCTCGCGTTTCTCCTACATTGATTTCCATCTACCACAGTTTTAAATTTAATCTGTCCACGCCCCTTTGAAACTTCCAACTCCCAAACGCACAACCACAAAGACTGCAGTGCTTCAAGATGAGCTACCAACACCTTCACAGAGTAAGCAGGAGAGGCAGACGATCCAACCTTATCAGTGTCGACCCACATTCCTCAACATGAATGGAATAAAACTCGTTCCTTTTTTAAAGCTTTTGCTTGGCTCACGCTGATGCTCAGTGAAGAAATTCAATCTATTCATTCACTCTGCTTGGCTAAGTGGATTTCTTCTCTCTCATAAATTGGGCTGATTTAGCAGCCTCTGGCTGATCTCAGTGATGACATTGTAAGCAGCGATCGCCGGCCTCTTAAAGTACAGGAACAAGCTGGTTTTGTTTAGTCAGGAGTTTCTGCTCTTTGTGACTGAAATCCTGACAATAGAGAAACCACTCAATGTGCAGAGGGTGGCAGAGAGAAATGTTCCAACTGAAGAAAGCTTAATTTTTTTTTAAGAAACTGCAGATTATTGGCAGCAGTGAACAGAAAAGGGTCCTTCATGGGGGAAAGAAAACACTCACGATGGCTTCAAGTTCTTCAGTAGCTCAACTTGTTTTGGATTCCTGTCAGTTATGGGCTTTCCGAATCACTTCTTCCTGTTGGATGTGTTTCCCAACTCCGTGCCTAACTATTAGGTGACATTCCATCAGTGGGTATTCCATCAGTTCCCAACAAAGTGGTGGAAAACATTGGGCGTTAAATTGGGAAGTCTAGCATGCATTTGCAGGCGCTGTGTTGCTTCCTGAGGCCCCAAACTGGTGGTCAGGAAACACGCGGGCATGTCGAACAGGAAATGTGCCACCTGCCATGTTGGGTAAGGACAAATAAGACGCATCCTCTGCCCAAGACTGGTGCAGCGTTAGGGGAATGGCAGATGCAAACAAAAGGCTACATCTCACAACGGTAACATTCGTTTGCCTCCAGAACATTCTTCATGGCAACAAGGCCCAAGGCCCAATACCAGAGACTTCTTGGACATTATCAGCTGTGCACAGGTGTGAATGTGAGGTCAGAAAAGGAATTTTTTATTTTTATTTTATTCAATAATTTCACAAGTAGGCTTACATTAACACTGCAATGAAGTTACTGTGAAAATCCCCTAGTCGCCACACTCCGGTGCCTGTTTGGGCACACTGAGGGAGGATTTAGCACGGCTAATGCACCTAACCAGCACTTCTTCTGGACTGTAGGAGGAAACCGGAGCACCCTGAGGAAACCCACGCAGACATGGGGAGAACGTGCAAACTCCGCACTGACAGTAACCCAAGACGGGAATCGAACCCGAGTCCCTGACGCTGTGAGGCAGCAGTGCTAATCACTGTGCCACCGTGCCAAAGGGGTGGGCACCAAAAGATGCAGTCCTTAATTTAATCTGATTGTGTGCTGATCCCAATGAAGTTAAATGATCACAAAATAACAATGGACACATCAAAGTCTATGAAGTGGAATTGGGTAAATCATAAAGTTTGGGACAGAAAGGGGCCACCTGGCCCATCTTGAAAGACTCTTTGAAAGAGCGATCCCATTGGTCCCTGGCATAACATAAGAACATAAGAACCAGAAGCAGGAGTAGGCCATTTGGCCCCTTGAGCCTGCTCCGCCATTCAATAAGATCATGGTTGATCTTTTCGTGGACTCAGCTCCACTTACCCACCCGCTCACCATAACCCTTAATTCCTTTACTGTTCAAAGATTTGTCTATCCTTGCCTGGATATAACGTGGGCCTGACGGAAGCCTCTTGTAATTGAAGTTTCCACTTTGATTTCCAGTGTTATTAATTTTGAAGGTTACTGTTAAATCTGCTTCCTCCAACCTTTCTGGCAGTGGATTTCAGATTACAACTTGCTGAGTAAAATAAATAAGAACTCAAGAAATAGAAACAGGAGTCGGTCACAGGCCCTTCAAACCTTCTCTGCCATTCAATACAATCATGGCTCAACTCCTTTACTGTGCCAAATTTCTCCTTATTTGTTTCATCAAAAACTTTCATAATCCTGAAAGCCTTAATTAAATTCACCCCCCACCCCCCGCCTTAATTTTCTCTACTCTAAGAAGAACATTCTAGCTTCTTTAGTTTCTCCCTGTAACTGATCTTATCTCTGGTACCAACCTGGTAATCTCTTAAATTAAACAATTTCAATAAACTGTCTGCGGTGAAAGATGAGACTAATTTTCTCAGGGCATGGTTTTAAGGGCTTGTGTCAACTCTTGCTTGCACCATCATGTAGCGTATGGCACAGAGCAAAAGTAATGACTTGTCCAGGGATAATGAGTCCAGCCCAGTTCAGCCTCATTTTCTCAGCCACTTTTCAACCATGCGCTATGTGATGTCTCAATAAAACCTTCACTTAAGATTAAAGCCCTGCAATGATTGTGCTTCAATGTTCCATAGTCATCTCCTGATTGTTCACATTTCAGCTGCAACTACACGAAGCCCTGGTTGGACTCCCTCTGCGGAACTTGCATTCAGTTCTGGGTACCACCCCTCAGGAAAGATGTGGCCTTGGAAAGGGGTTGCCGCACAATTTTATCACAATGACACCGGGCCAAGTGTGAGGCACAGTGGTTAGCACTGCTGCCTCACAGCACCAGGGACCTGGGTTCGATTCCCGGCTTGGGTTACTGTCTGTGTGGAGTTTGCACATTCTTCCCGTGTCTGCGTGGATCTCCCCCGGGTGCTCCAGTTCCCTCCCACACGCCAGAGATGTGCGGGGTTAGGTTGATTGGCCAAGCTAAATTGCCCCTTAGTATCAGGGCGATTAGCAGGGCAAATATATGGGGTTACGGGGATAGGGCCTGGATGGGATTGTTGTGAGTGCAGGATTGATGGGCTGAGTGGCTGCCTTCTGCGCTGTAGGGATTCTCTGATTCTATGAAGCTTGTATTACCTTGTGTACAGAAGATTAAGAGGTTATCTCATCGAGGCATTTAAGATGAGTAAAATAATCAATAAGGTAGATAGAGAGAGAAGCAATCTCTTCAGGTGGTGAGAATCCAAAACAAAGGAGTATATATCTCTAAATTAGAAATAGATGGTTCAAAGCACTTCTTCATACAAAGGGCAGTAACAATATGGAAATCTTTCCCCCAAAGAGATGTCGATTCTGGGGAGCTGGGTGTTAGTTAAATGAAAATTTCAAAACTAGAATTGCCAGCTTTTTGTTAGGTAAGGCTATTAAGGGTGAGTGAATAAAGGGAGCTAGATAATTATTTGAAAATGATCCTATGGGGAGAGAACAAGGAGAGTGGGATCAATTATAGAATCATAGAATCCTAGAGTACAGAAGGAGGCCATTCGGCCCATCGAGTCTGCACCGACCACAATCCCACCGTCCATGACCCCATGCATTTACCCTAGCTAGTCCCCCTGACACTAAGGGGCAATTTAGCATGGCCAATCCACCTAACCCGCACATCTTTAGACAGTGGGAGGAAACCAGAATACCCGAAGGAAACTCCATGCAGGCACGGGGAGAATGTGAAAACTCCACACAGATAGTGATCCAATCTGGGAATCGAACCCGGGTCCCTGGCGCTGTGAGGCAACCATGCTAACCACTGTGCCATCGTGCTGCCCGCATGGCACCGTTCTTTCAAAATGTCTTTTAAGATGGTTTGAATGGCACCGTTTTGTCCCAGAGGATTCTTTGAATTTATGATTTATCCAACTCCACCTCATAGACTTAGTCGTGGCTTTTGTTTTGTGACTAGTTGGTAACTTCACTGGGATCAGGGCACAAAATGGGGTTAAATTCAAGGCTGCCCACTTTTTGCCTCCCTCCCCCTTTTTTTCCAGGCCCCCATTGGCACCTTGGGCATATTTGATGATATCCCTGATATTGGGTCTCAGACTTTATTGTCATGACGAATATCTTGGAAGCAAAGGAATGTTGCAGCAGTGAGCTGAAGGAGTAAGTTACAGATCAGTCACTATCTACCCAAATGGGGGAAAGGACCAGAAGGGCTGACTGGCCTCCACCCTATGTTCCTGCATCCTTATTATTTAAAGCATTCACAGTAGATACTCCCCTTTCTAGGAGTGATAATCTGTAACATGACTGCCAGTGACATAGGTGATTAAAGGTTTCACACTTTCCAACAATGTTGCTTTACCAGTTGCTTTAGCAAAAGGTTTAGGAAACAAATAGATGCCTGTGATAAATTGTTGGACATAAAAATGTCACATGAATAAATTGGCCTCGAATTTTGATCATGTTGCAACTGCTTTTGAGTGCGGGCCAAAAAAGCAGAGCATTAAATTAGTATCACCTAGAGTACATCGTAGGTTTACTTGTTTGCATGTGACCCTCAAGTTCACCAAGATCCATGTAATTGGGCAAATCCTCCTGATTTTTAGTTCTTTTCTGAAGGCACGAGTGGTTTGTAGATTAATAAAACACCTGAGAAGCTTCCTGATTAAGAATAAAAGAGCTTTCCATAGCCACTTATCACATCCTTGTTAAAGTATAATGATTGTTGTTATGTAGACAAACTCGGCACCAAATTTAATTTCCGCACAACAAGGCCCAACAATTAGTCAGTGCGCTGAAGCACCAGTTAGCTTGTGGCTTGGTCTTGTCGATTGAGGAAGGAAACTTGGTCAAGGCAGACGAGTTGAGTTGAGGAAGAACTTCTTCACCCAAAGGGTTGTGAATCTGTGGAATTCCCTGCCCAGTGAAGCAGTTGAGGCTACCTCATTAAATGTTTTTAAGACAAGGATAGATAAATTTTTGAACAGTAAAGGAATTTTTCACGCAGAGAGTGGTGGATTCCTGGAATGTGCTGCCAGAGAAGGTGGTGGAAGCAGGCACATTAGCAACATTTAAGAGGCATCTGGGTGGGTACATGAATAGGGAGGGAATAGAGGGATACGGACCTAGTAAGGGCAGAGGTTTGTTTTTAGGTTAGTTAGGGCACCATGATCGGCACAGGCTTGGAGGGCCGAAGGGCCTGTTCCTGTGCTGTACACTTCTTTGTTCTTTCTTTGTTCATTGTAAATACAGGAGAAGCAATAGTGAGATGCTTTTTCCCAGGGTGAAAGGGTTGACTACAAGAAAGCACAGGTTTAAGGTGAGAGGTTGTAAATTTAGAGGATATGTGCGGGGATATGTGCCATGATACCTGTAAGCTATGGACAACAGTCTACCCAGCTCCCAGTGATAATTGTGACGGGTGAAGGACCAAGACTTCCCAGCCATATTTGGCTTAAAGAAATCAAGTTGTACTGGGTCAAGGTTTCTCAACTATGGGAAGGAGGACTGCCTGAACTGATGAGAAAATATGAGAGCATCTCTGTGATAAATTAGGCAAAATCAAAGAGCTACCAGTTAAGATTTATGTGGATCCACAGGCGATCCTCCAATTCTTTAGGGTACGACCAGTACTGTATGCCTTATGAGAGGAAATGGATGCTGAGTTTCCCCCGCACATCTCCCATAAACTTTCCCCCTCTCACCTTGAACCTGTGCCCCCCTTGTAATTGACACTCCCACCCTGGGAAAAAGCCTCTGACTATCCATCCTGTCTATGCCCCTCATAATTCTATAGACCTCTATCAGGTCTCCCCTCAGCCTCTCTCTTTCCAATGAAAACAATCCTAGTTTATTCAATCTCTCCTCATAGTTAACATATCTTCAACCTGCAGCAGTGGTCTTCAAATTCAATGGTTGGACTCCCTCTCTTCGCTATTGAAATGTATACTCCCCCATCACTGTGGCTGATGCATTTGTATCCACTTCCATCTTAAGAGGCTTCCCATTTACCGAGTAATAAGGTCCACCTTGCCTGTTTTTAGATTAAACAGGGAGTGAATACCAGAATCATTGGTGCGAAACACCTCCACATTGTATGCTTGTAACATATTGCTTGATCGATTACTTGGTGATCTTTACTTAGCTCTACATTGCTTTATCAAAAGTTTTCTTTTGTGACAATGAAAACACTCAGCCTCCTTAAACTGACATAAGAACATAAGAATTAGGAGCAGGAGTAGGCCATCTGGCCCCTCGAGCCTGCTCTGCCATTCAATAAGATCATGGCTGATTTTATTGTGGACTCAGCTCACCATAACCCTTAATTCCTTTACTGTTCAAAAATTTATCTATCCTTGCCTTAAAAACATTCAATGAGGTAGCCTCAACTGCTTCACTGGGCAGGGAATTCCACAGATTCACAACCCATTGTGTGAAGAAGTTCCTTCTCAACTCAGTCCTAAATCTGCTTCCCCTTATTTTGAGGCTATGCCCCCCAGTTCTAGTTTCACCCGCCAGTGGAAACAACTTCCCTGCTTCTATCTTATCTATTCCCGTCATAATCTTATATGTTTCTATAAGATCTCCCCTCATTCTTCTGAATTCCAATGAGTATAGCCCCAGTCTACTCAGTCTCTCCTCATAAGCCAACCCTCTCAACTCCGGAATCAAACTATTGAATCTCCTCTGCACCCCCTCCAGTGCCAGTATATCCTTTCTCAAGTAAGGAGACCAAAACTGTACTCCAGGTGTGGCCTCACCAGCACCTTATACAGCTGCAATATAATCTCGCTGCTTTTAAACTCCATCCCTCTAGCAATGAAGGACAAAATTCCATTTGCCTTCTTAATGACCTGCTGCACCTGCAAACCAACTCCTTGAGATTCCTGCACAAGGACACCCAGGTATCCTTGGTATAATTTATGAGTGTGGTTACCTCCTCATTGGTAACATTCCCCTTTATGCATTATTGACTGATTGTCTAATCTGTACCTTTTTGTTTTGTTGATGGCTGAAATTGTTTCCCATTTCGTGACCGCTTCAGCGGTTTTGGTGACATGGCTGTGCTCTGCAGCTCTTGTGTGCACCTTTTTCAGTGTTTTCCCTGTGTACTATCGCCATTGCTCCTTTAAAAATTATGTCGACCTCTGCAAGCAATCTGCATTGAATCATGTTGTTGTTCACACCGCAGACTAACCTATCCCATAAGGTGTCATTTAGGGTGACTCCAAGATCACAATACTCCAATAATTGGTTCAATTTAGCAATGCAAATTGTGATCAACTTCCCTGGGGCTCTCATCCCTGAATTAAATTTGGATCTCAGGAGCATGATTGGGTGGTTGAGGTTGCACTTGAGCCTTGATTAAATCCATGAGTTCACTGAATGATTTGGAGTCGGGCACGCTTGGGACTGTAAGACTGCGAATAAGGTTATAGGTTTGAATTCCACAAACACTTAGGAGTATTGTTTTGCATTTCGTCTCTTTTCCCATTTCGTTTGCTTGGAAATAATACCCAAGGTGCTCGATGTATTGTGTCCAGTCCTCTGTGGAGGAGTCAAATGGGTCTTTTCGCGCAAAGAGGGGCTTTTTTTTTCAGACTTCGATTAAAGCAGGATACCAACAGTATCGGGCCAGAGGCAATGCCAAGATAATTTATCCTCATCACCAGATGTAAAGATGCACTTCTAGAGAATTCATGAGTGAACACAAAAAATATTTATTAATAAAAATTGTATAGCAGCCTCATGATTGCAGCTAGCTCCCAAAATGTCCTCGCCTAGGATCAATTTTCACCATGGGCTGATTCTCTGAGTCCCGATTGGTCATACAGGCCAGATGACCCTGACTCTTCTATGTTGCCCTTAAAGGGACAATCACCACAACTGCTCCCTGAAATAGCCAAGTAAGCCACTCAGCTGTAATCGAGCAGGCAGCTCACTGCCTCCTTCTCAAGGGCAATTAGGAATGATAAATGCTGGCCTTGTCCAGTGACGCCCACATTACATAGAAACATAGAAACCCTACAGTGCAGAAGGAGGCCATTCGGCCCATCGAGTCTGCACTGACCACAATCCCACCCAGGCCCTACCCCCACATATTTACCCGCTAATCCCTCTAACCTACGCATCTCAGCACTCTAAGGGGCAATTTTTAACCTGGCCAATCAACCTAACCTGCACATCTTTGAACTGTGGGAGGAAACCGGAGCACCCGGAAGAAACCCACGCAGACACGAGGAGAATATGCAAACTCCACACAGACAGTGACCCGAGCCGGGAATCGAACCCAGGACCCTGGAGCTGTGAAGCAGCAGTGCTAACCACTGTACTACCGTGCCGCCCCAAAAATGAAGTTACATAAATGAAGTTCTCGGGCTTACCTGATTTCCATCACTTGACCACATTTAGCTGCCTGGGCTCTAAACTCTGGAATGCTCATCCCAAATCTCTCTGCACCTCTACCTCTCTACTCTTTTTGAGGTTCCTTAATACCTCTTTGACCAAGCTTTTGGTTATCTATGCAAATGTCTCCTGAAATGATTAAGTAAATCTTTGTTTGCTAATGTTCCTCTGAAGTGCATGGGACATTTTACTATATTTAAGGTGCCATTAATATGCAAGTTGATGTTGTCTGGCTATGATTTAATGATAAAATCCAATTGTGGAGAGTCTGTACCATCTTGTCAACATTGGCAGACATATGTTTGAAACAAATGAGGCTACATGGGAGAAAAGGGCTGAACAGCTAATAGAAGAGGAAATCTGGTCATGTACCATTCAAAGAATAACTTTAGGGTAGATTACAGTTCCATACTACAGAAGAAAGGTGCTATGATAGACACATTGGTTAGAGAAAAGCTCCACATTTTTCTGTCAAAATGAACAGACTGGAGGTTTCTGAGATTCCAGTTACTCTCTTTTCTAGGCAAACCCACTGAATCAATCAACAGCTTACCAGATATGTTACTCCGCTGTCAGTCCCAGCGTCCCAGGGAATCAGATCCTGAATGACCTTCTGCACCCACCCACAATCCTTGGTGCAGAGGTCTTCCGCCGATAGCCCCACGTTCCAATCTGGGCTGGGACCCAACATCGTCAGGAAGGACATCAGGTGCCGTGTGTGGTCAACAGAGAACTCTGCAGACGGAGCTGCCCGGCTGCACAAAACATTTTTTAAAAAGCAGAGAAAAGGAAACAAATTAGCAGCTCAGGCACTGTATATTGGAGTGACAATGTTGAATGACAGTACAATGACAATATTGTTGAAGTGCCATTTAACTAGCGTTCATGAGTTGAGCTATATTTTCAAGTGTCACTTAGCTCCAAATGCTACTTCCTGCATTGATAACTTAGGCACATCCCAAACATTTTGGCCTGTAACTGAATGCACCGCCAATTAGTCTGACAATCTCCTTACCATTTGATGTTGAGATATATCAAGAGTGGGAGCAGTCCTGACATTTTTACAGATGTGTTAGTTAATTAAGATTTAACTCCACGCAAACATACAAGTGATCTTTCTGAGTGAAAGGCTCTGGCGTGATTCATTAATTAAGTTCCTCTCATTCATTACTCTGTGACATCTTTTTCTTTCCCCTGGTCCTTTTTTTTTTAAAGACACAACATTGAAGATCCATATTCATGAGTTGCATTTCTATAAAGTTGTCTCACTGACTGGTGTGTTGTAATTATCTTTGATATTTCACCAATGCAATAACATTTTGCCCTTTCATTTTTTTTCAATATTGCTTATTTAAAAGTTTAGAAGAGCCCATGCTTTGACAGGAGGGGGAGATTGATGATTTGCCTCTTGCTGTGTCGAGATTTGAGTAATAGGAATTTGAGTACAGGGGTCAGTGTATTCCAAGCAAAGTCTACATTCCTG
Source organism: Mustelus asterias (assembly GCF_964213995.1). Taxonomy (NCBI): domain Eukaryota; kingdom Metazoa; phylum Chordata; class Chondrichthyes; order Carcharhiniformes; family Triakidae; genus Mustelus; species Mustelus asterias. The sequence goes on from NC_135809.1 coordinate 114,850,944, forward strand.
TCATATCAATCTTCACACTGATACCAGTCTAATCTACAAGAAGTATTTCATGGAATCTATTTAATGCATGACTCCCTGTCATCATTTTGCACCATAAATACTGCTTTTATAATGGGAGCTGTCTATTTAAGCCTTGTCAGGCTGCAGAACCACCAATGGTACAGGCTGCCATTACAGCGTGACAGGTTTACATATACAGTAGCTGTTTTCCATTAGAAGTGTGGATATCTGAAGTTATCATAGAAATGAAGCAAGTAGAAAACTGCATTTTTTTCAAGCTACGACTGGATTATCCTTGTGTGCTATGGCCAATTTAACATTTAGAACATGGAACGTAGAACAGAACAGCACAGGAACTGGTCCTTTGGCCCACGATGTTGTGCCAAACATGACACAAAATTAAACTAATCCCTTCTGCCTGTCTATTCCTTGCATATTCATATGCTTATCTAATAGCCCCTTAAACTTGTATTTGTCTGCACCATCTCCCATGACAATGTGCTCCAGACACCTACCACTCTCTGTGTAAAAGACTTGTCCCTTACATCTCCTTTGTACTTTTCCTCTCTCACCTTAACTGCATGCCCCCTAGAATGAGGCATTTCAACTCTGGGAAAAAGATTCTGACTGTCAACGCGATCCATTTGCCTTCCACCTCCACCTGATTTGAAAACTTGTTTGGTCTTGGCTCCTTAGTTCAATCGTCTTGTAGGACTAAGTAACTAAAATCTTAATGATTGCTTCAGTTAACAAAATTGAAGTCTAGGAACAGCCTTTTCCCTGGATTCATAGCTTCATACTGCGCAAGAGGCCATTCGGCACATTGTACCTGTGTCAGTTCTTTGAAACAGCTGTCCAATTAGTCCAACATCCCCTGTTCTTAAGTTTACATTAACACTGCAGTGTAGTTTCTGTGAAAATCCTCTAGTCGCCACACTCAAGTGTTCGGGTACACTGAGGGAGAATTTAGCATGGCTAATGCATCTAACCAGCACGTCTTTCGGACTGTGGGAGGAAACCGGAGCACCCAGAGGAAACCCATGCCCACACGGGGAGAAGGTGCAAACTCCGCACAGGCAGTGACCCAAGCCAGGAATCGAACCTAGGTCCCTAGCACTATGAGGCAGTAGTGCTCACCACTGTGCCACCATGCTGCCCTTTTCCCCATAGTCCTGCAAACCTTTCCTCTTGAAGTGCTTAAATCTAATTCTGTACTGAATCTGCTTCCACTACCTTTTCAGGCAGAGCATCAGAGATCATAACAACTCACGGCATTAAAAATGTCTCTCCACCCCCTATACTTTGCCATGTTGTCTTAAATCTGTGTCTTCTGGTTACTGACTCCCCTACCACTGGGAAATAGGGTCTCCTCATTAACTCCAGCAAAATGCTTCATTATTTTGTGCATCTTTATTGAGTCGCCCCTTAATCTTCTCTGTTCTGAGGAGAGCAATCCCAGCTTCTTCAGTCTCCCCTCACAACTGAAGTCCCACATCCCTGGTAGCACTCCTCTTTTGCAATCCCTCCAAAGGATTGGCACCGTTTCTGAAGTGTTTTGCCCTGAATCGGACACAATTCTCCAGCTCAGGTCCAACCTATGGTATATAAATTTTAACAAAACTTTGTTGCTTGTGGATGAGCTATTGTTCATGGACAATCAAAGGTGGGAGTTTGGCCAGGTCAGCATTGGAGGAGTTGAGTCATCTGGAGGCAGCAAACACATGAGTTTGTTAAAGCTTTTTGATGATGTAACAGAGGAGCATTGATGAGCATAGTGTGACTAATGTTGTGCATACGATTTTCCAAAAGGGTTAATAAACATGTGTATGAAATTGTAGTCCATGGAATTGAGGGGACAGTAACTGCAATGATACAGAATTGACTAAGAGGCAGAAGACAGGGAGGAGTGACGCATGGCTGTTTTTCAAATTGGAGCATACAGTGCCGTTTCACAGGGATTGTTGTTCAGGACCCCACTCGTTTTGATAAATATTTTATGACTTGGGCTTGTGTATTCAGTGCATCACTCCAAAGCATGCCCTCTGACACAAAACTTAACGACACGCAGTAAAGAATAAGGAAGATAGTAACAATCTTTAGGGACACAAAGACAGACTGGTGAGATGGTTAGATATATTGCAGATGAAACTTAATGTGGAAAAATGTGAAGTGATTCCTTTTGGTAGGAAGGATGAGGAAAGGCAACATAAACTAAATGGTGTAATTTTAAAGGGAGTGCAGGAACAGAGAGAGCCGGGGTTTGTACACACAAATCTTTGAAGGTGATAGGAGAAGTTAAGAAGTCTGATCAAAAGACATATGGGATCCTTGGTGTAATGAATGGCGGAATAGAATACAGAAGCAAAGATGGTATGTGAAACGTTTGTATTGTGTCCAATCTTTGACAGCACATTTCAAGAACAGTGTCAAGGCCTTCAACAGGGTGTGGAGGACAGTCTTCAGTTGTGGACAAACACGTTCAACTTGAAACAAGAGCAAGGGTGGGAGATGTTAGGGACCAGAATTTGAGGTGGGGGCTAAAGACAATGGTCTTCCCAAAGAAACAAATGAAGAAAGATGCAGGCAAGCCAAGGAATAACTTTTGCCAATAACCCATTTAAAGTATTCTTAAATAGGCATTGATGGGTTAAGAACTGTATTAAAATTAACAATGGGATGACACACAATTGTGCTAAATTTTAAGCCCCAGTAATCATTTTGAGGCTATTAACACACCACTCAATGCTTTTGTCCTAAAAGTTGCAAGTACTTGAAATAGGTCATGGCAATATCCCTTTGTCGTGGCACACATTTAATGCTACAAACTGTTCCGTCTGTATCTATTCTTGGAACAAAGTCTTCAACTGGAAATATTAATAATACTTTATTATCGTAATTGAAATCTTGTCTTTGAGTACCTGCTAAGATGCCAACTTAATCAAATGAAGTGTCATTCATAAGCCTTTAATCATTTCAAGTATGTCTTGAAATTTATCTTTAATTATTTGCTTTTTTTGGTTTCCACGACAACCATATCTACTCACTATGGTTTAGTTGCATGATTCTGTTGCTGGCATGCAATCTATAATCTACTCAAGTAGAGTTATATTATCACCAATTATTTTAACATGAAAACAGATTTCTATTCTTTTAATTGGCAATTAGGATGACTGAGTCATCCATCAGAAACTAATTTCACTAACGTGTCCCCTCTTTAAAGGGATACGACCAAATGGCATGAACTGAATGATCAGAAGTTGTTGAACTCAATGATGTGTCCAGAAGGCTGTAAAGTGCCTAACTGAAGGATGACATGCTGTTCCCCAAACCTACAGTGAACTTCACAGGAAGCCCAGGATAGAGAGATCAGACCAGGAATGGGACAGAAGATTAAATATTCACCTATGTTGCTGACGACAAAAACTAACTTGTGAAAGTAATTCATTTTGTTCACCCCCGCCACACATAGATGAACAATCACAGGGACATTAGAACAGGAGGAGGCCATTCAGCCCCTCAATCCTGCTCTGCCATTCACTCATATTAGGCTGCTCTGGATCTTAAAGGCAAAATACTACGGATGCTGGAATCTGAAACAAAAACAGCAAATTCTGGAGAAACTCGACAGGTCTGACAGCATCCGTGGAGAGAGAATTGAGCTAACATTTTGAGTCTGGATGACCCTTTATCAGAGCAGCTCTGACAAAGGGTCACCTGGACTGGAAATGTTGGCTCTATTCTCTCTCCACAGATGCTGTTAGACCTGCTGAGATGTTCCAGCATTTTCTGTTTTAGCTCTGGATCTTAACTCTATTTACCAGCATCGGTTCTGTAACCCTTAATACTTCTGCCGAACAAAAATCTATCAATCTCAGGTTTGAAATTTTCAGTTGACCCCCCCCTCCACCTCCCCACACCCCCCCCCCCCACCCCCTCACCCCCCCCACCCCCCATTTCAACCTCAACAGACTTTTGCATGAGTGCTGTTCCAGATTTCTGCTCGCCTTTGTATGCGGCAGAAGTGCTCGACTATCCAACTTGGATAGTCGGGATGTGAATAGGCAAAGAGAAATCCAATGCATGCAAGCACCAGTGCTCCGTGTGTGAACACCAATGCATACAAACCCTTGAACTTTACACAGAATCACAAACACCAATGTTAACCTAACGGAATGTGTGGTGGTGGGTAAGTGGCATTCATTTTGGGACACCTATTCACAGCCATCTCCACCCACCCCTCCCCCTCACCCCTCCCCTCTGCACTCCCACTCCATTTACTTTAGCCCAATTTGAATAAAAATCCCATCCCCCCACCCCCTACATCACATCCCCGATGGTAAAATTAAGACTACAGAATTTTACAACACATAAGGAGGCAATTTGGCAGAAGGATTTCATTTCTGCAATCTCTTTATTCTTTACTTGTATCCAAACTTGCACAGGAACCCACTGTGGTGTTTTAAGAATCTCTGAACCAATTTACACCTTGAAATTTCTTTCCACGAGAATGGGCGCTGTCTCAAGGAAACATGGCAATGTGACACACTAACTGCACAGAAGTGGAAATTTGGTGTCGACAGACAAAAAAAGAGCTACCCAACCTAATCCCATGTCCAACCTCTTGACTCCACACTTCAGGTTCATAGTCAAGTTTTTTTAAAAATCCGGCCTGGGTTTCTAGATAATCATCCTTTCTGGTACTGAGTTCCAGATTCCCGCCAACCTCTAGATTAAAGATTTTCTCAACTCCCCTCTAATTGTTCTGTCAATTAATTTCAGGCATGTTTTCCTCTCTGTGAAGAGTAAATAGGTACTTCCTTTCCACTTTGTTCCCAAATAATTCTATAGACCTCAATTAAAATTCCTTCAGTCTCCTCTGTTGCAAAGAAAATAACCCCAGACTATTAAAGTTTTCAATAAAAGCTCAAATTATCAGTTCCCGGCAACATCCTTATAAAAATTTCCTATGTACCTTTTCTATTGCAGTGGCCAGAACAATACACAATGTTCCAGCTATGGCCTAACTAGTGATGCGACAGTTCTAACATAACCTCCCTGCTCTTAAAAGCTACAGATTAAAAAAAATCCTGCATGTCTTCTTAACTGTAGTATAAGGGTCTGGCACATAAAGAGTTTATGTGGAACTGAGTGACAGGGCCATTCATTCAGTGGTGTAAGAGAGCACATGATCCACACATAGGAATCAGTGCAGTGTTGGACAGAGCTGTGTGTCGAAGCAAGCATGGAAACAGATTCTAGCTTGGGCCTTCAGTGTACCATTGTACACGGTCTCTAGTAGTTAACCAATACTTGCCGTTGAACCCCTTAGACTATGAATACCTTGATAATACCTCCCGAATTACGACTGAAACCAGCACCTCACCCTGCCCCGAAACCCCAACAGTCAATGCCAGCACTACTTTTTCCCAAACATCAGACTCCTTCCTCCCTCCTCCCTCCCCAAAAGTCAGTGCCGGCAGCCCCCCTTCCTTTCACCTGAACATCGGAACCCTTCCCCCCAACCCCCCACCCACACAGCCGTCGCTGGCATCCCAGCTCTCACATTCACCTCTGCCCATCACCACATGTGAATGAATCACCCCACTCCCCCCCATGAAGCTCCCACTGGCACTGCCCCAGCATAGGTTGGCACTGCCAGGTTGGCATGGTGCCAAACTGGATGTGCCAACCTGTGCCAGTGGGCAGTGCAGGGGGCATTGCCAGGCCATTGCCTGGCCATGCTCCTCTCCCCCAGGGATTATACTCACCTTTACATCCTTGAGAGAATCTCCATCATGGGTACATGCCTGGATGAACCTGTTGTAAATCGCGCCAACATGACATCATGACATGACATACAGTTTGAAAATACGGCAAGGACTCAATATACGGTGGGGGGAGGATCTTTAATAATACGCTGATGTATGGAAATGTATTTAAATCATGTGCACGTCCATTATGGGCATGAATCTAATTATATTGTTGGTGAGGTATGGCAAAAATCAAAAGGCGTGATTTCACTGGCGAGATTCACGACTTCCAAGTTTTGTCTGATCTTAAGACCCTGCCGCCATTCCTGCAGATGGCAAGAATGGACTCAAGATAACCCTTTTGTCTGGAAGTTTCAGTAATTGCTCACGGTGATCCGTGGGACATTTTCGGATGGCGTCCCTGTTTGCACTTGGGATATTGTCTTGGATGCAGTATGACTGTATAGTGGTTGGGGAGCTGAAATAGATCTGATTTGTCCTTGGTTGAGCCTCACTGTTGCGCCTTTGTGTGTTATTACTTCATTGGACCATAGTTCCAAACAAATCCTCATCATCTCAATTGGTTGCCAGGAACCTTCTGTGGGACCCTGGATGCAAACCTGTTCCAACTGCAAACTTGGCAACTCTGTTGTAGCTTTATTGATGTGGAGATGCCGGCGTTGGACTGGGGTGAACACAGTAAGAAGTCTCACAACACCAGGTTAAAGTCCAACAGGTTTATTTGGTAGCAAATACCATAAGCTTTCGGAGCGCTGCTCCTTCATCAGATGGAGTGGAAATGACATTTCCACTCCATCTGACGAAGGAGCAGCGCTCCAAAAGCTTATGGTATTTGCTACCAAATAAACCTGTTGGACTTTAACCTGGTGTTGTGAGACTTCTTACTAACTTTATTGTACAGGCTGATCACCTTTCTTAAAATTGTAAGAGTTGATCTCTTGTTTCCAAGGGAGGAAAATGGGCAAGAGTAGTTAAATTATTACACACCAGTTTACCAAAGGTAAGGTCTGCCAGTAATGGAATAGTTGCACTTAATGATTTTGCTCTCAGATGTAACATTGCAATATATAGAACATACTTGATCTATCTGCATTTGAGAAGTAGGGATTTCACCATGTGAATCATTTGTTCATCTAGGCTGTTAGATCAAGAATAATGAGGAGAAGATATTCCACTTCTCACACATCTCCTGAAATGGCTTACTAACAAATTGTGAACTGCTACCTTAATGATCCCTCTAGGGACAACAAATAAACTGAAAATAGCACTTATAGAACATGCACGACAGTTGTGCTTGACATATTGTTCAATTGTCAAGAAATGGAGTGCTTGACGATGAAGTCAGTGCCACGGATATGAAAAAGGTTGGATGCAATTTTGGACCCTCTACCCAAAGGATGGGTAAGAGCGTCATGTGGAAGCAATGGATCTTTGTACTGACTTGACATATGCTCTTGACTTGCCTTGGACTTCTTGACTTCAATGTTACTGTTCGTCCCTGACCAAGAGACTCATCTCTTCCCGGCCAAAATTTGCGGACATGCTGAGTTAAATCAAGCCATTCTTCAATGATGTTTTTTAAAATTTGTTCAGGGTATATGGGCATTGCTGGCTGGGCTAGCATTTATTGCCCATCTCTAATTACCCTGAGTGGTTTGCTAGGCCATTTCAGGGCATTTAAGAGTCAACCAAATTCTGGAGTCACATATAGGCCAGACCAGGTAAACGTTAGCGAACTAGATGGGTTTTCACAACAATTGACAATGATTTCATATTGAATTCAAATTTTACCATCTGCCGTGGTGGGATTCAAACACAGGTCCCCAGACCATTACCCTGGGCCTCTGAATTACTAGTCCAGTCACAACACCACTACGCTACCACCTCCTGTTTCTGCAGTGTAGAATCTTTTGCCATTTCCTCTCGCAGCTGCTGGCTTTTGTGTTGCACAAAAAAATGGCAGATTAGTTGATGGACTTGCATTCTCCTGTAAGCCTAACATCACAGCTCCCTTGAAACAGCCAAATTTGTCAAACATTCTGGATATCTTGATATTTGGTCACAAACTGAGGTGACAGGAGTTGTTTCTGAGGTTGATCTGCCGCAGAAGGTCCCACTGATTAGAAAGATTGTCATTAGTGTGAGGTCATGGAATTCCAATAGACCTACAATCACTGGGTGTATAACCTCCCCGATGTCAAACATTTGTGACACCCAGGAGGATTGATTGTACTTGCACTCCAGAAATATGCAATGAGTGAACTATTGTACGCTGAAAGTAGTATTGCACCAGGTTTCGTGATCCACAGAGGTAGTATGTTGGCACTTGCCCTTGAGTCACTCTTTGCTAATAACGAATTGTTGGCAACTTTCTTAGGATAAATAATGTGAATCTTGCCAGACGCTTTTGATGGTGTGATCATGTCTATGTCTTCCATGAGATTGATGGTATGAAACATGTGTTCACTGCATCTCATCACGCACACCATCCTCATTTCCTGCTTTGTCAATCGCCTCATGTATATGTTTCTGACTGGGTCCCAGATGTTTAACTCTATTGCTTAAAGATACCTGAAGTGGGCAGCCTGTTTGGATCAATGCAAGCCTCTTTGTAACTGCGTCAATCTTTGCTTCAGTGCGGCTGCCAGAGGCCTGTTCTGCCACATGCCTTGCAGAATTGCTGGAAAGCAGGGCACTCCCTCAGAGCATGTAGAAGACAACACCTTCCACATGTTTTGCTTGGGCATCGATATTCTAGTGAGTGCGCCAACAATTGAAGTGGTATGTAGATCCTGTAAGCTTCGTCAACCAACAAGCCTCTTACTTACATCCATCCTTGAGTAATTAGCTACCAAATAAACCTGTTGGACTTTAACCTGGTGTTGTTAAAACTCTTACTGTGTTTACCCTAGTCCAACACCAGCATCTCCACATCATTACTTAATCTTGCTGCCAGGCTGTTTGACCACTGCTGGACACTCTGTTGCGTTGTTGTACGGATAGAAACACAGATTGTGCAAACAGGTTTTGGATTCCTTTATTTAAAACAGGCACGTAAGAACGTTTCTGAATAGGCAGAAAATTTGAAAAGACACCAGCAGCTCCCTTCCTAACCATTTTGCAATCTACACCACATGGACTGCAGTGGTTCCAGAAAGAAGCCAATCAGCTTCTCAAGGAATGGGCATTAAATGCCAGCCTTGCCAATGATGCCCTCAGCATGCCCTCAGAATAAACAAATGCTGTCGATATGACATTCTGGCCGCTAATTCTGGCAGATCAATTTATTTAACTGTTCTGGCGAGAACACAGGCAGAGAAATGCCAAATTGTAAGCTTTTCCTTTCCATTTAAATTAAAGTTTGAGAGTGTGGAAATAGCAAAGCCGAGGAATGCAATTAAAAATCAGAAACTAAACCAAATAATAAAAGGCTATTTACGTATAAATGTCAGAGTTTGCTCCTAATTTTTCTTCCCTCTCTGAAGAATAGCAATGAGCTCTCTGGCTTAGAAGTAAAGAAAGATTTAATTAGCAACAGCAGGTCAGTAGATGGCCCTGATTAGATTTCAGCTGTGCCCTTCTGTACTGTACTTATTCATGAGGCGCTATTATAATCCTGTTATACTTCAAATAAAATATCTTCTCTTCTGCTTAAAATGAGCCTTTAAAATTCATTCGCTTGAAATACTGATACAGCCTTCCCTATTGAAGGCTCCGCAGCTAAAGGTGTAAATTCTGCGGGAGATTATTTAATGGCACACAGCGCATATGATGATTGTGAAAGTAAAACTGTGTCAAAATAGATAATTAAATAAACGGGGGGAGAAAAGGAATCCGCAAATAAAGCCTTAATGGCGCAAAGAGTGGTAATCTCCTTTCATGGAGCACCTCTGAGAGCATAAATCCCTCTGCAGCCTATTGTATTCCAAAACTCTTTGAATGTATATTTCTGCCGAGTTAATAGGCCTGCACTCAAGGGACACCAAGGGAAATCAGATCTGTGTTTCCAAAGCCATTCCATTAATGGGAATTGCCGCTTGTAGGGATGCCGCCCCTTCCTTGCTGCTCTCCATTACGTCCTTCCTGCCTTTCCCACGGAAATCTGGATTTAATTCTCTAAGAAGAGAACTATGGACATTGAAAGGTTTGAATTAATTCAGTGGTATCCAATTCATTAGCAGTCTATTCTGTGCAGGGTAAAATAGTTTCAATAATGCTGCTGTTTAGATATTCATGGGATTGACTTTATAATTAATACGCTGACGAAGTTTTCTTTTGCTTAATTTTGAAGCTGAACCTTTAAATACTTAATAGGAAATTAGTTTGTCCCACCAACGTGAGTCGTCAAGTGATAAAAAGGAGAGTGTTAATCAATAGCCAGAGAAACTAATGTCATACATCACCAACTCTCTGATGTTAAGTTGATTTTCTTTTAAAGTAAGAGGTTAGAAGAAGTAGGATCCAATACTTTGAGAAAGCCTGGCATTTCACAACCTCAGGACACCCCAAAGTGCTTTGCCGCCATTTGAAGTACTTATAAAGTGTGGCCACTGTTGAAACATAGGGGACACGACAGCCAATTTGTGCACAGCAAGATCCCCAAATAATCAATGCAATAATGTCAAGACAACCGTTTTACTGATGTTGTTTAAGGGATCTGTATTACACCAGGGTGAACTCTCCAACTCTTCTTCGAAATGGGATCTTTGGCTGAGAGGTTAAATCAGGCCTCGGTTTATTGTCTCCTGTGAAATATGGCACCTCAAACAGTGCAGCAACTGGGAGATTCAGTCCAGTTTATTGTGCTCACGTCTCGGGAGTGGGGGGACCTGCATGGCTTTCAAAGGTCTTAAAAGGAGAAGAGGGAGGTAAACAGGCAGTGAAGTTTGGGTGGAAACTTCAGAGCTGAAGGTCTAGCCGCTGAAGGCACAGATGCCAATGGTGGAGTGATTAAAATCAGGGGTTTCCAAGAGGGCAGAATTGAGAGAGTGTACATTTTTTGGAGGAGGTATTTCGAGATTATTGGCTGCTCAGCACTTGGAGAAACTGTGACCTGCAAAAGCCATTCCAATTTTCCCATGAAAGTTGATTAGTGCGATCCTGCCAAACAGCGTTACTGACACTGAAAATTAACTGGTGTGGAGTTTCATTATTTCAGAATTTAATTATTATTAGAGATTATTTTAAATGTGTGATGACTTCAGCCAGGCTAATGAGGATGGCTTGCAAGAGTATGAACGACCTGATGAGTCTTAATTGATGGTTAAATCAGGGAGCCTCATGCTCCCTATTTAAAGCAGGTGTGTCAGACTCCCAGCCTGCATTCAGCAGGGAGCAACTGGAGAGCTGGCTGTGTACAGATGTATGGTGTAAATAAAGTAACTTGGTGACGGGACTTTTCGCCTCCGTGGAGTTATTACAAAATGTTTAAATAGTGCTTAATTAGGTTTTGTTTCTTTCTCTCCCTCTCTCTTAATCTAAACTTTCTTTTCCTCTCTGTTTCTCTTTCCATTTCACATTGAAATTAATAATCTATCTGACACTTTCTGGTTCTAACTCTGCACTGCTCACTTATGATCTAATGATTCTTCAATCTGATTGTTAAGGAGACACATTAGGTGTCAGATATCCTGTAAAGTGCACTGTTTTACAGTAAGATCCAGAGCAAAATCCATTAGAATGTCCAAGTGTAGTGAATGGTGAGTTCCTACATTTCCTGGCTGAATATCACAGCTGAAGTTTTTTCATGCAAAACATTTGGAAGTAATTTCCTGCTGCCTCTTCCTCTAAGAACTCTCCTTGCTTTATCCCTTCTTTCAGGCTGAAGAAATTCTTCGTCTCAACATCCTATTTGACTTCCATCTGAGCTTATCAAAACATGATCCGCTTTGTCACAGGAACCATTTCATTTCACCCCTGTAACATTGTCCCACTTGATCCCACTCTCGATTAGAATGCTCACCCATGCCTTTGTCCCCTTGCTCTCCTGGATGTTCTCTGGTCCTCCTCTCTCTGAAAACATCAGTGTATGAAAAACACAATCCTGGTGAACAGATATCCCAGCTTGTACCAAATCATGCCCACCCATCACTCCAATAGTCCACTGAATCTTGGTCCATCAAAGGCTCAACGTAAAGAAATGTATCCTGGCCTTTCCCCTCTCTTATTCTGTAACCTATTACTGTGCCAAATCCTCTTCCCTCATCCCATAAATCCTCTGTTTTGCAAATTTCAGTCTCCTGTGCATCCCACCCTCCCTTTCTCCATCCTTACCTACCATTGGCAGACAGGCGCTCCTGCTCCCCAGCCCAGTGCTCTGGAATGACCTCCCTAAACCCCAGTGCTTTCCACATCCCCCTCATCTACAACAGGAACATTTATGTGGAGCATGTGTTATGGGAAAACACCCCAAAGCATTTCACACAGACATCAAAACCAAAACAAAGCTGGATGACAAAAACGGAGATGTTGAGGCGAATTTTCGCAGAGCCAGAGAGACTTTGTGCACCCTTAAAATGATAGCGGTGACCCGATTCCGGCATTCCAAGCCCGATTCTCGGCACCCCCATTTTCACCAGCAGGGAGTCAGAGATGCAGGCTGGTGCAGGTTGCAAGACCACACCCTGCACTCCTAACCAGGTCAGCTCCATTGCAGGTTTAGGAATCTCCAAACCCTCCACAAGTCTCATGCAGTTCGGCTAACTTTTCAAGCACTTGCAGTTCACAATCCCTCAGGAGCCTCATGAACCATAGTCTGGATGAGGAATCCTTTAGAAAGGAAAGTTTTGAATGTCTTACCTATGACCCCTTGGCAAGCTATATTACTCCACCCAACCCCCTTGGCCCCTCACCATCCATGCCTACCTATGCCCCTTCACCCACCTCCATGGCCCCTCAGGGACCCGGGTTCAATTCCGGCCTTGGGTGACTGTCCGTGAGGAGTTTGCATGTTCTCCCCATGTCTGCGTGGGTTTCCTCCGGGTGCTCCGGTCTCCTCCCTATAACAACTTTAATCAGGCAATTGAGGTGGGCCTGTTAGAATATGAACTCCCGGATTAAGGGTCAAATTGATGGGCTAATCAGGGAGCCTCTTACTTTGTACTTAACCAAGGGTGTCAGTTCCTCTGGGACTCCTAGTGTAGACTACTAACTGAAAGCACTCTATGTGCTGTCGTCAGACTTGTAAATAAAGTGATTTTGGTGAAGGGACTTCTGCCTCCCATAGTCCAAAGGTTAGGTTGATTGGCCATGCTAAATTGTGCCTTAGTGTCAGGAGGACAAGCAGGGTAAATACATGGTGTTATGGGGATAGGGCCTGGGTGGGATTGTTGTCAGTGCATGCTCGATGAGCTGAATGGTCTCCTTCTGCATTGTAGGGATTCTATGAATCTATAATTCTGTGATCATAATGCTCTTGATGGGTACAAATTGTCTGCCACATTTCCGACAACAACGAGTACACCTCAAAACGTTCTTTAATGGGTGTAAGATGCTTTGAGAGATTTGGTGGTCATGAAAGGTGCTGCATAACTGAAACTTCCTTTTCATCTTTGTGTTCCTTTCCAACTCCCTTTGAGCATTATATAGGGTGTCAGTTTCCATCACCTTTTCAGATGGAGCATTCCAGATCCCCACAAGAAAAAACTCTCATCTTATCTCTGGATCTTGTGCCAATGGTTTGAAATCTATGGCCCCTGGTTATTGACCTACGTGGCAGAGGGATTTGCTGCCTCTATCTACTCTTCAGAAACTTATCTTGAAATCCTCCAACACATCACCTCTTAGCTTCTTCTAGGGATCAGTCCTAAATCCTCTCCTCATAGCTGAAGTACCTCACCCCAGTAACATAAGACCATAAGACATAGGAGCAGAATGAAGCCACTCGGCTCATCGAGGGTGCTCCACCATTCAATCATGGCTGATATTTTTCTCATCACCATTCTCCTGCCTTTTCCTCATAACCCATGATCTCCTTATTAATCAAGAACATCTTGCTAAATCACTTTTGGGCTCAAAAGCTTTACGTCATTTGTCTGAAATTCAACTCTCTTACCCGAGATTGTAATCTCTTTATTAAAACAATGAATAGTCATTTGGTAGTATAGAACTTGAGTACTGCTCAAGGGGTATAGAGTATAAAAGTTGGAGTCTGATGATGCAGCTGTATAGAACGCTGGTTAGGCCACATTTGGAGTACTGCGTCCAGTTCTGGTCGCCGCACGACCAGAAGGACGTGGAGGCGTTAGAGAGAGTGCAGAGAAGGTTTACCAGGATGTTGCCTGGTATGGAGGGTCTTAGCTATGAGGAGAGATTGGGTAGACTGGGGTTGTTCTCCTTGGAAAGACGGAGAATGAGGGGAGATCTAATAGAGGTGTACAAGATTATGAAGGGTATAGATAGGGTGAACAGTGGGAAGCTTTTTCCCAGGTCGGAGGTGACGATCACGAGGGGTCATGGGCTCAAGCTGAGAGGGGCTAAGTATAACTCAGATATCAGAGGGACGTTTTTTACACAGAGGGTGGTGGGGGCCTGGAATGCGCTGCCAAGTAGGGTGGTGGAGGCAGGCACGCTGACATCGTTTAAGACTTACCTGGATAGTCACATGAGCAGCCTGGGAATGGAGGGATACAAACGATTGGTCTAGTTGGACCAAGGAGCGGCACAGGCTTGGAGGGCCGAAGGGCCTGTTTCCTGTGCTGTACTGTTCTTTGTTCTTTGTTCTTTGCTGCAAAAAGTCATTTTGTGGCAACTTTTCATCTTGCACTCATTAGACCAATCATAAGAATACCAATGTCAGGAGCAACCACAACTTTGTACCATCTGAGAAGAGAATGCTGATTGTTTGGCAAGTGGACCCTGATGACAAAGGCCTTTCCATGGAGAAAGCACCAGTTAACGTTGACTGACAGTTAACTACCAAGCATTGTTTGAAAATTTAAATCAGGCAGCTTGACTCTGATTGGTCAAGGCATCACCCTGAGAAATGAACTAGCAAATGGCTACTGCTCTGAACTCAAAACACAGTGCCCCACATTAGATGTGATTCTGTGATTGGGCAACATTTGCTAAATAATGCTCAGTGTGCTAAAAATTACAATGACAACCAATTTAAGCTTGTCATTCGGGCTCACAGTGGCATATTTGCTACATGCATTAATAAACAAGACCCTGTTTTTTGCAGGCAGAAAGAATATTGTGTCTATCTCAACTAAACAACGTAAGTGATAGCCATTCACTGGTTCATTGCTCAAGACAATGCCTTGGCCAATCAGAATCAAACAAAGCTTGGCAGTTAATTGTCAGTCACCATCAACGAGTATATTCTCCAGAACAATGTCTCTACCAATCAAAGCCCACTAGCCAATCAATCAGCACTCTCTTCACACACAGTATAAAGTTGTTGTTTCCCTTGACATTGGTATTCTTACGATTGTCCTGATGAGTGCAAGACAAAAAGATTCAACAAAATGTCTTTCTGCAGCAAAATAATGAATGAAGAAAATGTGTCAAAGCACTAGTGTGCCTGTATCCAACAGAATAATTTAAATGGAAAATTTATGAATCACAAATAGAAGTTATTGTGTCTTACTAAAGATTAAACATGAAATATCTTTAAAATATGCTGGTGCAAAGGACTTCCTGGTGTCAAGCATCATTTGTTGTGATAACTTATTACAGTAATATTGTTGATCTTTTGTTGCTGGAGCTAAAACTTACAAATCCATTCAACCAAACTAAAGGAAACTATCCCTAGAACCTCAGAGGAAGTCCTTCATCTACATGCCAGCACTATATGAAAGCAATTTCCAGCAAATACCACCCCTTCGTTCTCTTCCCATGCCATCTGTACCTTCTTATGATGCAGACAGTTATCTCCTTTCTTCCTTCAAAAATGCAAAGATCACCACCTTAACCATTCCCGTCAGCCAAGTATTCCATGATCCAACAACTCTCGATGCAAAGAATGTTTTCTCAACCTCTGTTGGCATGCTGAGTGATGAGTTTAGATTAATCATCCCTTGACATGGATTCCTGATCTTAGCCAGTTTTCCTTATTCATTCTATCTTGCCCATTATAATTTAAAAAAAACTATTAACTCTCTTTGTGGTCTTCCCTTCTGTAGTCTAAACAGCCCCAGTACCTTAGGCCTTTCTCTATAACTGTAGTTCCCCGCCTCCTAGCTTGTCATGACTATAAGGGTTGTAAGTTTAAAGTTTATTTATTAGTGTTACAAGTAGGCTTACGTTAACACTGCAATGAAATTACTGTGAAAATCCCCTAGTCACCACACTACGCCGCCTGTTTGGGTACAGTGAGGGAGAAGTTAGCATGGCTAATGCACCTAACCAGCATGTCTTTCGGACTGTGGGAGGAAACTGGAGCACCCGGAGGAAACCCACGCAGACATGAGGACAACATACAGACTCCACACAGACAGTGATCCAAGCCGGGAATTGAACCCAGGTCCCTGGCACTGTGAGGCAGCAGTGCTAGCTACTGTGCCACTGTGCCACCCTAAAAATCTCCATCATCCATAACTACACATGCACATGCACAATACTTCCTAATTCTATTCATAAGGAGAAATGATTGTTCATAGGAACAAAGGAATGGGAGGCCAGTTATCACCCAAATCTATTCTCCCATTCAACGAGATCATGACTAATCTGCAACTGAATTCTGTATACCCACCTTTGCCTTCTGATGGTGTGGCATTTGAGTTTGATTGCCACTCTTCTCAGAAGTTCTTTCCTGGATATCTGGGCATTCTATCTCGCCCACGCCACAAACTGCCGTAAACCAGGTAAGTTTAAAGATCCAGTTAGGTTTAAAGGTTTTTGACGAGGCAGGTTTGTAGGGAAAGTGGGCAGGATTGGGAGAAGGTGGGATTTGTGGGTGGTGGTGTTTAGGTTTGGGTAGGGTCAGGCCTTGGGTGGTTGTTGAGTTGGGCCAGGATTTGGGGGGGAGGGGACTCCCGTCTTTGGGGCATGGGATGGGGGTGGAGTTGGCAAAGTGCAGTGGGGGAGTCTGGCTGGGAGGAGGGAGGTGGGGGGGAAGGAGGTGAAAATTGGGCCAGCGTTAGGGGAGGGAAGGGGGAGAGGCTTACCTAGTAGTGGCGAGGGGGTTGGGGGGAAAGGGACATCTTGGGATGAGGGAATGCATGAGTTGGGAGTTCCTGTTGGGCGGGTGTAATCCCTTGGGTTTGGTGGTGGGGGGGTTTAATCTGCTGGGGGTGGGGAGGGAGTCCTTTGGGGGTTTAGGGTTGTGTGACGAGTCCTGTGCAGGATCTGTGTGAGTTTGTACAATAGTTACCCACAAGGGAGAAGCTTTAATTCTTCTAATTTTTTCTGGATAACTGTTGGTTTGACACAGCCGTAACCATCCAAAGCTGATGATTTAAGTTACTTTTTCGGATCTTTCCCAGTGCAGGACAATTGCCCACCAGAAATGTGCACATCCTGGGCAATTGCCATGCAAAACTTACCTGGGTACTTTTGTGCGGGCTCGGGGTGATTGGGGGGAGGTGAGGGGGGTGGATTGGTGGGGTGGTGGTGGAGGTTCCCCAGCGATTCGAGGGTTACCCTCAGAGTACAATGCTCTAGAGCTTGGAAATAACGGCTCAAAACCTTTGGCTAACAAAAATCAATTTAAATAAATGTTGCAAAGTTGTTGTAAGGTGAGAAATTTTCCAGTCAGCAACTCTGTTGGATAAGGGCCCATAAATTTAGGATTCCCTATTTTTGTAACTTTCTGCAGTATTACACTGCCTCTCACCTCTAATTTCATCTTTTCTTTGACTCCAGCCTTCTGTCTCTACATTAGCGACTGTGCCCGCAACCACTTTGAATTCTCCAGAATTCCCTCCCTCAACCCATCCTTCTCTTTCCCCATCCTTTCTCCCTTCAAGACTCCTTGAAATCCAGCAACGATCAGATTTAAAATTAACAATTGATCAGTTGACATTTGTGGAAGAGAGTTCCAAACTTTGTCCACACATTGGTAAAATTTTCCTGTCCCGCCCACCACGGGAATCATAGTGGGCGGCGGGGGGAGCGGAACATGCAAAGATCCGCTGACCTCGCGTGGGATTTTCCGGTCTTGGAACGAGGGCAGCCGGATTTTGTGTGTAGAAATCCTTCTTAACTTCGCTTCTGAAAAGTTTGGCTCTAATTATTAAGACTATTCACCACAACCCAAAAGATTAAACAGAATATATGCTGTGAGATAGCTAACCGCGCATTATTCACACACAAAGGAGTCCAAATGCATGGCACTGAAAGGTTTGCAAGAAAAAGATTTGTTCCTGGACATAAAACTCTAGGATCAAAGATGAAGCTCATATTATGTTGCAAAAATATATATATTTTCAAATAGCAAGTCTGCCCACTTACACGTTCAGAGGTTGCCAAGCAGGCCACTGAGCCTTTGCCTTGATCACAGTCAGAACGCTCTCGCCCTGCAAAAGCAAACAAGAAAGGAAAATGTCAATGCTCCATATACGGTTAAGCTTGTAGCAAATCTGTAAGAGAAAGTGAGGCAGAGATCAAAGAGACTTCAGTATAGGAAGTGGTCATTCATCCCATTGTACTCCTGCCAGCTTTCCCCTTTAGATATAACTTCCCAGTTCTGGTATCTCCCTTGGACATCTTTCTTGAAGCAGTGCCTATTTCAGTCTAATACAGTCCCCTGCTCTTTCTATATACCCACTTATTAAAATCCCGCTTCAAAGTCTTCAGTTGACACAGTTTTGCCAGCCGCCCAATGTGAAGCATCCCAAATTCTAATAACTCTCTAGATCAAACCAATTCTTTTCAGTTCTTACTTCTTTTTGCTATTTCAGTGGCCACAGTGATTTGCATTTATATAGCGCCTTAGAGACAAGGTGTCTTGCAGGAACCTTCGAGGCAAAACACGCACCAAGCCAAAGGAGGAATTAAATTGAATTGATTGAATTGATTTATTATTGTCACATGTATTGGGATACAGTGAAAAGTATTGTTTCTTGCGAGCTGTTACAGACAAAACATACCTATCATAGAACACCTAGAGGAGAAGGAAAAGATAGGGTGCAGAATGCAGTGTTGCAGTTACCAATAAGGTGAAGAGAAAGATCAGCTTTTAATGTGTGATAGGACCATTCAAAAGTCTGATGGCAGCAGGGAAGAAGCTGTTCTTGAGTCAGTTGGTACGTGTTTTCAGGCTTCTGTATCTTTTTCCTGACGGAAGAAGGTGGAAGCGAGTGCGTCCGGGGTGCGTGGGGTCCTTGATTACGCCGGCTGCTTTCCGAGGTAGCGGGAAGTGTAGACCGAGACAATGGGCGGGAGGCTAGTTTGCATGATGAACTGGGCTACGTTCACAACGTTCACAACGACACGAAGGTTGGTGGGGTTGTGGATAGTCTGGAGGGATGTCAGAAGTTACAGAGGGACATGGATAGGATGCAAGACTGGGCGGAGAAGTGGCAGATGGACTTCAGCCCAGATAAATGCGTAGTGGTCCATTTTGGCAGGTCAAATGGGATGAAGGAGTACAACATAAAGGGAAAGACTCTTAGTACTGTAGAGGATCAGAAGGACCTTGGGGTCCGGGTCCATAGGACTCTGAAATCGGCCCCGCAGGTGGAGGTGGTGGTTAAGAAGGCGTATGGTGTGCTGGCCTTTATCAATCGAGGGATTGAGTTTAGGAGTCCGGGGATAATGATGCAGCTATATAAGACCCTCGTCAGACCCCACTTGGAGTACTGTGCTCAGTTCTGGTCACCTCACTATAGGAAGGATGTGGAAAAGATTGAAAGGGTGCAGAGGAGATTTACAAGGATGTTGCCTGGATTGAGTGGCATGCCTTATGAGGATAGGCTGAGGGAGCTCGGTCTTTTCTCCTTGGAGAGACGAAGGATGAGAGGAGATCTAATAGAGGTGTATAAGATGTTGAGAGGCATAGATCGGGTGGACTCTCAGAGGCTTTTTCCCAGGGTGGAAATGTCTGCTATGAGAGGACACAGGTTTAAGGTGCTGGGGGGTAGGTACAGGGGAGATGCTAGGGGTAAGTTTTTCACACAGAGGGTGGTGGGCGAGTGGAATCGGCTGCCGTCAGTGGTGGTGGAGGCGAACTCAATTGGGTCCTTTAAGAGACTCCTGGATGAGTACATGGAGCTTAATAGGATGAAGGGTATAGGTAGGTCTAGAAGGTAGGGATGTGTTCGGCACAACTTGTGGGCCGAAGGGCCTGTTGGTGCTGTAGTTTTTCTATGTTCTATGTTCTTTCTAACCCTTTGTAGTTTCTTGCAGTCTTGGCCAGAGCAGGAGCCATACCAAGCTGTGATACAACCAGAAAGGGTGCTTTCTATGGTGCATCTGTAAAAATTAGTGAGAGTTGTAGTGGACATGCTAAATAGGAGGGTAACCCAGAAGCTTGCTGGGTTTCAAGGAGTCTTGAAGGAAGAAAGAGTGGAGAAAGAGCTGTGGAATTCCCTGCCCAGTGAAGCAGTTGAGACTACCTCATTGAATGATTTTTAAGGCAAGGATAGATTTTTGAACAGTAAAGGAATCAAAGGTTATGGTGAGCAGGTGGGTAAGTGGAGCTGAGACAACGAAAAGATCAACCATGATCTTATTGAATGGCAGAGCAGGCTCGAGGGGCCAGATGGCCTACTCCTGCTCCAAGTTCTTATGTTCTTATGAAAGATATGGATGGGTTGAGGGAGGGGATTCTGGAGAATGGAATTCTAAGCGGTTGTGGGCACGGCCGTGTTGACAGATGCACAGGAGGCTGGAGTCATAGAAAACAAGAAACTTGAGGTGAGGGGCTGTGCAGGACTGTAGAAAGTTACAAAAATAGGGAATCCTAAATTTATAGGCCCTTATCCTACAGAGTTGCTGACTGGAGAATTTCTCACCTGACACCTTGTGGTGAACCATCGTTGGTTCCCACTGGATAGTACTGAGCCAGGGTCTGGCCAGTACTACAAGTACGTATATATGTTGCTGTTGGGGTTAGGGTTGGGTTGTTCTACTTGTTGCTGTTGGGGTTAGGGTTGGGCTGTTACACCTTGGATTATAGTTATTGCGGTACATCCCAGTCGGGCTCCGCCTCCTGGGAGAGGTATAAAGGTCACTGCTCTGTCTGGGACCCCTCAGTCTGGGATCGTGTATATAATTAGTAGCTTCGTTGTAACAGCAAATAAAAGCCTTTATTTCCTGAGCATCTCAAGCCTCATGTGTGATAACGCGCATCACACCTTCACAACAATTACTTTTGTTTTAATAGACTAGCACTGTAGCTAAAATAATGGAGAGAGGAATATGATACAAGTAATGTAATGTAATATAATAAAAAATGTAAGCCTTACTTGTGACAAAATAAATAAACTTTAAAAAAACTTTAAGTACATTAATGGTTTGTGCACTAATTCCGACAGATATAATTTTGAGATCTACTTGCCAATGAGAATAAAACAAAATGATTATAATTGCTGATAAATTCTCTCAAGAATCTTACCTCAGTGCACGCTGGTGAGATTTTCCTATCCCGCTGCAGTGAATGGAGATTTGGCTGGCCACCAAACTCTCCGACCTCACTGCATCGGGAGTGTGGCGTGAACAGCCGGTAAGATCGCACCCTATATTTAACTTTAATAGAAGTATTTCTCACTAAATGATTTCTCTTTCCTGTATTTAGGATTAGATGTTAAACTGATGCCCCATCTACCCTCCCCCATGAATGGTAAGGATCACACTCTTCAAAAGAGAGCAGCTTGGTATCAGTCATCATAAAATCCCTACAGTGCAGAAGGAGGCCATTCGGCCCATGGAGTTTGTACTGACCACAATCCCACCCAGGCCCTATTCCCGTAATCCCACACCCTGCTAATCCTCCTAACACTAGGGTCAATTTAGCATGGCCAATCAACCTAACTCACACATCTTTGGACTGTGGGAGGAAACCGGAGCGCCCGGAAGAAACCCACGCAGACACGGGGAGAACATGCAGACTACACACAGACAGTGACCCGAGGTTGGAATTGAACCTGGGTCCCTTGCGCTGTGAGGCAGCAGTGCTAACCACTGTGCTTCCGTGCCGCCCATTCTGCTACCGTGCTGCCCATAACCGGGATTGCTGTCTGGGCTTTTATTCCTCCTTATTCCACTGTCGTGGGGCAGTCTGCAGCAGACTGTGGTGCCTCCACACCTTCTCAGGGAATAACAGCTGGCAAACCTGTGTTGAAAGCTGGAACTTGACCGGCACAAGCAAGTAAGATGATAAAGGATGCAGTTACACAGTGTGTCCTTGGGGGGGATTCTAACACCACTGACAAAGCAGTGCAAAGGAACCTTTTCATTATTCTGCTTCACCTTTGCAGGAATTAAGATTCCCAACAGGAAATTATGGAAATTTCTTAAATCGTCAGTGCTTTTCACAGCTGATTTGAAATTGAGAAATACAGGTAACAGCCTAAGACACACAACACAAGGTATGACCAAGTTTGAAAGGAATCAGGGAGAAGACATTTTGAAGCAATGTTTCAGTGAATCCCAAATTACACTTTAAATGCTTGTAGGATAGTCAGGGATGGAAAGGCTGAGGGAAGCCCTGGGAATAAATGTGTAAGAGATTATATAACAACACAAGAAATAGGAACGGGAGTGGATCAGTTGGTCCCTCAAGCCTATTCAATATGATCATAGCTGATTTTCCTGCCTTCACTCCACTCTCCTACCCAGTCCCCATAGCCCATGGTTCTTTTGGAGATCAATAGTCTATTAATGTCAATCTCGTGGACATTCAATGGCAGAGCATCTACCGCTGAGGTAGACAAGTCTAAAGATTCTCAGCCCTTATGAATGGAGAAGTTTCTCCTTATCTCAGTCCAACATGATCAATCTCATATTCTGTGACCTTGTACTTTGGATTATTAAACCAGGGCAAACAACCTCTCAGTGTCCACCTTGTCAAGCCCCTTCAGCATCTTCTATGCTTCAACCGTTGGGCGCGAGTGAACCTGGAGGGGGACAGAACCTGCAACCTTGGTGTTATCAGCGTCACGCTCTAACCGCCTGAGCTAACCACCTATTTGGGCATCTTTTATGTTTCAATGAGATCACTGGCATTTATGTAACACCCTTCACAACCAAAGGACATCCAAAAACATTTACAGCCCATGAAGTTCTTTGGAACAAAGGAACCTTGGCATGTTTGCCCACAGATCTCTGAAGGCGGAAGGGCATGTTAGTGGGGAGGTGAAAAAGACATCTGGGACACTTGCCTTTATTAATCGAGGCTTAGACTACAAAAGCAGGGAAGTCATGTTGCAGTTGTATAGAACTTTGGTGAGGCCACAGCTAGCTTACAGTGTGTAGTTCTGGTCACTACATTTTAGGAAGGATGTGATTGCACTGGAGGGGGTGCAGAGAAGATTCACCAGGATGCTGCCTGGGATGGAACATTTAAGTTATGAAGAGAGTTTGAATAGGCTTGAGTTGCTTTTGTTTGCACTGTATGATCCTATGATTCTCTATGATTCTAAATGTTTCTGAAGTGTAGTCACTATTGCAATGTAGGGAATGGGGCAGCCAATTTGTGCACAGCAGGATCCCATATACAGCAATGTGATAATGATCTGTTTTAGTGGCACTCGTCAAAGATGAATAAAGGCCAGAACACAGGGGAAAACTCTTGTGTTCTTCTTGGGGTAGTGTCATGGGTTTTGTTTACACCACCTGAGAGTGCAGGCGTGACCACAAATTTCTACCTCAACCAAAATACAGCATCTCCAACAGTGCTGCACTTCCTCAGCACTGTACTGAAGTGTCAAACCAGTTGTTGTGGACAAACCCATGATCTTAGAATTATAGAATCCCTACAGTGCAGAAGGAGGCCATACGGTTCATCAAGTCTGCACCAACAACAATCCCACTAGGTCCTATCCCCACAACCCCAGATATTTACCCCGTTAATCCCTCTAAGCTACGCATCCTGGGACATTAAGGGTCAATTTAGCATGGCCAATCCACCTCACCGGCACAACTTTGGACTGTGAGAGGAAACCGGAGCACCCGGAGGGAACCCACGTAGACACAGGGAGAATATGCAAACTCCACACAGATAGTGACCTCGGCCGGGAATCGAACCCAGTTCCCTGGCGCTGTGAGGCAGCGGTGCTAACCACTATGCCACCGTGCCCTTGTGACTGAGAGGCTGGAAGACTCCTCACTGAGCCACAGTTGACACTGATCGATCTTCACTTCAACATAAAAAGGATGCTTGGTGGAGGAAGAGAATACCAGGACATTAGATTTTGAAATTTTGTTCTAAGGTGACACCAGAACAAGGTGCTAGGTGAGAATTGTAGGATTTGTAGCACATCTCTATTCCGGTGGAAACAAAACAAATCTCAAAATCAGCAGAATTGCCTTCGTTCTGCATCCCCAGTCTCCGTGACATTGCAATGTACAATGAGCCACTTGCACTTCCCTCACCAATTTATGCCTTCTACAAAAAAAACCACACATAGCCGGCAACAAAGTTTGTTTTCCAAATGAACACCCCTGTGTCTTTTATCACGCTGTGTGGATGAAATTAAAAATAATAAAAATGCAAACGATTCAGCATTCACTATGGTAAGTGGGAACGATACTTAATAAAAGCGCTATCACACCGCAGGAGTTACTGCAATTTAGATTTACAAGGTACGTCATCATTCCCGTTTGACAAGCATCTGGTAGACTTTAAACGCAATCAGATTATCCGGAGAGACATTTCCTTCCATTTACAGTGACGCGTCTCGTAAATTAGTTGCTGGCAATATAGCCCCGTAATACGCTTGGGTGAAATCTAATAACTGGCTGGATTAGACAGAGTGGGCTGCAAGGATCAAAGTTGCCTTTTTGCTTCTTCCAAGGACTCTGCATTAGACCATGGCAATTAACCGGCTGGCTTTGGACGGAAGATTATCACAGCTTCATTTTGGAAGGAAGATTATTACAGCTTCATTGTACTGGATTGCAGAAGTTAGCTCTTCCACCAAGAAAGAGCACACCAGAATTGACAAATCAGAATCTTGAAGATGGCCTGAAACTTCAACAGCAAAAAGATGAAAGGCCCACAAAAGTTTTGGGCCAGTTGGAACACATCCCAGGCAACCTCGAGGGATTAAAGGAGGAAATTGGCAATGCGTTGGTTGAAAATTGTTTTTTTAAGAGCCTGAGGACGGGAACTGTTAATCCAACATCCAAACAAAGAATAGGGACGTCCTGAGATGTGGCCAACATTGGTGAGGTAATATGTGTCGGCCTTTGTTGCCCTTGCGGGCACTACAATTCAGTCACTTAGCATGGCACTAGAACCATGCGCAACCTCAGCCAGGTAGGAAATAGCACTTTTCTCCTTTTTGTGAAAGGCACTCGTGAACCAGTTGGGTTTCTACAACATTCCAACACTTCTCCAGCTCATAGAACAAGAGAAAGAAAGAATATGCACCCATATGTCATTGGATGTCATTGTTCCAAAAGTCAATTTGCTGGTCGTGGCCTCAGTTTAACATCCCATTTTTAAAAAAGTTTATTTATTAGTGTCACAAGCAGGCTTACATTAACACTGCAATGAAGTTACTGTGAAAATCCCCTAGTCGTCACACTCTGGCACCTGTTCGGGTGCACTGAGGAAGAATTTAGCACAACCAATGCACCTAACCAGCAGATCTTTCAGACTGTGGGAGGAAACCGGAGCACCCGGAGGAAACCCACGCAGGTACGGGGAGAACATGCAGACTCCACACAGACAGAGACTCAAGCCAGGAATCAAACCCAGGTCCCTGGTGCTGTGAGGCAGCAGCGCTAATCACTGTGCCGCCATGTGAAACATCTCACCTCCAACAAAGTAGTGCTCCCTCATTATTGAACTGAAATGTCAGCCATAATTATGCGCCCCGCCAGTCTAATTTTATTCTTATTAAACTGTGGCTAACAGTTGCCTGGATTGGTACTGTGTTTTCTTTAGTCCTAAGAATATTGACCAGGTTTATCAATCCTGCTGAGACGGTGAAATATCCTCTTTACCGAATTTAAACATTTAAAACTGGGAGCAGCATTAATTGCTTTAAGTTGAGACCGCCATCCCCTTTTTGGGAGGAAATCCCATCTTCGAGAACTCGGTGGCTAGCAGTTCTGTATTCCTAGTCGCACCAACGGGAGCAGGTGGCCAGTGCTGGGACCGCAGGCAGTCCCAACACACCCAGGAGCCCAGATAAGTCCGGGGTTGCGGATATCCAAGGGAGCATGAGAGGGGTGAGATGAGGGTTAAGGGGAATGACCTTGAGGGTATTGCCTCCAATGAGCCCAGAGGATCCATGGAGAAGATCCCCTTTCACCCCACCCCACACCAGCCCGTGCAACTCAAGTTGTTGGGTTTCCCGCATGACGTGGCGGCACGGTAGCACAGTGGTTAGCACTGCTGCTTCACAGCTCCAGGGTCCCGGGTTCGATTCCCGGCTCGGGTCACTGTCTGTGTGGGTTTCCTCCGGGTGCTCTGGTTTCCTCCCACAGTCCAAAGATGTGCGGGTTAGGTTGATTGGCCAGGTTAAAAATTGCCCCTTAGAGTCCTGGGATGCGTAGGTTAGAGGGATTAGCGGGTAAATATGTGGGGTGGGATTGTGGTCGGTGCAGACTCGATGGGCCGAATGGCCTCCTTCTGCACTGTAGGGTTTCTATGATTTCTATGATTTCTACGTGGACCTCCTCCACGGGTAAAATACTGGCAGTAGCAGGATGAGGCATTGCCACTTGCTGAGCAATCCTGAGCGTGCTAGTTGCTACACAAAAAACAAATTAAAGACAAATGAACAAAATTAAGACAAAAAAATAAATTTAATCAGTCACATGATTTGTGGCTCATTTATGCTGGCTCGAAATGACATACATCATTCCCCATTGTTTTCTCCATGGCAATACCTTAACCAATCAGAGTTGACTTGCAAACCAATCAGCACCCTTTTCTCCTGTAGTACGAACTGTTGTGACACTTTGAAATTTGTTATTCTGGCATTTGTCCTGATGTGTGCAAAATATAAAGATTTGGCAACATGTCTCTTTCAGCAATATTTACAACTGTACTACTAAGCAAAAAATGTTTTTCCACATGCCATCTTTGATTCTTTTGACAATCACTCCAATCTATCCATGTAACTGAAATCCCTCATCCCTGGAACCATTCTCGTAAATCTTTTTGACACCCTCTCTAAAGCTTTCGCTGCCTTCCTGAAGTTTCATATTTAGTTATCCTACCCCACTTAGCAATGGTTAAAAATCCCACTAAAAGATACAGGTTATTGAGGACTATACAAGGTTACAAGAAGTGATAGTTGAGAATCATGAAACCTGTCAAAGGGATCAAAGGACACTTCTATGTCCTATTGTAAATCTTTCATTGGAAAATGAGACTGTTGCCATGGATTTAATGAGGTAGTTGCTATGGATTTAAAGGTATGGGACAAAGCCGGAAATGGCTTTATTCAACATTTTATTGATTTGGCTAGCAGAGTTGTATTTCACACTAATATATAGCAAGGAGAAGAAAGTTATTATGGGGAAAAATTGAATTATGGATCGGGATAAGGATAACACCAACAAAGCTTTTGGTTGAATAAGGAGTTGAATTTGGCAAGAAATATGTGTGAGAGTATGAAGATTATTGTCATGAATATTGCAGTTGAGAGTACCTTTAGCAATGGTCTATGTGAAAGGAATCATTCTGTGACTGATAAGACGTTGGTATGTAAATTTTTGGTTGATTTGGCCAGAGTGTATATTGTCAGTGATCCTAGCATAGGCAGTTCATGCAAAGAATTCTCTTCAGACGCTCAGAGGGTTTAATCTTTTCCAATCAGTTTATGGGTGAAATACAAAATGACCAATCGATTTGAAATGACCGTTTCTAGTTAGTTTCAGGAAAAGGCATTAAGACAACCCCACTCAAGGAAAAATTCATTGAATCCCTACAGTGCAGAAGGAGGCCACTCGGCCTATTGAGCCAGCACTGACACAATCCCACCCAGGTCCTATCCTCATAACCCCACGTATTTACCCTGCTAATCCCCCTGATAAGTACATAAGAACATAAGAAATAGGAGCAGGAGAAGGCCATCTAGCCCCTCGAGCCTGCCCCGCCATTCAATAAGATCATGGCTGATCTGAAGTGAATCAGTTCCACTTACCCGCCTGCTCCCATAACCCTTAATTCCCTTACCGATCAGAAATCCATCTATCCGTGACTTAAACATATTCAACGAGGTAGCCTCCACCACTTCAGTGGGCAGAGAATTCCAGAGATTCACCACCCTCTGAGAGAAGAAGTTCCTCCTCAACTCTGTCCTAAACTGACCCCCCTTTATTTTGAGGCTGTGCCCTCTAGTTCTGGTTTCCTTTCTAAGTGGAAAGAATCTCTCCACTTCTACCCTATCCAGCCCCTTCATTATCTTATATGCCTCTATAAGATCACCCCTCAGCCTTCTAAATTCCAACGAGTACAAACCTAATCTGCTCAATCTCTCCTCATAATCTACACCCCTCATCTCCGGTATCAACCTGGTGAACCTTCTCTGCACTCCCTCCAAGGCCAATATATCCTTTCGCAAGTAAGGGAACCAAAACTGCACACAGTATTCCAGCTGCGGCCTCACCAATGCCTTGTACAGATGCAGCAAGGCTTCTCTGCTTTTATATTCTATCCCCCTCGCAATAAATGCCAACATCCCATTTGCCTTCTTGATCACCTGTTGTACTTGCAGACTGAGTTTTTGCGACTCATGCACAAGGACCCTCAGGTCCCTTTGCACAGTAGCATGTTGTAATTTTTTTCCATTTAAATAATAATCCAATTTGCTATTATTTCTTCCAAAGTGAATAACCTCGCATTTGCCAACGTTATACTCCATCTGCCAGATCCTCGCCCACTCACAGCCTATTCAAATCTCTCTGCAGACCTTCCGCTTCCTCCACGCAATTCACTTTCCCACTTATCTTCGTGTCGTCAGCAAACTTTGTTACCCTACACTCAGTCCCCTCCTCCAGATCATCTATGTAAATAGTAAACAGTTGAGGCCCCAGTACTGATTCCTGCGGCACGCCACTAGTCACCATCTGCCAACCAGAAAAGCACCCATTTATTCCAACTCTCTGCTTCCTGTTGGATAGCCAATCCCCAATTCACGCTTACACCCTACCCCCAACTCCGTGTGCCCCAATCTTCTGCAGCAACCTTTTGTGAGGCACCTTATCGAATGCCTTTTGGAAATCCAAAAACACCACATCTACCGGTTCCCCTCCGTCAACCGCACTAGTCACATCTTCATAAAAATCCAGTAAGTTCGTCAAACATGACTTTTCTCTCATGAATCCATGCTGCATCTGCTTGATCGAACCATTCTTATCCAGATGGCCTGCTATTTCTTCTTTAATGATGGATTCCAGCATTTTCCCAACTACAGACGTTAAGCTAACCGGCCTGTAGTTACCCGCCTTTTGTCTACTTCCTTTTTTAAACAGCGGCGTAACAGTAGCCATTTTCCAATCAGCTGGCACTACCCCAGAGTCCAGTGAATTTTGATAAATAACCACTAACGCATCTGCTATTACCTCTGACATTTCTTTCAGTACCCTGGGATGCATTCCATCCGGGCCCGGGGACTGTCCACCTTCAGTCCCGTTAGTCTACCAAGCACTGCCTCTCTACTAACAATAATTGTATTGAGTACCTCTCCTCCTACCAACACTCGATCGTTAATATTCGGTAAATTATTTGTGTCTTCCACCGTGAAGACCGACACAAAAAACCTATTTAAAGTCTCAGACATTTCCTCGTTTTCCACTATTAAATCCCCCCTCTCGTCCTCCAAGGGTCCAAGGATACTAATGGTCAATTACATGGGTTTCCTCTGGTTTCCTCCCACACTCCAAAGATGAGCAGATTAGGTTGATTGGCCATGTTAAATTGCCCCTTCGTGTCAGGGGTATTAACGGGGTAAATATGTGGTGTTACGGGGATAGGGCATGGGTGGGACTGTTGTCGGTGCAGGCTTGATGGGCTGAATGGCCTCCTTCTGCATGGTAGGGATTCTATGATTCTACGAATTTAGCCTGGCCAATCCACCAAACCCGCCATTCTTTGGAGTGGGGGAGGAAACCGGAGCACCCAGAGGAAACCCAAGCAAACACGGGGAGAAAGTGCAAACTCCATACAGACAGTGACCAAAGGTCGGAATTGAACCCAGGACCCTGGAGCTGTGAGGCAGCGGTGCTAACCACTGTGCCACCATGCCGCCCCATCCATGTTAGCTTGCTGCTCCTGAGAACCGCATTTGACCCAAAAGTGCAACATCCAGCTCATGATGTTAATGCGGAGACAACTTAGCAAGCACAATGAAAATAAAACTGCAACAAGGACTGCAAACTCCACCAGGCTTCCTTGATTCGATTAAAAGTCAAATAAATGTGTCTGGACAAAGTACTTGCACGAGCATCTGGCTACCATTGTTTTCGGGGTCTCAGGTGCAGTGCTCTGCAAGGATAACTAACCTGTCAACACTCAATCACAAAGGAAGGCCATGTGGGGATGGTTCAGAGACCTGCTGACATCCAGCGTAATGCCTTCAGCAAGAGTATGTAGCTTTGGAAGAAGGAGAGTTTTTGATAAACAGTTCGATTTCAACTATGTTTAGTTTGCAGCATTCTCACCTTGAATCAGAAGGTCACAGGTTCAAGTTTCACTCCAGAAGCTAGTGTGCATAATCTCGGCTGAAACCTCCAGTGTGGCGCTGAGAGAATACAACACTTTGAGAGGTCTTTCAGATGAGGCATTAAACCGAGGCCCTGGCTGCCCTCGCAGGTCAGTGTAAAAAGCTTTTACGGCGCGCTGTTTCAAACAGCAAAATAAAAGTTCTCCCCAGTGTCCTGGACAATATTTATCCTTTAAACAACATCACTAAAACAGATTACCTGGTCATTTTTCTCTTTGCTGTTTGTGGGAGCTTGCTAAGCAACATTTTGCTGTCATGTTTCCTACTTTACGAAAATGACTGTATTTCAGATGTATTTGATTGAGTGCAAAGTGCTTGGGGACACCCTGAGGCTTTACTCTTGTGATTTAGAGCTATGTTGTCCTGCCTAACAATCAAAGAAAATAGTTCACAAGGCTCATTCGGGCCTACCCAACATAGGGATATGGTATATCACACTGCTAATGTGAACATATGAGTATGACATTACAATACTAATGGTTCTCAACTGAGACACCAGTGCTTTTGAGTTTAAATACCACACTGGAGAGTTGTCACGTGTGTAATCAGTAAATGGTGGTCTGATCAAAAACAGAACTTTTATTAATGTCCTTCAGGACCTACTTAATGTTATATGATATGGTTATCTAATCACCTCTTACATGGCTTTGTCAGTGGCATGGCTGCTAAAAAGGGATAAGTAATACGTGTGAAATAAAAACAGGAAATGTTGCATGTGAGGAGAGATTTATTCTCTGGGTCCATATGACCCTTCGACAGAACAGAAGAAGGATAGAAATGTAAGGAATTATAAAGTTGGAGAAGGGTGTGGGGCAAAATGGAAGGTCGGGAATGGGTCAGGGATAAGGAGGGATTGACAGAGATGTCATGGACATAAGACAAAGGGAGTGTTAATGGTGACATTAAGGAATGAAGAAGTGCTAATAGTGGCAGAGTAAGACAGCAGAATGTG
The DNA here is from genome assembly GCF_964213995.1 of Mustelus asterias. Taxonomy (NCBI): domain Eukaryota; kingdom Metazoa; phylum Chordata; class Chondrichthyes; order Carcharhiniformes; family Triakidae; genus Mustelus; species Mustelus asterias. The sequence goes on from NC_135809.1 coordinate 114,882,455, forward strand.
TGAACAGGAGAATAAAGGTGTGTGCTCAGTGGGAGCAAAACTGAAAACAATAAATGTGCCCTGGCCAACATTTCTCTCAACCAGTGATCAATTAACACAAATGACATTCAAATCTATTCTCGAGGATCACAAAACATTTTTTGAAAGAAAGTGGAGATATTCAATTGCGGTTTTAAAATTAAGAGGAGTTTGGATAGACTAAATAAAGAGAAAGTCTGTTCATTGGCAAGAAGACAAAGATTTAAAGGTCAGTGACAAAACAAGCAGAGGAGAGATGAGGAGAATTTATTTTACTCAATGGTTATGATCATAGAATCCTAGCATCCCTACAGTGCAGAAGGAGGCCATTCGGCCCCCATCGAGTCTGCACCGACCACAATCCCACCCAGGCACTATTCTCGTAACCCCTCACATTAACCCTGCTAATTCCCCTGACACTAGGTTTAATTTAGCATGGTCAATGCACCTAACCCACACATTTTTGGACTGTGGGAGGAGACCAGAGCATGTGGAGGAAACCCACACAGACACAGAGAGAATGTGCAAACGCCACGCAGACAGTGACCCGAGGCCAGAATTGAACCCGGGTCCCTGGCGCTGTGAGGCAGCAGTGCCAACCACTGTGCCACTGTACGGCTGCCTGAAAGGCTGGTGGAAGCAAATTCAATCATACCCTTATTGAATAAACAATTGAAAAGGAGAAAATGTGCAGGGATGGAGGGAAAGACCTGGGCAATGGGACAAACTGGAAATACCTTACAAAAATCCACATGACCCTGACTGTACGATTCTGATATTCTACAAAACGTCTGCTGCTGTCACTTTTAAAATTAGAGATAGACAGACTTTGCCCTTAAGATATTATTCACCCATAACACAAGAACAACCAGTGGCCTCTATAGCAGCAGATTCCCTTGCAACATGAACGTATTTTAGTAATCCTTTGATTGTGTTGCATCCGTTGTTTTCCATCATGAGCAAGTAAAATAATTAAAAATGAATTACAAAAAAAAAATTGGACTGCCAAAAAAATACAGCTTCACCTTCAGCGGTGTTTGTGGTAACTGAAGCGAGTTGTCCTTACTAATCAAATGGCTGACTAACTGGAGCAGACTATGGCTGTGAATCATAATAGCTTACATGTGACAGCAATGTGGTTGACTCTTAAATGACCACTCAAACTGCTACAAAGTTTACAAAAAGGAATAAAACCAGGGAGATCACTTGGAATTGACTCAGGCACTGAAAATGACAGGCACTGCAAACCCAGCCCTGTTGACCCTGCAAAATCCTCTTTACTAATGGGGCGGTATAGTGGCACAGTAGTTAGCACTGCTGCCTCACAACTCCAGGGACCTGGGTTCGATTCCCGGCTGTCTGTGTAGAGTTGGCATATTCTCCCTGTGTCTACATGGGTTTCCTCCGGGTGCTCCAGTTTCCTCCCACAGTTCAAAGATGTGCAGGTAAGGTTGATTGGTCATGCTAAATTGACCATTAGAGTCCCAGGATGCATAGGTAGAGGGATTAGTGGGGTAAATGTGTGGGGTTACGGGGATAGGGCCTGGGTGAGATTGTTCTCGATGGGCCGAATGGCCTCATTCTGCACTGTAGGGATTCCATGATTCTATGAACACCTGGAGGCTTGTGTTAAAATTGGTAGAGCTGTCTCACAGACGAGCCAAGCAACAGCCTGAGTAGTCATACTCACAGAATCATACCTCATAATGTCCCAGACACGGAGACCACCATCTCCGAGTCTGTCCTATCGGTGGGACAAGAGGTGGTGGTGCAGTAGTATACAGTTGGGAGGGAGATGTTCTGGTAGTCCTGAACATCGATTCTGGATCACATTGCATCAGGTCAAATGTGGGCAAGAGAACCTCCTGCTGATTGCCACCTCCCCCCGCACCCACTTCAGATGAGGTAGTCCTCCATATTGAACACCATTGGGAAGAAGTGCTGAGGGTGGCAAGGGTGCAGAATGTACTCTGTGTGGGGAATTTCACCGTCCATCACCAAAATTGGCTCAGTAGCCAGCCAAGTTCCAAACAACATAGTTGTGGCATAGCAGCATAACGGTTAGCACTGCTGCCCCGCAGCGCCATGGACACGGGTTCAATTCCGGCCTCTGGTGACTGTGTGGATTTTGCACATTCTCCTCATGTCTGCGTGGGTTTCCTCCGGGTGCTCTAGTTTACTTCCACAGTCCAGAGATGTGCAGGTTCGGTGAATTGGCCAGGCTAAATTGCCCCTTAGTGTCCCAAGATGTGTAGGTTAGATGGATTAGCCATGGTAAATGTGTGGGGGAGGTTACGGGGTTAGGGTGGAGGGCAGGGCCTGAGTGGGATGCTTTTTCAGAGAGTTGGTGCAGGCTCAATGGACCAAATGGCCTCTTTCTGCCTTGTAGGAATTCTACGGTTCTATGGAGATGATTACATAGATAGTGAGGGGCGAGGTCATTGAGGGATTTAAATACAAGGCTAAGAATTTTAAAATCAAGGCATTGCTTAATCAGGCACCGAAGAGGCTAAGTGAGTACAGGAATGATGGATAAAAGGGACTTGACACAAGTAAGGTCGGAATCAGCAGAGTTTTGGATGACCGTACATTTTTGGGGGGGAGAAAGTGGGTGACTGGCCAGAGGTATGTTTGAATAGTCACATCCCGAGAGCACAAAGGAATGGTTGAAAGTTTTCAGCAGCAGAGAAGCTGGTTTACTGTGAAGTAAAACATAGAAACATAGAAGATGGAAGCAGGAGTAGGCCATTCGGCCCTTCAAGCCTGTTCCGCCATTCATTTTGATCATGGCTGATCATCAAAATCAATGTCCCTTGATTCCTTTCGCCCTAAGAATAGAGCTTTGAGAAGTCCTGAGATTGTGAAACGATACAAGTTCAAATCTTTCTTTGCTTCCCTTTGTTCTTCCTGACTAAATCTTACAGATGAGTTCATTGAAGATTTAGCGAGATAAATGACAGCACAGTGGCACAGTGATTAGCACTGCTGCCTCACAACGCCAGGGGTCCAGGCTTAGGTCACTGTCTGTGTGGAGTTTGCACGTTCTCCCCGTGTCTGCGTGCGTTTCCTCCAGTTTCCTCCCACATTCTGAAAGACGTGCTGGTTAGGTGCAATGACCTGAATGGGCACCGGACTGTGGGGACTAGGGAAATTTCACAGTAACTTCATTGCAGTGTTAATGTAAGCCTTACTTGTGACTAATAAATAAAGTATAACTTTAACTCAAAGAGTCTGGCAGTGCTTTCCCACAAGCCCAAGATTGAAGAAGCTTTGATTTCCCAAAGACAGCTGGGGCACATTAAGGAAAACGGCGTGCCTGTGATGGTTTGATTGACTTCTTTGGCTGGGGCTTTGGTGAGGCTGCGTGCTTTCATCAAGCAAAACCCTGCAAAGGTGTTCCCGGCAAACATCCAGAGAACCATCACAGAGCTGTGTGCAGCGGTTATGCTTGAAGAGATTTCACCGCATCAGCAAATTACGGCCCCTCAGCTGGTAACAGGAATTGTCTGAGCATATGCCACACGATTTTAACATTGCATTTGTCCAACCCCCATTGATGCACTTCTTGGAGAGGCAAGCTAATTTCTCCCAGAAGATAGTTTGACAGATGTGACTATTTGCAAGAGTACAAAATCCGCTGTGTATTCGCATGCCTGCGATCAGAAATACTGGATTTTGATTTCAATCTCACCCCTGCAAAATGCCATCATAAATTGTTGATAATCTGACAGTGCACAACATGTTGTATTTTTTCAGCTAACAGTTTCTGTGTTTGCTGTTCACCATTAAGTACTTCTGACACATGCGCAGTCTTTAATGCAGAGATCTATGTTGAACATTCACGGAATAATGCATCAACTCACCAATTACTGAATAAATCTATTTCCAATAACTATTTAGGCGTTTAATTGGATCTCTCACCAGTTAGTTAGTGTGAGTCTTGGCTCAATGGATAGTATGCTCACCTCTCTGTCAGTTTAAACTCCAGAGACACCCTACTTTGACACTCTCAGGCGATGGCCGAGTGGTATTATCACCGGACTATTAATCTAGAAACTCAGCTAATGTTCTGGGGACCTGGGTTCGAATCCCACCACGGCAGTTGGTGGAATTTGAATTCAATAAAAAATATTTGGAATTAAGAATCTACTGATGGCCATGAAGCCATTGCCAATTGTCGGAAAAACACATCTAATGTCCTTTAGGAAAGGAGTTCTGCCTCTGTTATCTGGTCTGGCCTACATGAAACACAGAGCATCATATGGTTGACTCTCAAATGCCCTCTGAAATGGCCTAGCAAGCCACTCAGTTCAAGGGCAAATAGGGATGGGCAACAAATGCTAGCCAGCCAGTGACACCCATGTCCCACAGATTAATGAACAAAAACCTCTCACTGCAGTGTGAGGGAGCGCTGCACTGTCAGAGGTGTCATCTCTCAGAGGAGATGTTAAACAGAAGCCTGGTCTGCCCTCAGATGGGCATGAAAGATTACATGGCACTCTTCGAAGAAGAGTCTTGGCAGGTCAATCAATATTAGTGAAAGGAAAACAGATTATTTAGACATTATCATATTACTGTTCATGAGAACTTGCTGAGTTTCCAACATTAGTTCATAGTACTTCATTGATTGTGAGCACTTGGGACACCCTGAGATTGTAAAATATTGTATGTAAAAGTAAGTATTTTTGTTTGTAGCACTCAATTTATTTCTGAACCAAACTCATTCATTTGTTATAAGAAGTGAAGGTGCTGAAAATATTCAGCAGGTCTGCCAGTATCTGTGTCAAGAGAAACCGTGCAAACGTTTCATGTCTGTGAGCTTTCAACAGAACTGGGAGAAGTTAGAAGTGTCACAAAAGCAGAAAATGCTGGAAAATCTCAGCGGGTCTGACAGCATCTGTGGGGAGAGAATAGAGCCAATGTTTCGAGTCCAGATGGCCCTTCGTCAGAGCTCTGTTAGAAGTGTCATTGGCTTCGGCCAAATGAAAGGGGGAGGGTGGAAGAAGGAAAGGTCTTTGATAGGGTGCAAAGCAGGAGGGATTAAATGACAAAGGATTGATGATGCAATGCCATAGGGAAGAGTAATGGGACAGGTAGAGGAGGTGTGAATGGCAGGAGGATGAACAGCTGTCGTCTGAAAGCGAACAAAAATAAAATGAAAGACAAGAGTCAAGATTTGCAAAGAGAAAGGAAATAAAATGGGAGCAGAGCTAATAGTCTGAATTTGTTGAACTCAGTGTTGAGTCCAGAAATGTGAAATGCTGATGGTGAGCTTCAATATATGAGGCCGAGCTCAGCAAGGTCGTCCTTTTCCTATTTCCACCTTTTACTTAGTTAAAATCAGGTTAAAATCCAACAGGTTTATTTGGAATCACGAGCTTTCAGAGCACTGCTCCTTCATCAGGTGATTCTTCACATGCTAATCTGCAATTATCTTGCAATTGTGTCTTTGTCTATATATGCCGTGTTTGTGAATCTACTCCCACTCACCTGATGAAGAAGCAGCGCTCCGAAAGCTTGTGGTACCAAATAAGCCTGTTGGACTTTAACCTGGTGCTGTGAGACTTCTTACTGTGCCCACCCCAGTCCAACACCAGCATCTCCACATCATCACTTAAAATCAATTACATTTTTTATTTTTCCCAGTTGTGATGAAGGAGCACAGACCGGAAATGTTAATGTTTCTCTCTCCGCAGATGCTGCCTAACCTGCTGACTATTTCAGATTTTCAGCACATGGAGTATTTCGCCAATGTGCTGTTACTTTGTTACAGCCGCTTGAAGCAGAAGATAGGGTGGCGCAGTGGTTAGCACTGCTGCCTCACAGCGCCAGGGACCCGGGTTCAATCCCCGGCTTGGATCACTGTCTGTGCGGAGTCTGCACGTTCTCCCCATGCCTGTGAGGGATTTTCTCCGAGTGCTCCGGTTTCCTCCCACAGTCCAAAAGACGTGCTGGTTAGGTGCATTGCCATGTTAATTTTTCCCTCAGTGTATCCGAACAGGCGCCGGAGTGTGGCAACTAGGGGATTTTCACAGTCACTTCATTGCAGTGTTAATATAAGCCTACTTGTGACACCAATAAATAAACTTTAAACTTTAAGATTCACCCTCCCCATTCTCAATAATCTCATGTGGTCAATAAGCAACACTGAGGGACTTTTGCTCTCATGTCCAGACGTCTGACTTGCCACTGGGAATTTACAAGCGGTTAAAATTGCTCGGGATGTGACAGTTAGGGAATTTGCACAGTAACTTCACTGCAGTGTTAATGTAAGCCTATTTGTGACACTGATAAATAAATGTTAAACTTTAAAACTAGCTCGGATTGTCTGGGCCAACTGTTTGAACCAATTTGCTCATGTGTACTTTTATTTCTTGACCAGAATCAGACCAGGGCTTAAAGGGTTAAATTTAATAAAGGGGTTCAGCCCATTGAGCCATAGAATCATAGAATCCCTATAGTACAGAAGAAGACCATTCGGCCCATCAAGTCTGTACCAACCATGTTCCCATCCAGGCCCTATTCCCATAACCCCACACATTTATCTTGCTAATCCCCCTGACACTAAGGGGCAATTTGGCATGGCCAATCAACCTAACCCGCACATCTTTGGACTGTTGTGCCATTCCGTTAAGAGGTCATTGCTGATCTGTACCTGAACTCTATTTACCTGCCTTGGTCCCAAAACCCTTAAGAACACTTTCTTAACAAAAATCTATCAATCATAGATTTGACTGGCCCCCAGACTCAGCAGCTTTTGCAGGAGAGAGTTCCAGAATTGCACTACCCTCTGCGTGAGTAGGTGTTCCCTGATCTCATCCCTGAGCAACCGAGATCTTATTTTAAGATTACAGCTCATTAGTTTGGACTTCCACTCCCACCAAAGGAAATAGTTTCTCCCTGAATACCCTCCCAAATCCTTTAATCACATTCAGTATCTCAATCTGATCACTACTTAAGCTTGCATACTCAAGGGAATGCGACCTGTCTTAATAGTTTAATAGCTTCAGCCTTGGATTTTCCACCGCACCTCCTCCATTATACAGACCTTGTCCATACGCGCTACCTAGGCACAGATCTCGACAGGGCATTCGATTCTAGCTGGGAGCTGGGGACCACGGAGCAGAATCTGAACAAGAATTTGGAGAGAGATCTCTGCAAGGGACAATTAAATCTATTCCAGTCCAATCCAGATAAATTGGGAAAGCACAGGATTCCTGGTAGCTCCTTGGGTTAAAAAGATTGAGAGGCAGAAACGATATCGAGGGAGATTACAGGCTGGTGGTCTGATTGGAGGGGATGGTTGACAGCATAAACCCCGTGAAAGGAGCTTAAGTGATTTATAACTATAATGTGAAACATGAGATGGGATTATAAACCAAAGGTTCACTCAAGGTTAGACCATCAGGAATAATACAGCGTGAGATGTGATTACAGGGAGGCGGTGGGGAGTTCTGAGCCCTCTCTTTAGTGATAGTGAGCCTGTGTATTGATTAACACGGGGATTGTAACATGGGTCACTCATAGCGTGTCACTTGTGATACATTATCATTACAAGAGGCGTATAAACTCTCAACAGATATGCAGCAGTGGTACTTCTCAATAGTCCAATGTAGGTATAGCTACCCAACCCTCTGGGATTATCCCAGAGTCATAGAATCATAGAATCCGTACAGTGCAGAAGGAGGCTATTCGGCCCATTGAGTGTGCACCGACCACAGTCCCACCCAAGCCTTTTCCCCACAACCCTACTTATTTACCCTACTAACCCCTGACACTAAGGTGCAATTTAACATGGCCAATCAACCTAACCCCCACATCTTTGGACTGTGGGAGGAAACCGGAGCACCCGGAGGAAACCCACGCAGACACGAGGAGAATGTGCAAACTCCACACAGACAGTGACCCAAGCTGGGAATCATATTATAGCCCAACCAGGGCGTACAATCTGAACATGGTGACTCTGTATAAGGATCATTTCATATACTTCCGTCCTTTACTTTAAGAATGCTGATAAAATAGATAGGGAGGTTTGGTATATAAAATATCTGGGTGATAACATCACTGGCAAATCATTTCTATCCTTAATGACTTCAGTGTGGCCGTGCATAGTGAATGCAGCCAATAGGTCACACATGCACTTTTTCAACAAGTTTATAATGTACAGGAGAGAGGAAAAAAACAGCATTTGGTTTCTAGACAAATTGAAGGAATTCAGATTACCCATTGTAATTGAAATTCTTCTCTTTGTTTTCAGATCCCTTCACAGCCTCCTCGCCTCCTATCTCTAGTAATCTCCTCCAGCCCTACAACCTTCCAAAATCTCAGCACTTTGCCAAACCTGGCTTCTTGTGCATCATCACTGATTTTTATCACTGCCCAGGCCCTAAGCTCTGGAATTCTTTCCCTAAAATTCACTGCCTCCTGACCTCGTGTGTGTGTGTCTGCATGTTACAGTTCGGTAAGAGGTCTCACAACACCAGGTTAAAGTCCAACAGGTTTATTTGGTAGCAAATACCATAAGCTTTCGGAGCAATGCTCCTTCGTCAGATGGAGTGGTCAGATGGAGAGACCACTCCATCTGACGAAGGAGCATTGCTCCGAAAGCTTATGGTATTTGCTACCAAATAAACCTGTTGGACTTTAACCTGGTGTTGTGAGACTTCTTACTGTGCTTACCCCAGTCCAACGCCGGCATCTCCACATCATGTTACAGTTCGCTCAGGGAGTGCGCGTTGCTGTGGCAGCATCAGTATTTCCATCTTTATTCTTTTTCGGCATGCGGGCACCATTGTTGCCCATCCAGCGACATTCCTAGGCCTCGGCTGGGTGTTGCACCGGCAGCAACTGCCACCTCCCCCGGCGGCATTGCCATTCAATAGAGCTGGCAGCTCTCAATGGGCAGACCTTCTGCAACCCCCCTCCCTCCCCTCCCCCCCTCCTCCCCCCCCACCAGTACCCCCCTCCCTCTTCCCCAACCCCCTCCGGTGCCCCTGTTAAATGCCTGAGGGTCACATGATATAGCAGTCTTTCCCGAACAGAGATGGCTGTGGGATCCCTCAAGCCTTCATAAGATTCTGGCCCAAGTCTCTGGAGTGAGACTTGAACCGACAATGCCCTGAAACCAGAAACCTGACAGCCGACATTGAAACAGCAGATAGAGGAGACAGGGGTGTAAATAACAGACGGAGGAGCGCCATAAGAATGTGATAAGCCTTTGCTTGCTAATATCATCAACATTAATGTCTAGATTAGGGTTCCTTCCCTAATCGCCATCAAGGTAATTGGAGATTAATAATATGTTGTTTGGAAGATAATGCAGGTAACTATAGTTACAAATCCCCCCTTTATCCCCAAAGCGTCTACAACAAAAAATGATAATGATTCAAAGTAATTTGCAGTTTCCTTTCATGTCTGTGCAGAGATATCCCAGGATTAAGAACACCCCAGACACCTCATCTCACCTTCACTTCAAATCAATAAGGACAATTTCAAACCTAAAACCAATATATGAATTTCCACCCACCTCCTGTATCGCAGATGAAGATGTTTTCTCATTTTAAACTCGGTAGTCTCTGGGTGACAGTGTGAAATGTGACCTTACAATGATCACAATGGCATTGCTGAAGTGTTTCTAACTTCAACCCACCTATTGTCTTAAAGGCCGGATCCCCGCTTAGGGCTTCCAGCATTTTCTGTTTTCTATTCACTCGCGTAGTTTTCTGTGCAGATCGCTGATAAGAAGTGTACTTTCATCTCCACATTATCGCCTACTTCCTTCTTTGCTGTGTGAAAATTGGCAGCTGCGTTTCCTACATTACATCCCCACAGGAGAAAATAATTGCAGGGGACACACGGGGAAGAGGAGGGGAGTGGAACTAACTGAATTACTCGTCGAGAGAACCAGCACAGGCTGGATGGGCCAAATAGCCTACTTCTGTTCTGTACGATTCTATGGGTGGGATTCCCCCCCCCTTCCCCCCCCTTCCCCCCATCCCCTCCCCCCCCTCCCCCCCCACCCCCCCACCCCCCCCCCCCCAACACCCCCCTCCCCACCCCCCCTCCCCCCCACCACAGCCTGCTTTTCAGTGACTGAGGCGGTTCACCATTGGCCACCACCGGGATCTTCTCATCCCGCCGATATCTACGCCATTTTGTATGACTCGCCTCCTCCTGCCATGGAAACGGGGTGAGACGTTGGGGTTTACCTCCGGCAGGACTGGAAGTTCCCACCGGTGGAAAGGACTGGAAAATCCCACCCAATGATTTACAATAATGACCACACTAATACGTTTAGCAGCACCTTGAGGTTGTCAAAGCTGCTTTGTAAATGTTTTCCTTTTTATTTAAATCACTCCTCTAAATGCAAAACTCTTGTTCACCATCTACCACAAAGCTTCAGCCTACACTAATTCCAGATCCCAAACATCCCTGCCTACATACTTCCCGAAGGGAAAGTCTTCATTGGATGTTATTCCTATCCTTGCAGTTATCCATGGCCTCCATTCCACAATATATAGAAATTCCAGGTTCTCCTTTTCCTTTGCAAGGCTTCACCTAACCTACCTTACAAACTGTCGCAAACTTAGGAGTCTGACATCGATAATCCCCTTCCGCTGCTTGGCCACTTCGCCTGTCCCAGTTCAGCTGGCTGGAATTTCTCTCAGCTCCCTCTCTTCCTGATAAACAGGCTTCCCACCCTCTGTTTCTGGCTGGCACAGTTACCCTCCTGCAAAGCCTCACAATGTTAGCAAGATGCGTTTACCTTATCGACTTTAATGTAGGTAAACGTTCCAAGGTGCTCCACAGGGGTACAATCAGAGAAAATCTGGCCCCGGGTTATATATATGGAGGTGCAGGAGCAGATTGCTCAGAGATCCAAGTTTTAAGGAGTGTTTTAAAGGAGGAGAGATAGAGCGGCAGAGCGATTTAGGGAGTGAATTCCAGGGGTTAAGGCCCAAGCAACTGAAGGCATAGTCCCCCATGACAAAACAATTAAAATCAGAGACCTGTGAGAGGCCAGACCTGGACAGAAGTCTGTGGGTGAAAGTGCTTGTACAATGACAAATAATCCTTAACTTCCTATTTCAATAAAAGTGTTAACAGATTGATGTGGAGATGCCGGCGTTGGACTGGGGTAAACACAGTAAGACAACACCAGATTAAAGTCCAACAGGTTTATTTGGTAGCAAATGCCATTAGCTTTTGGAGCGCTGTTCCTTCGTCAGATGGAGTGGAAATCAATTTCCTGTTGGACTTTATTCTGGTGTTGTTAAAACTCTTACTGTGTTAACAGATTGATACATTGAAGCATGATGCACTAGTGTACAATATACTATACACCAGACAATATCATATACAAGATACTATACACAGACATTTCTTGGATTATACATTGAAGAGTACATTGGCCCTTCACACAACCCTGCCCATACCCCTCATAATCTTATAAACTCCAACATGACTCCCTCTCAGCCTTCTCTGCTCTAGAGAAAACAATCCAAGCCTATCCAGTCTCTCCTTATAGCTCAAATGCTCCGTCCCAGGCAACATCCTGGTGAATCTCCTCTGTACCCCTGCTAGTGTAGTCACATTCTTCTTATGGTGAGAACTCGGATTTCAGATAATTGGCAAAAGAAACAGGATGGGTATGAAGGGAATTTTATACAAGCAACAAGTTGTGATGGAAACAGATTTCAGTGTAACTTTCAAAAGGGAATTGGATAAATACTTGTTTGATGTAGCACGGTGGCACAGTGGTTAGCACTGCTGCCTCACAGCTCCAGGGACCCGGGTTTGATTCCTGGTTTCGGTCACCATCTGTGCGGAGTCTGCATGTTCTCCCCGTGTCTGCATGGGTTTCCTCTGGTTTCCTCCCACAGTACAAAAGATGTGCTGCTTAGGCATCTAGAATACTTGCCTCCATCCAACCTTCGGGAGGTTAACTACAACTGCCCAATAATTACTCTAATTTTCCACTCTTCCACAGCAAAGGTCCAGCTAAGCACCTCAGGGGTGGCACCTCAGGGGCAGCACGGTGGCATAGTGGTCAGCACTGCTGCCTCGCAGTGCTAGGGACCCGGGTTCAATTCCTGGCTTGGGTCACTGTCTGTGTGGAGTTTGCACGTTCTCCCCGTGTCTGCGTGGGTTTCCTCCGGGTGCTCCCGTTTCCTCCCACAGTCTGAAAGACATGCTGGTTCGGTGCACTGGCCATGCTAAATTCTCCCTCAGTGTACCCGAACAGGCACTGGAGTGTGGCGACTAGGGGATTTTCACAGTAACTTCATTGCAGTGTTAATGTGAGCCTACTTGTGACACGAATAATTAAACTAAAGTTTAGTTTAAAACTAAATTTAGCGGCGGTGGAGGTGGTTCGCCATTGGCCACCGGCAAGATCATCCGGTCCCGTTGACGTCTATGGCATCAAGTGTGGCTCGCCTGTCCTGCCGCCGGGAAACCCAACGGGGTGGGAGGGAGGATTGCCCTCGATGGGAACTAGAAGATCCCGCAATGGGAAGGGCTGGAAAATTCCGAGGCAGAGAGGTGCAGAGAGTGCATTCCAGACATAGAGGGCAGCCAGCTGAAGGCGTGGCCAATAATAGTTGGACAAAGAAATTCAGAGAGTGTGCAAGAGACCAGAGTTAGAGCTGCACAGTGATCTGAGCTTGTGGAGCTGGAGGAGATACAGAGAGAGAAAGGGAGCAAGGCCTTAGACGGATTTGAAAACGTGGATAAGAATTTTAAAGCTGCGCTGTTGCTGAGCAGAAGGCAATGCAGGTCAGTGTGATGGATGAACACGGCCTGGCGTGAGTTAACAAGCAGGCAGCAGAGTCTGGGATGAGTTTACAGAGGCCAAACTAAAATACTGCAGATGCTGGAAATCTGAAATAAAAACAGAAAACACTGGAAAAACTCAGCTGGTCTGGAAGCATTTGTGAAGAGAGAAAAACAAGAGTTAAGTGTTTCAAGTCCATATGACTCCTCTTCAAGCTGCCAGACCTGCTGAATTTTTCCGGCATTTTCTGTTTGCACAGAGGTGGCCAGCTGAGTGTTTGCAATCTAAGTCGATATATTTTGTTTGTACCAACAACACACAGAAGAGGCTTCCTAACTCTCACATTCATTTAGGCTGCTCTGCCCATGATGCAAGCATTTGTCCAACAGCTTTCACGGACTAGGGATGGCCCACAGTGCTTCATGAATCAGGAAATACTTTTCAAATGCAGTCCCTGTTGGCTAATGCCATACAACAAGAATCTATTAACAGTAATGGAAGTATGCCTCCCATTATGGAGCACAGAACTCCTACAATGCAGAAAGAGGCCATTTGGCCCATCAAGTCTACACTGACTCTCTGACAGAGTATCTTACCCAGGCTCTCTCTCCTACCCTATTCCTGTAACCCCACACATTTACCATGGCAAATCCATCTAACCTACGCATCTTGGGACACTAAGGGGCAATTTAGCATGGCCAATCCACCCACAGTCCAAAGATGTGCAAATCAGGTGGATTGACCATGATAAATTGTCCATTAGTGTCCGGGCGATTAGCAGGGTAAATATATGGGGTTACAGGGATAGGGCCTGGGTGGGATTGTGGTCAGTGCAGACTCAATGGGCCAAATGGCCTCCTTCTGCACTGTAGGGATTCTATGCTTCTATGATTCTAACCTGCACATCTTTGGGCTCTGGGAGGAAGCACAGTAAGAAGTCTCACAACACCAGGTCAAAGTCCAACAGGTTTATTTGGTAGCACAAACCACAAGCTTTCGGAGCACTGCCCCTTCATCAGGTGAGTGGGAGTTCTGGTCACAAACAGGGCATATATAGATACAAACTCAATTTACAAGATAATGATTGGAATGCAAGTCTTTACAGGTAATCAAGTCTTGAAGGTACAGACAATGTGAGTGGAGAAAGGGTTAAGCACAGGTTAAAGATATGTGTATTGTCTCCAGCCAGGACAGTTAGTGAGATTTTGCAAGCCCAGGCAAGTCGTGGGGGTTACAGATAGTGTAACATGAACCCAAGATCCCGGTTGAGGCCGTCCTCATGTGTGGGGAACTTGGCTATCAGTTTTTGCTCAGCGATTCTGCACTCTGGGAGGACTCCAGAGCACCCAGAGGAAACCCACATAGACATGGGGAGAACATGCAAGCTCTACACACACAGCCACCCAAGGCCGGAATTGAACCCAAGTCCCTGGTGCTGCAAAGCAGCAGTGCTAACCGCTCTGCCACTGCCCTGCCCTTAATCTGATTGTTGCTGGTACTTGTTCAGGGATAATTACTGGCTAGTAAACTGAGAAGGACTTCCCTACCCCTTCAGAATAATGGCTGTGGGATCTTTCTGCATCCAACTGCAAGGGCAGATGAGGGCTCCGTTTAATATTTTACCCAAAAGATGGTAAACTAGCTTTTAAAAGAATGAACCAACTGTCTACACTGGCACTCCGATAGAACCTCTTACCCAGAACCTATACCCGTAACCCCATAGGTTTACCCTAACCTACACTTCCTGGGACACCAAGGGGCAATTTAACATGGCCAATCAACGGAACCTGCACATATTTGGACTGTGGGAGGAAACCCACGCAGAGATGGGGAGGACGTGTAGACTCCACACCGACGGTGACCCAAGCCAGGAATCGAACCCGGATCCCTGGCACTGTGAGGCAGCAGTGCTAACCCTACTGTGCCACCATGCCGCCCTTAATTTTTCCCCAAATTTAAGAATTGTACGGGCAATAGGTGATTATGTGGTCAAAAAAAAACCTCTCCAGGGAGTATTTGTCCAGATTCACACGCACTTGTAGTTGCATTAACAGTTTACAACATTATTCCCCCAAACTCTTCCCCTCCCCCCACCCCCCCTCCCCCCCTGGCCAGCATTGATGCATCGTTGCCATTTACTCTCAATGCCAGTGCTGGGAACTTGATAGCTGGCTGCAAGCACAAAGGGTTTCTGTCATGCACACAGCGCTTCACAAGTGCCTGGATACTATAAGATAAGATCCAACTAACCCCGGTTGAGATAATAACTTCATGTTACATGCTGCTGGGCGGGAGTGTTTTATACCCCAGAGAGTGGAAACCGATGGAAAATTGCTAACAGCTGCCGGTGAACAGTTTTCTGTGAAGCCTTTTCTTCTTCTTCTCTTAAACCACCCATTGCCTGCACATTTGGTCAAATCGTCTTCCTACGACCAGCCTAATAATAGCCAGCAGCCAGAGTGCACCTAATCTCTGCTTTATCCCCTCAATCTCCTCTTTATTATTGCTTGAGAAGAAGCAGGTTATGAGAAGCACCCTGGGTGAAATCATCCCTCTCACTGTGTTTTGGTTCTGTTTTGTCTTAATTCGAGCCACCTTCCTCACAGCTGTTGCTTAACCCTGTGCGATGACCTTGTGAGAAATCCCAGAAGTCCTTGTGTGTGCGCCCCCCCCCCCCCCCCCCCCACCATCCACCCCATTATGATTCCTTTTGGTTTTTGAAGTGGAATCTTGTTGACAATTGATAGAAGTCAGAATGTTCTTTGAAATTTGGAAACGGCACACGCAAATCTCTTTTTGTGGTAGAATTGCAAATGGATCGAGGTTTTTGGGATTCAGTGAGCAGCTGTAGCATACGGTAATGATTTTTCATCTGATTATTTAACCACTGTTCAGTCGGAATTACAGAGAGATTTGAACACTCTGACAATATATCAGCGACAGTAGGGAATAGCAAATAAAAAAAATCATTGAATCAATTACTGTTGAAGCAAGTCATTTATCAAATTACAATTACATGAATTATACGGAACTTAAACAGAGAAACAGGCTATTCTGCCCAACTAAGCTCTGTCAGTGTTTATGTTCCAGTTGAGTCTTCTCCAACCTGGTTTTACCTCCCCTGATTGGCATATCCTTTCTGCCTTATGTACTTAGCTAGCTTTTCCTTCAATGTACTTGTGCTATTCACCTCGACTCCCTACGGTGCTGAGTTCAACATTAAAAAAAATTTTTTTTTTTCTTAATTAAGGGATGTGGGCTTCGCTGGCTAGGCCAGCATTTATTGCCCATTCCTAATTGCCCTTGAGAAGGTGGTGGTGAAATGTGTTCTTGGACTGCTACGGTCCATGTGGTGTTGGGTACAGCCACAATGCTGTTACGAAGAGAGTTCCAGGATTTTGGCCCAGTGACAGTGAAGGAATGGTGATATAATTCCAAGTTAGGATGGTGAGTGACTTGGAAGGGAACTTCCAGAGTAGTGTTCCCATATATCTGCTGCTCTTGTCCTTCTGCATGGTGGTGGTGGTGGGTTGGGAAGGTGCTGCCTAAGGATCCTTGGTGAATTCCTGCAGTGC
Organism: Mustelus asterias; assembly: GCF_964213995.1. NCBI lineage: Eukaryota > Metazoa > Chordata > Chondrichthyes > Carcharhiniformes > Triakidae > Mustelus > Mustelus asterias. The sequence goes on from NC_135809.1 coordinate 114,898,823, forward strand.
ATCTTGTACATGGTGCACACTGCTGCCACTGTGCACTGGTGGTAGAGGGAGTGAATGTTTGTGGATGGGGGTACCAATCAAGCGGACTGCTTTGTCAAGAGGTCACGAGATGTTCTTGGCAGGCAGGATTAAGGAGAATCCTAAGGCATTCTATTCATACGTTAGGAACAAAAGAGTTGTCAGGGAGAAAATCGGACCTCTCAGGGACAAAGGAGGGGAATTATGCTTAGAACCCAAGGGAATAGGGGAGATCCTAAATGAATACTTTGCATCGGTATTCACGAAGGAGAGGGGCGTGTTAACCGGGAGTGTCTCGGAGGGAGGTGTTGACCGGTTAGAGAAAATCTCCATTACAAGAGAGGAAGTGTTAGGTTTTTTAGGGAACATTAAAACTGACAAAGCCCCAGGGCCTGATGGCATCTATCCTCGACTGCTCAGGGAGACGAGAGGTGAAATTGCTGGGCCTCTGATGGAAATCTTTGTCGCTTCTTTGGACACGGGTGAGGTCCCTGAGGATTGGAGGATAGCTAATGTGGTCCCGTTGTTTAAGAAGGGTAGCAGGGATAACCCAGGAAATTATAGGCCGGTGAGCTTGACGTCCGTGGTAGGGAAGTTGTTGGAGAGGATTCTTAGAGACAGGATGTATGTGCATTTAGAACGGAACAATCTCATTAGTGACAGACAGCATGGTTTTGTAAGAGGGAGGTCGTGCCTTACAAATTTGGTGGAGTTTTTTGAGGAAGTGACAAAAACAGCTGATGAAGGAAGGGCCGTGGATGTCGTCTATATGGATTTCAGTAAGGCATTTGACAAAGTCCCACATGGCAGGTTGGTTAAGAAGGTTAAGGCTCATGGGATACAAGGAGAAGTGGCTAGATGGGTGGAGAACTGGCTTGGCCATAGGAGACAGAGGGTAGTGGTCGAAGGGTCTTTTTCCGGCTGGAGGTCTGTGACCAGTGGTGTTCCGCAGGGCTCTGTACTGGGACCTCTGCTATTTGTGATATATATAAATGATTTGGAAGAAGGTGTAACTGGTGTAATCAGCAAGTTTGCGGATGACACGAAGATGGCTGGAATTGCAGATAGCGAAGAGCATTGTCGGGCAATACAGCAGGATATAGATAGGCTGGAAAATTGGGCGGAGAGGTGGCAGATGGAGTTTAATCCGGATAAATGCGAAGTGATGCATTTTGGAAGAAATAATGTAGGGAGGAGTTATACAATAAAGGGCAGAGTCATCAGGAGTATAGAAACACAGAGGGACCTAGGTGTGCAAGTCCACAAATCCTTGAAGGTGGCAACACAGGTGGAGAAGGTGGTGAGGAAGGCATATGGTATGCTTGCCTTTATAGGACGGGGTATAGAGTATAAAAGCTGGAGTCTGATGATGCAGCTGTATAGAACGCTGGTTAGGCCACATTTGGAGTACTGCATCCAGTTCTGGTCGCCGCACTACCAGAAGGACGTGGAGGCATTGGAGAGAGTGCAGAGAAGGTTTACCAGGATGTTGCCTGGTATGGAGGGTCTTAGCTATGAGGAGAGATTGGGTAGACTGGGGTTGTTCTCCTTGGAAAGACGGAGAATGAGGGGAGATCTAATAGAGGTATACAAGATTATGAAGGGTATAGATAGGGTGAACAGTGGGAAGCTTTTTCCCAGGTCGGAGGTGACGATCACGAGGGGTCACGGGCTCAAGCTGAGAGGGGCGAAGTACAACTCAGATATCAGAGGGACGTTTTTTACACAGAGGGTGGTGGGGGCCTGGAATGCGCTGCCAAGTAGGGTGGTGGAGGCAGGCACGCTGACATCGTTTAAGACGTACCTGGATAGTCACATGAGCAGCCTGGGAATGGAGGGATACAAACGATTGGTCTAGTTGGACCAAGGAGCGGCACAGGCTTGGAGGGCCGAAGGGCCTGTTTCCTGTGCTGTACTGTTCTTTGTTCTTTGTTCTTCTTGAGTGTTGTTCCACCTGCCCTGATCCAGGCAAGTGGAAAGTATCCCATCACACTCTTGACTTGTGCTTTGTAGATGGTGAACAGGCTTTGGGGAATCAGAAACTGAGTTATTCACCACAGGAACTCTAGCCACAGCATACATAAGAACATAAGAACTAGGAGCAGGAGTCGGTCATCCGGTCCCTCAAGCCTGTTCCGCCACTCAATAAGATCATGGCTGATCTTTTTGTGGACTCAGCTCCACTTATCCGCCCGCTCACCACAACCCTTCATTCCTTTACTGTTCAAAAATTTATCTATCCTTGCTTTAAAAACATTCAATGAGGTAGCCTCAACTGCTTCACTGGGCAGGGAATTCCACAGATTCACAACCCTTTGTGCGAAGAAGTTCCTCCTCAACTCAGTCCTAAATCTGCTCCCTCTTATTTTGAGGCCACGCCTCCTAGTTCTACTTTCACCCGCCAGTGGAAACAACTTCCCTGCTTCTATCTTATCTATTCCCTTCATAATCTTATATGTTTCTATAAGATCTCCCCTCATTCTTCTGAATTCCAGTGAGTATAGCCCCAGTCTACTCAGTCTCTCCTCATAAGCCAACCCTCTCAACTCTGGAATCAACCTAGTGAATCTCCTCTGCACTCCCTCCAGTGCCAGTATATCCTTTCTCAAGTAAGGAAACATATGGCTAGTCCAGTTCAGTTTCTGGTCAGTGGTAACCCCAGGGTGTTGATAGTGGGCGATATAGTAATGTTAATACCATTGAATGTCAAGAGGCAATGGTTAGGTTCTCTCTTGTTTGAGACAGTCATTGCGTGACACTTGTGTGGCACGATTGCTACTTGCCACTTGTAAACCCAAGCCTGGATATAGTCGAGGGCTTGCTGCATTTGGACATGGACAGCTTCTCACCACTCACCACTCTCTGGGTAAAGAAAGCTTTCCTGAATTCTCTACTGGATTTATTAGTGAATATCATATTTTGGCCCCTAGTTCTGGTCTCAATAACAAAGAACAAAGAACAGTACAGCACAGGAAACAGGCCCTTCGGCCCTCCAAGCCTGTGCCGCTCCTTACATAGAAACATAGACATAGAAACCCTACAGTGCAGAAGGAGGCCATTCGGCCCATCGAGTCTGCACCGACCACAATCCCACCCAGGCCCTACCCCCACATATGTTACCCGCTAATCCCTCTAACCTACGCATCTCAGGATTCTAAGGGGCAATTTTTAACCTGGCCAATCAACCTAACCCGCACATCTTTGGACTGTGGGAGGAAACCGGAGCACCCGGAGGAAACCCACGCAGACACGAGGAGAATGTGCAAACTCCACACAGACAGTGACCCGAGCCGGGAACCGAACCTGGGACCCTGGAGCTGTGAAGCAGCAGTGCTAACCACTGTGCTACCGTGCCGCCCACTGGTCCAACTAGACCAATCGTTTGTATCCCTCCATTCCCAGGCTGCTCATGTGACTATCCAGGTAAGTCTTAAACGATGTCAGCGTGCCTGCCTCCACCACCCTACTTGGCAGCGCATTCCAGGCCCCCACCACCCTCTGTGTAAAAAACGTCCCTCTGATGTCTGAGTTATACTTTGCCCCTCTCAGCTTGAGCCCGTGACCCCTCGTGATCGTCACCTCCGACCTGGGAAAAAGCTTCCCACTGTTCACCCTATCTATACCCTTCATAATCTTGTACACCTCTATTAGATCTCCCCTCATTCTCCGTCTTTCCAAGGAGAACAACCCCAGTCTACCCAATCTCTCCTCATAGCTAAGACCCTCCATACCAGGCAACATCCTGGTAAACCTTCTCTGCACTCTCTCCAATGCCTCCACGTCCTTCTGGTAGTGCGGCGACCAGAACTGGACGCAGTACTCCAAATGTGGCCTAACCAGCGTTCTATACAGCTGCATCATCAGACTCCAGCTTTTATACTCTATACCCCGTCCTATAAAGGCAAGCTGAAGTATTTTCTCTACATCCACTCTATCAGGCCCTTTCAAAATTTTAAAGACCTCCATTAGGTCATCCCTCCGCCTTTTCTGTATCTGAGAGAAGAGCCCTCGTCCATTCAGTTCTACCTGTTAATTATGCCATCATCCAAAATGAATTTAGCAGCTTCTCACTAAGATAGACTAACTGAAGAAACAAAGACAGTACTCGACCAAGCTAGAGTCCCAGCCTAGCCACACGGACTCCCGTCAACTATGGTAAGGTCTGCAAGACAGAACAGGCTGCAAGATGAAAGCATGTAAAATTGTCAGCTCCAAAGCATCAGCTCCGCTGATGAACCCAATGCATTCTATACCCATTTTGAGCAAGAGGTCAGCAAGAGCATGCCCTCCATCCCAGAAGCCTCGGATGAACCTGTACCCGAGGTCACCATTGCAGTTGTCAGAGCAGCCTTCTCGAAGATCAACCCATGGAAACTAACTGGGTCGGATCTAAAACAATGACGAGACAGAGGACAGGAAAGAGATAGAGAATCTGGTGAACTGGTGCGCCAACAATAATCTCTCCCTCAATGTCACCAAAAAAAAAGGAGATAGTCATCGACTTCAGGAAGCGTAATGGAGGACATGCCCCTGTGTACATCGATGGGGACGAAGTAGAAATGGTCAAGAGCTTCACGTTTTTAGGTGTCCAGATCATCAACAACCTCCTGGTTCCCCCCATGCCAGCACTATAATTAAGAAAGCCCACCAACGCCTCTAATGTCTCAGAAGACTAAGGCAATTTGGCATGTCCACTACGACTCTCACCAACTTTTACAGATGCACCATAGAAAGCATTCTTTCTGGTTGTATCACAGCTTGGTGTGGCTCCTGTTCTGTCCAAGGCCATAAGAAACGAAGCCCAGTCCATCACTCAAACCAGCCTCCCACTCATTGACACTGTCTACACTTCCCACTGCCTTGGAAAAGCAGTCAGCATAATTAAGGACCCCATGCGCCCCGGACATTCTCTCTTCCACCTTCTTCCATTGGAAAAAAGATACAAAAGTCTGAGGACATGTACGAACCAACTCAAGAACAGCTTCTTTCCTGCTGCCATCAGACTTTTGAAAGCATCTACCTCGCATTAAGTTGATCCTTGTCTGCACCCTAGGTATGACTGTAACACTACATTCTGCACTCTCTCCTTTCCTTCTCTATGGGTGGCACAGTGGATAGCACTGCGCCAGGGCCCGGGTTCAATTCCCAGCTTGGGTTGGTATGAAGTTTGCACATTCTTCCTGTGTCTACATGGGTTTCCTCCGGGTGCTCCGGTTTCCTCCCACACTCCAAAGATGTGCTGGTTAGGTTGATTGGCCATGCTAAATTGCCCCTTAGTGTCAGGAGGTTTGTAGGATTAATAGGTTGGGTTATGGAGATAGGGGCTGGGTGGAATTGTGGTCAGTGCAAACTTGATGGGCCGAATGGCCTCCTGCACTGTAGGGATTCTATGAACAGTATGGTTTGTCTGTATAGCGCGCAAGAAACAATACTTTTCACTGTATACTAATACATGTGACAATAATAAATCAAATCAAAAAGAATCTGAACAAATATTTTCAATACCATAAGGATTTTGCATTATTGTACATAATATACTGACTCTCTGAGTAAACGCTATACTATTGAAGAGTAAGTTCTGCTTCAGAGCAGCTTTAGTCCACTTATGGATTTTCTTATTGCCTTTTTTTTATGGCACCAATTTTCAGTTCTGAGCAGACTGCTTTCCTCATAAACCAAGTTGTGCTTTCAGCTGTACCATTCTTCTGTGATTCAAGAGTGACCTTGTGCTCTGTTGTCCTCTCTGCCACTCCATTAATCACCAATTAATGACCCCCTCATCATGTAACAGAGAGAAGCACGATGTGTTAAATTTAAGAGCTCATTCCCAGAGGTGGGAACAAACTCATTTGTCAGTTCGCTTCAGTCAGTTAACATGATATGTTGGGTGTCTGATTTCTTCGCTCCTCCTGCCCCTGTCCTCACTTGTTGCGGTACAGTTCACAAGTTAATTACAAGGCAGGCCATTCAGCCCATCTTGATTCATCTGCTCCTCATTGCTGCATCTTATTGTTTTTCAAGTAATTCAAGTGTGTCTATCTCTGTGAGTCCATTCCACCTGATGATCAACCTTTGTGTGTTTAAGGATCATGTATAATGGTAGAGAATTTAGAATCATAGAATCCCTACAGCACAGAAGAGGCCATTCGGCCCATGTAGCCTGCACTGACTCACTGTACTACCCAGGCCCTCTCTCCCACCCTATGCCCATAACCCCACACATTTCCCATAGTTAATCCATCTAACCTGCACATCTTGGGATACTAAGGGACAATTTGCCATGGTCAATCCACCTAACCTGCACATCTTTGGAGTGTGGGAGGAAACAGGAGCACATGGAGCAAACACACGCAGATACGGGGAGAATGTGCAAACTCCACGCAGACAGTCACCTGAGGCCGGAATCGAACCCAGGTCCCTGGAGCTGTGAGGCAGCAAAGATAACCACTCTGCCACTATGCCACAGCATGGTAACAGGACATTGTATCCAAGTGGCTCTTGCCAGTGTTTATTCTTGACAAGATCCTCCCTCCCTACATCCCCTCATCTCCGTCAGCATAACCCTCTAACCCTTTCACCCTCATCTGTTTATCTAGCTTCCTCTTAACTGCACCTGTGCTGTCTACCTCAAATACCCGTTGTGGGAGCAAGTTCCATATTCACACCACTCTCATAAAGAAGGTTCTCCTGAAATTCTAATTGCATTTCTCAGAGATCATGGCCCAAATTCTCCAACTGCAGTAAATGGAGTTTTGGCTGAATGCTAAATTCTCTGTTCTCGCTGGTAGTGGTGGCGGGGTTTCAGACAATTCCGGCCCATATCATGGGCTGCATGTAATGGGGAAAGGGGGGGGGTACACAGATTGTTTAAAAAAACGGCCTGCGCACTCCTGCCCTAAATGTCCATGCCAGCCATATTAGGGAAGTCAGAATGTTCCACAACTGTTTATAGCCAATGAAGTGCTCTTTGAAGTGTAATCGCTGTTGGGGTAGAGGGAAAAACAGTAGCCAATTGTGCACAGCAAGATCCCATAACCAACAATCAAATACATGAGCGGATCAGTTTATTTTTAACAGTGTTTTCGTGGGACAAATACTGCCCAGAACACCAGGGAGGATTCCTCTTCTTCAAAACCGTGCGATGGAACCTTTAATTTTTTGATTTTGATTTGATTTATTATTGTCACATGTATTAACATACAGTGAAAAGTATTGTTTCTTGAGCGCTATACAGACAAAGCATACCATTCACAGAGAAGGAAACGAGACAGTGCAGAATGTAGTGCTACAGTCATAGCTAGGGTGTAGAGAAAGATCAACTTAATGCAAGGTAAGTCCATTCAAAGGTCTGATGGCAGCAGGGAAGCAGTCAGATCGGGTGTCTCCAGGGTCCTCAGGATCTGTAAGATATTGCATTAAAGCATTGTGAGAGAGTTGAAAAGAGTTAGAATAAAGTTTTAGAAGCATAGAACCAGAGTAAAAGGTAGAATTAGAAGGTATTCTGGGCACAGCTTGCAAGAAGTCGCCTCGCGCCGGCGCCATCTTGAGAAGTATAATGTCTACCTTGAAGAAAGGATGGAGTTCCCCTTCCCGAATAGACCAATCCAAAACCTCGGTGTGATGAAAGATCATTCACCTGAAATATTAGTGCTGTTTTTTTATCCCTCCACAGTCCCACTTGGACTGCGAAGTACTCCCAGCGTCCTCTGTATGTGAAAGTTTCATAGTCACTTTTACTCTCACCAACTTTCAATTCTACATTTTCTAAGGCGCCAGACCACCAAGATGGGACTTGCACTCTTGAGTGAACGGCCTCTGAATTGCTTGCCCACCATCTGTTAACTTCAGGATACTTTTTTTTATTATTCGCGCTTGGGATGTGGGTGTCGCTGGCGGGGCCAACATTCATTGCCCAGCCTTATTCAGACCACTTGTGGAAAGGTAGTGTCAGAATGCAGTTGCCAGCAATTAAAACATTCCAACTACCCTTCAGAATCCAGACTGTCTGCTGGCAGTACTTCTTGTAGAATACAACACATTCTGGTTGTGCAGGTAGTTGGTTGATCCGGTCATACAACAGCAGGGTACGGTAGCACATTGGTAATGTTACCGGATGAAGGATCTGCTCCACAGGCATGAGATCAAATTCCACCAGGGCAGCTGAAATTCAATTCATAAATAAAATGCTGGTCTCATTAATAACAATTATGAAATGACTGGATTGTCCCAAAAGTCCATCTGGTTCATTAGTATCCTCTCGGGGCAAAATCTGCCATTGCTAACCCATCTGGCCTACGCAGAACTCCAAACCCACACGGGAGGTGATGGCCTAGTGGTATTATCGCCAGACTATTAATCCAGAAACTCAGATAATGTTCTGCAGACCCGGGTTCGAATCCCACCACGGCAGATGGTGGAGTTTGAATTCAATTGAAAATATCTGGAATTAAGAATCTACTGATGACTGATGCGCGTTATCATACACGAGGCTTGATGCTCAGGAAATAAAGGCTTTTATTTGCTGTAACAGGGCAGCTACCAATTATATACACGATCCCAGACTGAGGGGTCCCAGACAGAGCAGGGACCTTTATACCTCTCCCAGGAGGCGGAGCCCGACTGGGATGTACTACAATACAAAGGTGTAACAACCCCAACAGCAACAAGTAGAACAACCCATCCCTAACCCAACAGCAACATATATACATACTTGTAGTACTGGCCAGACCCTGGCTCAGTACTATCTAGTGGGAACCAACGATGGTTCACCATAATGACCATGAAACCATTGTCGATTTTCGGAAAAGTCCATCTGGTTTACTAATTTCTTTTAGGGAAGGAAATCTGCCGTCCTTACCTGGTTTGGCCTACATGTGACTCCAGAGCCACAGCAATACGGTTGATTCTCAACTGCCCTCGGGCAATTAGGGATGGACAATAAATGCCCCCACAAATGAATAAAAAAACATATAGTTGCTCTTAGCTTCATTATGAAATGGCCTAGCAAGCCACTCGCTTCTATCAAACTGCTACAGCAAATAGCACAGGGACTGCAGCAATTTAAGAAGGTAGTTCACCACCTTCTCTCAAGGGAGATTCGAGATGGGCAATATTTGCTGGCCTCGCCAGTGTCGCACACATCCCAGGATTTCTAAAATAAATCTGGCAAAGGAAGGTGCAGCCTATTATCAGGCTACTTGAACAATAGTGAAGAGCTGAATTCAGCTTGGTTATCTCAATTGATTAGATGACAACAGTGCAGGATAATATCTGCAGTGTTGGTTCAATTCTTGCACTGGTTAGGTAGTTCTTGGAGCCTGTCTTCTTGCCTTGCCCCTATAAGCAATCCCTGGGGCAATGAGGATGCTACATAGAGAGAGAAGAGATCTGAAATGATGCTTCAAGCAATTTCTCGGCATACTCTTCACTTTCAGATGGCCTTGAGTGTGTCAGTTCAGATAATGCTCTGCACATTGGATCTCTCTCAGTTCATACTGTGTGTTCTCTGGAGTTTCAGCTGTGGCTTAATGGATGACCCTCTCACTTCACAAGGTGGCGGTTTCAAGTCCTACTGCAAAGAAATTATTATAAAATCTAGGCTAACACATCAGTGCAGTAGCAAGTGAGTGTAACACTCTGAGAAGTGCTGTCTTTTGGATGACACCTGTTATCCTATGTAGATGTGCTCAGTTCTGGTCACCTCATTACAGGAAGGATGTGGAAAAGATTGAAAGGGTGCAGAGGTGATTTACAAGGATGTTGCCTGGATTGAGTGGCATGCCTTATGAGGATAGGCTGAGGGAGCTCGGTCTTTTCTCCTTGGAGAGACGTAGGATGAGAGGAGACCTAATAGAGGTATATAAGATGTTGAGAGGCATAGATCGGGTGGACTCTCAGAGGCTTTTTCCCAGGGTGGAAATGGCTGCTACGAGAGGACACAGGTTTAAGGTGCTGGGGTGTAGGTACAGGGGAAATGTTAGGGGGAAGTTTTTCACACAGAGGGTGGTGGGCGAGTGGAATCGGCTGCCGTCAGTGGTGGTGGAGGCAAACTCAATAGGGTTTTTTAAGAGACTCCTGGATGAGTACATGGGACTTAATAGGATGGAGGGTTATAGGTAGGCCTAAAAGGTAGGGATATGTTCGGCACAACTTGAAGGGTCTGTTTTGTGCTGTAGTTTTCTATGTTTCTATGTAACTGATTCCCTGGGACAACTTTAAAGAAGGCCAGGGGACTTCACTCTGGTACTGTGGCTAGAATTTATCCCCCAATCAATATCACTAAAGAAAATCAGATCATTTGGACATTATCACATTGTAGAAGCTTGCTATGTGCGAATTGACTTATACTTCCTTAAGTGCAACAGTGACTTCATTACAAGTGTATTTAACTGGCCATCCAGTTCTTTGAGTCCTCTCGAGGTATGAAAGGCGCTATAGAAATGCAAGTCTTTTTCTTCTATAATTGATAAGTGCCTGTCACATGGATTCTGTAGACAGAATTTTGAGTCCTTTTCCTGTAATGTATCACAATCCTAACTACAATCTCAATCTCACAAGGTTGAAAGAAGACACAGAGCTCATACTTAAAGGAGCTAATGGGCTGTCTACATCCAAATTGCAATTTTACTAACCTGATCAATGCAGAGGCTCAGGCTGAGATTTTCCGCTTCCCCCCATGACGGGGCCTTTGCTGGGGGGATGGAAAACTGGGAAACCCAGCAAACGTCTGTTGACTTTCAGTGGGAATTTTCGTGAGCCGCCTCAGCCAAGATTCACTTTCCAAACTTTATACAATGGAACAGAGTTTTTCTCTTTATTCTTTCATGGGGTGTGCACAGTAAGAAGTCTCACAACACCAGGTTAAAGTCCAACAGGCTTATTTGGTATCACGAGCTTTCGGAACGCTGCTCCTTCATCAGGTGATCACCGAAAGCTCATGATGCCAAATAAACCTGTTGGACTTTAACCTGGTGTTGTGAGACTTCTTACTGTGCCTACCCCAGTCCAACGCTGGCATCTCCACATCATGGCTTTCATAGGATGTAGGCATGGCTGGCAAGGCCAGCACTTGCTACCCATCCCTAATTGCCCTTGAACTGAGAAGCTTGCTAGGCCATGTCAGAAGGCAGTTCAGAGCCAACTACATTGCTGTGGGTGTGGGCCTGACCAAGTAATGACGGCAGATTTCCTTTCCTAAAGGACATGTTTTTATGACAATCGACAATGGTTTCATGGTCACCGTTACGGAGACTGGCTTTTAATTCCAGATTTATTCATTGAATTTAAATTTCACCAGCTATCAAGGTGGGATTTTAACCCATGTCCCCAGAGCATTAGCCTAGGCCTTTGGGCTACAAGTCCAATGATATTACCATGACATCACAGTCTCCCTTAAGTTCACAACAGTTCAATTATAACAAGATGCCAAGGGCATAAGAGATAAAAGCAGGAATAGACCATATAGCCTGTTTAGCCAGCTTCACCATTTCATAGAATCATGGCTCATCTATGGCTTCAAGTCCACTTTCCTCCCTGCTTTCCATATTCCCAGATCCTTTAACAAGCCAAAGATCTGTCTATCTCAGCTTTGATTATACTCAACAAGAAAGTAGCATAAATAGGGAGAGGTGAGGCCATGGAGAGATTTGGAAACAAGGCTGAAAGTATTAAAATCAAGGTGTTGCCAGACAAGAAGCTATTGTAGGTTATTGAGTGCAGGGCTATTAGGGGAATAAGATTTAGGGTGGGAGTTTCCAACCACGCTCGCCCCAAGACTGGAAAATCCCACCCGAGGTCAAGAGATCTTTGCATAGTCCATGTCCCGCCCGTTACTATTCCCATGGTGGGCGGGACGGAAAAATTCTATCCTGAGGATGGCAGTATTGTGGATGCGTTCAGATTTATAGCAGGTGCAAGGTGGGAGGCTGGCCAGGAGAGTATTTGAATAGTCACGGCAGCACTGTGGCACAGTGGTTGGCACTGCTGCCTCACAGCGTCAGGGACCCGGGTTTGATTCCTGGCTTGGGTCACTGTCTGTGCGGAGTCTGCACATTCTCCCATGTCTGTGTGGGTTTCCTCCGGGTGCTCCGGTTTCCTCCCACAGTCCAAAAATGTGCGGGTTAGGTGGATGGGCCATGCTAAATTGCCGCTTAGTGTGAAGGGGAACTAGCTGGGGTAAATGCATGGGGTTATGGGGATAGTCCCTGGTGCAAGGTGGGAGGCTGGCCAGGAGAGTGGTCAGTGCAGACTCGATGGGCCGAATGGCCTCCTTCTGCACTGTAGGATTCTATGATACTCAAGGTAACAGAGGTGCGTGCGAGGGTTTCAACTGCGGGCAAACTAGGGCCAGGGCAGAGACAAAATTAGTTATACTTTTTTTTAACTTCAGCTCGTGGCTGCTTGTGGGAAGTTGCTGGTGACGGGCAGTTATTGTGTTTTCCATGACAGCCACAGCTTTGTATTCAAAGGAAGAATCCACAAGATTAAGCTGCATTTTAAACCGGCAGCAGATTAACCTCTATTACTCTTCTGCTGTGGAGGTTTTCACCAAATGTGAAAAATAGTTCCCATGTTAGTTGGAGCTCCAATGCTAACAAGCTAAGCAAACTCAGGAGTGGAGGGATTTGCAGAGCCAACATTGTTCCCTCTCCTCACTATTATGATCAGGTTTTCTGAAAGAGACGGACAGATCCAGCAGGGTACAACTGTGACCATGACAACCCCCTGGATTCCTCCATTCATCCCACTTCAATTTAGGCACCATTGTGGGTGCTAATGTGTGCACAATTTACTGGCTAATATCTGCCAGACGGATGTTCCCTATTCTACTCCAGAACATTTGCTGATGACTTTCCCACCATGTTGTGACGCAGCTTGTAAGAACTTTCATTAGGAACAGGTCAGGAAAGGCTCCCATACGGATATTAGAAAAAACACACATACACAGCCACTGCAGAATGGGCACTGGGTCAAACTCTCTACACAAAGGAAAGGAATGGAACCTCACGAGCATCGGCACTCCAGGAATACAAATAAATTTGGCATTCAAACCTTCATTTAAATACGTCTCGGTCAATAAGAATTCTATCCCGTCCCACAGGAAATTCTTGATGTACACTTGTAACTGCTAACAAAGGCACAGCAAGGAAGAGAAGGACATGACAGATATCTTTGACATTTATCCACAAAGTTACATTTCGACAGCCTTAATACAAGCACACAATTCATTGCATAAGGTCCCTGAGCGATGTATCAAAGTTGAGGGCAATGTTTTCAAATTGCTAAATGAAGCTGAGACATTGAAAGAGAAAGCATTTGCAATGAATCTATGTCCCTCACAACTGCAGAAAGTCCAAAAGCATTTTACTACCAATTAGGTTTCTTTTTTTTTTGAAACGTAGTCATTGTGATATAGGAAATGGGCAATTTGCACAAAGTAAGCTTTCACAAACCCTAATGAGCTGTTGGTTTGATAATCCACTTTGTGATACAATTTGAGGGATAAATACTGCATTAACCAGGACACTTGGGAAAGCACCTCTGTTCTTTTTCAAAATAAGAAGTCTCACAACACCAGGTTAAAGTCCAACAGTAAAGTCCAACAGTAGCAAAAGCCACTAGCTTTCGGAGCGCTGCTCCTTCGTCAGGTAAGTGGGAGTTCTGTTCACAAACAGAGCATATAAAGACACAAACTCAATTTACAAAATAATTTTCTTTTTCAAAATAGCTTCATAGGAACTTTGCCATTCACCTGCGAAGGTACACTGGGCCTTGGTACATATCTGACTGTGTCCGAAAACTAGAGGCTTTTGCTACCAAATAAACCTGTTGGACTTTAACCTGGTGTTGTTAGACTTCTTACATACCTGACTGTGCAGCACTCCTTCAGTACAGCCAGTGTTGACTTTACGATGTTTAAGTTACGACGAACAGCATTTGGTTTGATTTGATTTATTGTCACATTTATTAGTGTACAGTGAAAAGTATTGCTCTGCAAACAAGATCGCAAGAAACTACAAAAGGTCGTGAATGAAGCCCAATCCATCACGCAAACCTTCCATCCAGCGACTCTGTCTACACTTCCTGCTGCCTCGGAAAAGCAGCCAACATAATTAAGGACCCCACACACCCCGGGCATTCTCTCTTCTTCCATCGGGAAAAAGATACAAAAGTCTGAGGTCAGGTACCAACCGACTCAAGAACAGCTTCTTCCCTGCTGCCATCAGACTTTTGAATGGACTCACCTTGCATTACTTTGATCTTTCTCTACACCCTGGCTCTGATTGTAACACTACATTCCGCACTCTCTCCTTTCCTTCTCTATGAACGGTATGCTTTGTCTGTATAGTGTGCAAGAAACAATACTTTTCACTGTGTACTAATACACGTGACAATAATAAATCAAATCAAATCAAAGCAAATGGTTCCCTAATGCCACTTAAGGAAGGAAACCTGCCATCCTTACCCAGTCCGGCTTAAATTTGACTCCAGTCCCACAACAAATTGGTTGACCCTTAATTGCTCAAAGCGCATCGAGATTGCATCAGTAACATTCCTCAGCAGTTCAAGAAGAAGGCATCACCTTCTCAAAAATGACAACTTTTATTTACATGGTGTCTTTATAGCAGTAAAGTAATAAAGAGGCATAAATGTGCTTCACAGGAGAAATCATCAAACAAAATTTAATACTGTTTAAAGTTTATTTATTAGTTTCACAAGTAGGCTTACATTAACACTGCAATGAAGTTAGTGTGAAAATACCCTGGTCGCCTGTTCAGATACACTGAGGGAGAATTTAGCATGGCCAATGCACCTAATCAGCACTTCTTTCGGACTGTGGGAGGAAACCCACGCAGACACGGGGAGAAAGTACAGACTCCGCGCAGACAGTGACCCAAGCCGCGAATCAAACCCAGGTCCCTGGCGCTGTGAAGCAGCAGTGCTCACCACTGGGCCACCGTGCTGCCCTGAGCCACATAAGGAAATATTAGGACAAGTGACAAAGAAGCTTGGTCAAAGAGGTAGCTTCCAAGGAGTGTCTGAAAGAAGGAGAGGGAGGCAGGGAGGTGGAGGAGATTAGGAAGGGAATTCCAGAGCCTGATGGCCCAAAGGCATGCCCTCCAATCGCGGAGCGGAAGAAATCAGGGAAGCGCAAGAGGCCAGAATTAAAGGAACGCAGAGACCTTGGAGAACTGTAGGACTTGAAATAATTACAAGGATTGGGAATAATGAAGCTATGGAGGGATTTGAACACAATTGTGAGAACGTTAAAATTAATGTGTTGTTGGACCAAAAGCCCAGAGAACACTGTGGGTTATGTGTGAACAGAAATTGTTGCAATTTAAGATACAAGTTAGCTTTTCCCAAGGCAATTAGAGTTAGAGTATAGTCATCAATTCTGGCCTCGGGTCACCATCTGTATGGAGTTTGCACATTCTCCTCGTGTCTGCGTGGGTTTCCTCCGGGTGGTCCAGTTTCCTCCCACAGTCCAAAGATGTGCGGGTTAGGTTGATCGGCCATCGTGAATTGACTGGGTAAATATATAGGGTTATGGGAATAGGGTGGGATTGTGGTCGGAGCAGACTCAATGGGCCGAATGGCCTCCTTCTGCACTGTCGAGATTCTATGATCACAAGGGGTTAAAACTTCATACATCAGAGCTTAAAGGCCAGTTGCTGGAAACCCCTACCCCGGAATATCCTGTTTTGTTAAGTATGGCCAACAGAAGTGACAAATGCTTCAAAATGTCTCCAGGGCTATTTTGTTTGCTGCTATCCATTCTGAACACATCTGGGAGAAGGAGGGGAAAGTTTATCTTAGACCCCCTTGGAGATGATTTCATTTTTATTTTATCTCAACTCTGCGACCAATGAGATCTGTGAGAAAGCTCTTATTAAGATATGTGGCAGTGCACACACGTCCCAGAGGGCCATAAATCTTGATAGGGCTCATAAAACTTTGAGTGTTCTCCTATAACACATACATTCCAGGGTTTAAAATATCAGTCCCTTTCATTGCACAGAGAAAGCTCAGGGAACTAACATCGGTTTCTGCACCAAACCATTACAAATGAACCGGAGACATCCACTACTGTCCAAATCGTTCTTAAAGTGAGGCAAAGCATCGAAATATTTACTTTTTCATTCCAATGGGAACAGTTTAGCTCCAAAAATGCTGAAAGCTATAATTGACTCGAGCACTTGAGCCAATACTCAGTGCACCAATTAACTGAAAGATAATTACCAATAAAATATGGCCAAGAGCTAAAGTGTGCCCCGTACATATATATATAAAAAATATATTTCTGTCCAAATGATAAAAACGATGTAAAAAAATCACACACGCTGACAAAAATGAACAAGTAACAAGAGTTTACGTAATCTGTGTTATGTGAAACATTTCTCCAATCAAGTGACTTAGCCACAGCAGAGATATTTTAATGATTTAATTTGTCGAATTAACCAATTACCAGCATCTGCAGGGGAGATTCTCTGAAAAGCTCACGTGTGTCTTGTACCAGTGAGGGATGTGGAGAAAATGTTTAGTTTGTGCAGGATGTGAGTCATGTCGTGGGTTCACTTTGCTTTGTGCTGATTTTTTTTTTCCCTCTTATGTAAAAGCCAGTCTCAACAGCCAAGTGGAGGAATCCTGAACCCGCTCAGTAAGCCAATATTGTACGATTTCCCGCCCTCTCCACTCTGGGGCCAAGGTCGTTCGAGTTCACAGATGGAAAAACTGACTGGTTCTCCGCAGAGCTGGGGTTCCCTTTCTTTAAACAGTGAGAATGCACTGCTGTGCTCGTGATATCATTTTCATTCATTTGCCCCTGGTAAAGTGAGATTTCAGTGAGCAAGTGGACAATCTATGGAACAGGATCCCTCGTGAAAAGGCAGGGTTAGTCTCAATTCCTGTCAAAGGCAAGCGAGCTAGATTTCTTTCAAACAGTAAGATTTTGTGAGTCTATGAGTTACTTGAACCATCGGGCAGATGTTGGTGGTCCCCAACCGCAGGTTTGAAGGCATGGTGGTAAGGGATGGGCAGGGTCTTGTAAAATACAAATCTTAGCTCACATTTTAAACTTATTTATTAGTGTCACAAATTGGCTTACGTTAAAACTGCAATGAAATTACTATGAAAATCCCCTAGTCGCCACACTCCAGCGTCTGTTCGGGTGCACGGAGGGAGAATTTAGCATGGCCGATGCATCTAACCAGCACGCCTTTCAGACTGTGGGAGGAAACCGGAGCACCCAAAGGAAACCCATGCAGACACGGGAAGAACGTGCAGACTCCGTACAGACAGTAACTCAAGCCGGGAATCGAACCCGGGTTCCTAGCACTGTGAGGCAGCAGTGCTGACCACTGTGCCATCCATAGGGTTGCTAACCATGATTAAATGTATTCCTGGAAATTTAATCACATGACTTAAATTTCCCTATGCTCCTCCCATAAGTTGCTCAATAGATCTATCCATGGTCATTTTGCCTTCCTACGCCAATTAGAACCATAGAATCATAGAAAAGTCACAGCACAGAAGGAAACCATTCGGCCCATCATATTCATGCCAGCCTGAGAACACCCAGTCGCCCTTTCGGCTCCCATCTTCTTGCACCTAGCCCAGAGCCCTGTAGCTTACAGCACTTAAGGTGCAGACCTAGGTACCTTTTAAAAGAGTTTAGGGTCTCTGCCTCCACCACCAACTCGAGCAGTGAATTCCAGGCATCCTCCACCCTCTGCATAAAAAAGTTCTTCCTCATGTCCCCTCTACATCTATTGCCACTTAGCTTAAATCTACGTCTCCTGGTTCTCCACTAAGGGAAATCCTCCACTAAGGGAAATAATTTTATCCTGTCCACTCTTTCTTTTTCCCTCATAATTCTTTACACCTCTATCAAGTCACCCCTCAGCTTTTTTTGTTCCAAGGGAAATAACCCCAATCTATCCAATCTCTCTTCATAGGTACACTTCTCCAGCCCTGGCAACATCGTTGTAAACCTCCTCTGCACTCTCTCCAGAGCAACTCCGTCCTTCCTGTAATGTAGTGACCAGAACTGCACACAATACTCCAGTTGTGGCCTCACCAGTGGAATGTAAAAAGATTCATTAGCTAATTGGATAATGCTTGGCCCAATGATTTTTCTCCAGGATTACAAACAGCACTGTCCTGGAGATGGGTCGTTAATTTCATAGAATAGAATTTCATAGAAACACTACAGTGCAGAAGGAAGCCATTTGGTCAATCGAGCCTGTACTAACCACAATCCCACCCTGGCCAATTCTTGGAGACTCCAGGCCAATCCTGGAAGATTGGCAACCCCGCTGGCTTCCTTTGGGTCAACTGAGACCCTTAAGTGGCCAATTAAGTTCTTCATTCCACTGCTGCCATTATTTTACCTGGCAGGGAGGGCCATGTCTAGCAGATAGCCTGGCAGCTGCAGCTGCATCGGCTCATGTCAGGCAAAACTAGGGTGTACTTTCTTTGGGGATCCCCACTAACCATCAGGACACACTGCCCACCACCCGCCCGCATCCCCCCCCTGCCCCCCGCACCGTGTTCATATCACCCTTTTAACCGTCCCCACCTGGCATCTCAAGTTTGCAACCCCCCACCCCCATCCCACAAAACTCCTTCAATCTCTCTGCTGGGCCATTCCAGCCAGGCCCCCCTCGATATCCAAGGCTTAACTTCAGTCCAGACTCATTGGGCGGAATTTTACCGGCACGTCCAGCCGAGATTCATACGATCCCGCTCAAGGCCAATGGAGAATGCCGTTATCCGAGCCTCGCCTGCCCCCGGAATCGGGGCAGGCATGCTGGTAAAATTCCGGCCATCATCTCCTCATCATAGAATCATAGAATCCCTATAGTGCAGAAGGAGTTCATTCGGCCCATCGAGTCTGCACCTTTTTATATCTTACTCAGGCCCTATCTCCGTGGCCCTGTGCATTTACCATGGCTCATCCCCCTAACCTACACATCTTGGGATACTAAGGGGCAATTTAGCATGGCCAATCCACCTCACCTGCACATCTTTGGACTGTGGGAGGAAACCGGAGCACCCGGAGGAAACTCATTTCAGGAAATCAGTTCAGTCACTGTGCGAACCTGGCACTGCTGGGGTGACAGCACTATCGGTCATCAGATGGGCCAGCAGCTCAATTAGGCAGGGCCTCCTTCGCAAATGGGGGTGGAAGTCTTGCCCTTAGCTAATTTACATTAAATTGCAGCTGGGCAGCGGGTGGCCAGGCAGCATTTAAAAACTCCTGTCCAGAGTGATCGGTGAGTCTAGCGTGCTTGTGAGGAACAATGACTTTGGACCACTGAGGGTTTTCCTCACCTCTGGGTCTGCTGTAGATTAATCTCTGTTATTCATCAATAACTCCATTATTGTTGAATCATGTGACTATCAGGATGGTAGTAGAGAATTAGCTGAACCTTGTACCATTTCCACTGAATAATTCCTTTGGGCTGATTTTTTTCTGTAATGGTGAAGGCCCACTGATTGGACCATTGGCATGAGGTAGCCCTACGTTGGCAGGTGGCAGGAACCAGGGTGGCATATTACTGGCAGTGGCCATGAGATGCTCAGGAGCTGTCAGCCCAATCACAGGGTGGGAAATCTCGCTGTCGCTAGTTTTGAGGCTGCCGTTCTACACAACGGGCATCTCAATTTTGGGACATCCTCAAAGAGAGGCCCAGTAAGATGGGGGGGTGGTCGATGTTAGACAAGTAGATCTTGGCTATTGGTGTAGGAGTGAATCACCCAGCACCTACCATGGCCATGAGGGCAGTTTTTGCCACCAAGGGGCCCCTCTGTGGGCCATAGCATGATGTGGAGATGCTGGCGTTGGACTGGAGTGGGCACAGTAAGAAGTCTCACAACACTAGGTTAAAGTCCAACAGGTTTGTTGGACTTTAAGGCGGCACGGTAGCACAGTGGTTAGCACTGCTGCTTCACAGCTCCAGGGTCCTGGGTTCGATTCCCGGCTCGGGTCACTGTCTGTGTGGAGTTTGCACATTCTCCTCGTGTCTGCGTGGGTTTCCTCCGGGTGCTCCAGTTTCCTCCCACAGTCCAAAGATATGCGGGTTAGGTTGATTGGCCAGGTTAAAAATTGCCCCTTAGAGTCCTGGGATGCGTAGGTTAGAAGGATTAGCGGGTAAATATGTGGGGGTAGGGCCTGGGTGGGATTGTGGTCGGTGCAGACTCGATGGGCCGAATGGCCTCCTTCTGCACTGTAGGGTTTCTATGTTTATCTGGCAGCACAAGCTTTTGGAGTCTCGCTCCTTCATCAGGTGAGTGAGGACTTGGGGTGTTCACAAACAGGGCATATACAGACACAAACTCAATTTACAAGATAATGAGATGATAATGATATGATTATGATATGGCCATAGCGTGCCCATAAAAGAGGGCTCCTGGTTCCCGCTGGGAGGCCACCAGATTTCACCAACAGTCTCCCCATTTGCGGGCAGTGGGCCCTCCAGATGCAGCCTAAATGCCATTGTCGGATTTGAACTGATGACCACGAGCCCAGTATTGAAACCACTTGGAAATGTGTCCGTCAATTTACACACAGGTAAATCCCACAAACAGCAAGGTCAAAACAACACAGCACCTGATCTAGTGATGTTGCCTGAAAGCTGAATGTTGGCCAGGTCTCCAGGGAGAACTCCCTCTGAATGCTGTGTTGGGATCTCTTTAATCATAGAATCATTACAGTGCAGAAGGAGGCCATTTGGCCCATTGAGTCTGCATCAACCACAATCCCATCCACGTCCTATTCCCGTAATCCCACTTATTTACCCTGCTCGTCCCCCAACACAAAGGGAAAATTTACTATGGCCAATCAACCTAACCCGCACATCTTTGGACTGTGGGAGAAAACTGGAGCACCTGAAGGAAACCCACGCAGACATGGGGAGAATTTGCAAACTCCACACAGACAGTCGCCCAAGGCCGGAATTGAACACAGTCTTTGGGACTGTGAGGCAGCAGTGCTAACCACTGTGCCACCATGACACCCTAATCCAATAAAGACAACAGGTGGGTTCTTGGTTTGTCATCTGCTCTGAAAGATGGCATTTCCGACAGTGCAGCAGTTCCCCTTACAGCAGCGGAAAGATTTTGTGGTCAAGTTAGGAGAGTCAGATTTGAGTACACAACCCTCTGACATGAAGGTGACACCTTTATGCCATTATAAGGGTTCGACAAGAATTTTCCGACAGGTACCTTTCACAACTCACTAGCCTCTCTACAGCAGGAGATTTTCAGACAAGTGTCTTCACAGATATTTCTTGAAACATGTCCTTACTACCACATATGCCAAACAGTAGTACTTAATGGCTTCATTCTGATGTAATCACCAGGATAATGAGGTTGGCTAAAACATTCCCCTTACAGTTAAGGTGGAAACAGTTGAGTTTATTGCTTATTTATTGATCTCTGAAGTCAAAAGACATGTAGGGGAGTGATTGAAACCACCATGTTCCAAAAATCTCATCACCAGATGCAACATACTGTGCAGAAATGTATTCCTAAACCTTTAGATTTTGTGACTTGATTAACAGACTGTAGAATATGTAGCTTGGAACACAAAAACATTAGAAATAGGAGCAGGAGTAGGCCTCCCAGTTTAGCAATTTAGAGTTAATTGGAGCATTATATAACATCAGTCTATTGTTCTGAGGGAAAGTCAGCCTGAGACACGTTCAAGAAACTGTTTCGAGAAGTTCTGGGATTGACAAATGCTGCAATTTTATGGTTGCACAAAAACATATATGCCAAAGTAAAAATAACATTTTACAATGGCCTTTAAATGATAAGAACTTGAGATAGGACTCAACCCTCCCTCTCAAAAGACAGTTGTCTCAAAGCACTTCACCTACAATCAATTAACTTAAAGTACTGCCACAATGAGAAAACATAATTTGTGCAAAGCAAGATCCCAAAACAGCAATTGTTTTGGGGGGGGTTAACTGGGCAAGAGCTTTGTTTAGTCATTCGTGGGATTTGGGTGTCGCTACCCGGCCAGCATTTATTGCCCATCCCTTGTTGTATGAGGGCAGTTGAGAGTCAACCACATTGCTGTGGCTCTGGAGTCACATGTAGACCAGACCAGGTAAGGACGGCAGATTTTCTTACCTAAAGGACATTGGTGAACCAGATGGGTTTTTACAACAATTGACAATGGTTTCATAGTCATCAGTAGATTCTTAATTCTAAATATTTCTTATAGAATCCTCACAGTGCAGTAGGCCCATTGGGTCCGCACTGACAACAATCCCACCCAGGCCCTATCCTTGTAACCCCCTGACATTAAGGGGCAATCCCACCCAGACCTGTTCCCCGTAAGCCCAAATATTTACCCTGCTAATCTCCTTAACCTACACATCTTGGGACACTAAGGGGCAATTTAGCGTGGCCAATCCACTTAACCTGCACATCTTTGGAGTGTGGGAGGAAACTGGAGCAGCTGGAGGAAACCCAAGCAGACATGGGGAGAATGTACAAACTCCACACAGTTGCCCAAGACCAGAACTGAACCCGGGTCCCTGGCACTGTAAGGCAGCAGTGCTAACCACTGTGCCTCCGTGCCACCCAATTTTATTGAATTGAAATTCCACCACCTTCTGTTGTTTCAGATGTTCAAGTACAAAATCCTGCTCTCCTTAAACTGTGCCGGGAGAGCTTCACAGTCAGCTGAAGAGAATTTAACTTAACATCTTAACCAAATTTCAGCACCTCCTGCCGCACTATCATAAGACCATAAGACATAGGAGCAGAATTAGGCCACTCGGCCCATCGAGTCTGCTCCGCCATTCAATCATGGCTGATATTTTTCTCATCCTCATTCTCCTGCCTTTTCTCCATAACCCCTGGTCCCCTTATTAATCAAGAACCTATCTATCTCTGTCTTAAAGACACTCAATGACCTGGCCTCCATTGCCTTCTGCAGCAAAGAGTTCCACAGATTCACCACTCTCTGGCTGAAGAAATTCCTCCTCATCCCTGTTTTAAAGGATCATCTCTTTGGCCTGAGGTTGTGCCCTCTGGTTCTAGATCTTCCTACTCGTGGAAAATCCTTTCCACGTCCACTCTATCCAGGCCTCACAGCATCCTGTAAGTTTCAATAAGATCCCCCCTCATCCTTCTAAACTCCAATGACTACAGACCTAGAGTCCTCAACCGTTCCTCATATGACAAGCTCTTCATTCCAGGGATCATTCTTGTGAACCTCCTCTGGACCCTTTCCAAGGCCAGCACATTCTTCCTTAGATACAGGGCCCAAAACTGCTCACAATACTGCAAATGAGGTCTGACCAGAGCCTTATACAGCCTCAGAAGTACATCCCTGCTCTTGTATTCTAGCCCTCTCAACATGAATGCAAACATTGCATTTGCCTTCCTAACTGCTGACTGAACCTGCACATTAACCTTGAGAATCTTGAATAATGACTCCCAAGTCCCTTTGTGTTTCTGATTTCCTAAGCATTTTCCCATTTAGAAAATAGTCTATGCCTCCATTCCTCCTTCCAAAGTGCATAACCTCACACTTTTCCACATTGTATTCTATCTGCCACTTCTTTGCCCACTCTCCTAACCTGTCCAAGTCCTTCTACATATCTTTGTATCATCTGCAAACTTAGTAACAGTGCCTTCATTGTTAATGTATATTGTGAAAAGTCGTGGTCCCAGCACCGACCCCTGAGGCACACCACTAGTCACCGGCTGCCATCCTGAAAAAGACCTCTTTATCCCCACTCTCTGCCTTCTGCCAGTCAGCCAATCCTCTCTCCATGCCAGCATCTTACCTTTAACACCATGGGCTCTTAACTTATTTAACAGTTTCCGATGCGGCACCTTGTCAAAGGCCTTCTGGAAACCTAAATAAATCACGCCCGTAGATTCTCCTTTATCTAACTTCCTTGTTACCTCTTCAAAGAGCTCTAACAGATTTGTCAGACATGACCTCCCCTTGAAGAAGCCGTGCTGACTCAGTCCTATTTTATCATGCACTTCCAAGTACTCCGCAATCTCACTTTTAATAATGAACTCTAAAATCTTGCCAATGGCCGAAGTCCGGCTAACCGGCCTATAATTTACTGTCTGCTGCCTCCCTCCATTCTTAAACTGCGGTGTTACATTAGCTACTTTCCAATCCCTGCCTCCAGTGATTCCTGAAAGATGACCACCAATGCCTCCACAATTTCCTCAGCTATCTCTTTTAGAACCCTGGGGTATAGTCCATCTGGTCCAGGTGACTTATCCACCTTCAGACCTTTCAGTTTCCCCAGAACCTTCTCCTTAGTGATGACCACTGCACTCACCTGTGCCCCCTGATTCTCCTGGAGCTCTGGCATCCCACTGGTGTGTTTCACCGTGAAGACTGACACAAAGTAACTAATCCTCTGCCACTTCTTTGTTTCCTATTATTATTTCTCCAGCCTCATTTTCCAGTGGTCTAATGTCTATTTTTGCCTCTCTCTTACCTTCTATATATTGAAAAAAAACTCTTCCTATTTTCTTTTATATTACTAGCTAGTTTACACTCGTATTTCATCTTCTCCCCCCCTTACTGCTTTTTTAGTCATCCTCGTTTTTAAAGGCTCCCCAATCCTCTGACTTCCCATTAATCCTCGCCATTCGGAGGTTGGTGGTGGTGGAGGGGAGGGGGGGAGGAGGGGGGGTGTGGTGGTTACGTAGCCAATACAAAAACTCAAAAATACAACAAGAAGTTACTTTTCTATAACAACTTTAACAGAGTGGGCAGATAGGTTTTAAGCAACGTTTTAAAGAGGGAGCGATGGAGAGAGGTGCAGAGGCATTGGGAGTGTATTTCAGAGGTTGGAGCCTCAGTGGATGAATGCAGGGCTGCCATTGCTGATCGGAAGGAGTTGGCATTGTGAGGGGGGACACACACAAATATAGAGATCTCTGAGCAATGTAGGGCTGGTCATAGTTACACAGAGGTAGGGAGGGGCGAAGCCTTGTGGAGAGGGGTGAAAACAAGGATAATGTAAAAGAATGGGCTGGATTTTCAATTTGCCACTGGCCATAAAAATGATACCCTGGATTGGCCACCCATTATAGAAACTGTCTTGAAATTCTGAAACTAAAGGATTTGGTGACTAAATCCTCAATATCAGTTTCAACTTCCCCTGAGGCAGCAAGTCGAGAACCTCACCTAAAAGACAATGACCACCTATCAGAACCACCATCCCCCTTCAAGAAAGCTACGGGGGGCTTGTGATAGCCTGGGACAGCAGCAGCAACAACAACTTATCTTTATAAAGCATTTCAGTGATGAAACATCACAAGGCACTTCATGGAAAAGCATTATAAAGTGGAGGAGGACACCGAATCATATGAAGAGATATCATGTCAAGAGACCAAAGGCTTTAAGGAGTTTCTTAGAGGGGGGAACACAAGGTAGAGAGAGATAAAGGAGTTCGGCCAGAGCATGGGACCTGGGCAACTGAAGGCATGGCCACCAATGATGGATTAATTGTGGAGGCAGAAGGAATTTCAGAATTAGAGGACCGCTGGTATCTGAGAAGATTCTGGCAGAGATTACAGAAATAGTTAATGACAAGACCATGGAGGGATTTGAAAACATGGAGATGGTGCCCAAATAGCCAGATTGCTATTGCAGGGTGTTTGCACCCGGCCGCTCACTTGCAGTCAAGGGCACTCCAACACACTGTTCCCATCTTAACATTGGAATTGGGCACGCACATTGGTTTCGATATTTTGGCTGTTAAACCAGTGTTGGAAAATGAGATGTCATAGCCAGTTGGCTCATCGAGGAATACTCAATGGCAAGAAACCAGAAAATTGAGTTTTTCTTGTACACAAAAGTTTTATTTTTTTCCTGTCTTCCACCCGCCCTAGCACCCCACCATCACCCCCTCCCTAACCACCCTCCCCTTTCCCCTTCATTCTTTGTATCTCCCTTAAACTCATCTTCATACTTCTGCCAACAGCCAATGAGACAATGAAGGCTGAAAGCTGCAAGGGTGACAGGTATGGACAGAAAGCTTTCAGGAGACTGTGTTAGACTAACATTTGTTTCCTTATTGATTAAGGGCTTGAGAGAAAATGGTGAAGCATTGTGTGCAGGTGGAATGTCACAATGTCTGAATGAAGCAATCACTTGTGAGCTGCTGGAATTGTCAGAAGCCAACAACACAGCTCCAGGTATAAAAGAATTGCACAAATGTTACTTATAGAAGGAGTAATTAGCCTATTTGTGGAAGTAACCTTGCAATTTCTAATCAGCGTTTCGACTGTCCAGTCAGCACACATCCTGAGGGCTTTCTAAATTACAGGGACAAATATTTGCATTTATTCAGTGCCTTTCACATCATAAAATTAACCAAGGTTTTTCACAAGAGTCCACTTGATCGCTACCCCTTCCACAAATATTCAATCCCTCCACCACTGATGCACAGCGTCAGCAGTGTGTAGCAGCTATAAGATACACTGAAGGAAGTCACCAAGGCTCCTTAGACAGCACCTTCCAAACCCACAACCATTACCATCCAGAAGGACATGAGAATCAGACATTTGGGAACACAATCACCTGAAGGTTCCCCTTCAAGTCAAGCACCATCCTGACCTGGAAATATATCACCGCTCCTTCACTGTCGCTGGATCAAAATTCTACACCTCAGAGACTGCAGCGGTTCAAGGCAGCAGCTCGCATCACCACCTTCTGAAGGGATTGAAGGATACTGGGAGGATTCTTCTTTTCCTCTTCAGTGCTGCCAACAGATCACACTGAGAGGGTAGCCAGGGCCTTGGTTTAAAGTCTCATTCAAAAGGTAATCCTTTGGCTAGTATCAGTAAGTAGTCTCACAACACCAGGTTAAAGTCCAACAGGTTTATTTGGTAGCACGAGCTTTCGGAGCATTGCCCCTTCATCTTTGGCGAGTATAGCTCACTTGTAAGAAGGTAGTGGCGCAGTGGTAATATCATAGGACTAGGAATTCACAGACCCAGGCTAATACACACTGGGCATGGGATCAAATCCAACCACTGCAGTTGGTAGAATTCAGTTGATAAAATCTGAAATTGAAAGCTAGCCTTCGTAATAATGAACTTGAAACTATCATCAATTACTATTAAAAACCCACCTGACTTACCAACATCCTTCAGGGAAGGAAATTTCTCACATTTGCCCGGTTTGGCCTACAGGTGGACACCCAACCCACAGCCAACTCTTAACTGCCCTCTGAAATGGCCTAGCAAGCCACTCAGTTCCAGGGCAATAGGGAGCAGCAACAAATATTGAGCTTCCTAGTGTTGCCCCTCATCCCATGTGGGAGTAGTAATAAAAAATTAGCATCGGTCATGATTTTTGTGCAGAGGTTTTGGCAATGGGGCTTGAACATTCTGCCCTGGAGGTGTGAGCATTGATTGTCAACTGAGTCATAGTTTGACACCCAGAACAACAGGGGGTTATGAAGCTCGTAATGAATAACAAAAAAGGTGGAGAAATTACAAAGCAATAAATCAAATAACTGTTATTTAATAGGGTACTAAGAAATCTCACACAGCATCCTTTCAGGGAGTTGAATGTAATAGTTTTGTGTTCCTGAATTGAATGGTGGGGTCAGTTACTGGTCAGATTGTAGATACGAACTCTGACTTTCCTTGACTGACAGATCAATTAAAGTTTGTGAAACAGGCATGTTCAAGGCGAGAGAAGGGAAAAAAGCACAGAATTTTCAGATTATTTCACCTCACAAGCCGAGCGTCAGTCATGGTTCTGTTGAACACTCTCACCTATGAGTTAAAAAGTTCTGGATTCAAATCCCACTCTCGGACTTGAAGACTTGAATACATCATCCAGGTTGACACTCTAGTGCCAGTACTGAAAGGGAACATAGAACATAGAATCCCTACAGTACAGAAGGAGGCCATTCGGCCAATCGAGCCTGTACTGACAACAATCACACCCTATCCTCGTAACCCCACATATTTACCATGGGTTTCCTCCGGGTGCTTCGGTTTCCTCCCACAGTCTGAAAGGCGTGCTGGTTAGATGCATTGACCCAAACAGGCGCTGGAGTGTGGCGACTCGGGGTATTTCACAGTTAGTTCATTGCAATATTAATATAAGTCTTACTTGTGACTAATAAATAAACTTTATAAACTTTAATCCCCCTGAAACTAGGGTCAATTAAGCATGGTCACTGCACCTAACCAGCACATCTTTGGACTGTGGGAGGAAACCGGAGCACCCAGAGAAAACCCACGCAGACACAGGGAGAATGTGCAAATTCCGCACAGACAGTGACCCAAGATGGGAATCGAATCCAGGTCCCTGGCACTGTGAGGCAGCAGTGCCAACGTGCCTTTATCTTCAGGGAGCTGTCTGGAGGTGCTGTCTTCAGAGAGATGTTAACCCTCGAGATGCTCTCGAAGGTGGGCATGAAACCTCCCATGAGACTATTTGGGGAGGAGAGTCATCCTCAGTGTCCTGGGCCAATATTTGTCCCTCAATAGGGCAGCACGGTGGCACACTGGTTAGCACAGCACCAAGGACCCAAGTTAAATTCCGGCCTCGGGTGACTGTGTGGAGTTTGTACATGCTCCCCTCTTCTGCGTGGGGTTTCCTCCAGGTGCTCTGGTTTCCTCCCACAGTCCAAAGATGTGCAGATTAGGTGGATTGGTCATGAAAAATTTACCCTTAGTGTCGGGGGGATTTCCATAGTAAAAACATGGGGCTACGGGGATAGGGCCTGTGGGATTGTTGACGGTGCAGGCTCGATGGGCTGAATGGCCTCCTTCTGCGCTGTAAGGATTCTATTCTATGAACCAATATCACCTAAAACATATTATCTGATCATCTATTTCCCTGTTGTTGATCTAGGCAGCTGAAGGCACAGCTGTCAACAGTGGAGCGCTGAAAATTGGGGATTTGCAAAAGGTCAGAATTGGAGGAGTGCAGGAGCCTGGGGAAACTTATTCAGGTAGGGGTGAGGTGAGGCCATGAAGGAATCTAAATGAGTGGGTGAGAAATGCTTGGCACAAGGCAAATAGATCCTTGTATTCATATACCGATATTAGTAATGGTTTCATAATAGCTGGGAGGAACTGACAACCAGCAAACCAGATAAACGAACTGGTGTTGATCTGGGGGAAAACAGCTTCATACATGACAGAGATAAGAATGTTTCTGAATTCCATGACTCCTGGACTCCCACTTCCATAAAACCCACACTCCCACTTTTGATTCGTGTGCCTTCCTGCAAGCGGCCAAATGGGTCATGTGACATGCCCCCCCCCCCCCCACACTCCCGATAACTCGCCCCTTAAAGGAGCAGGCTACCACAGGTTTTGAATGGAATGCTACAAGTACAAAAGCAGCCTTACTCCTTCATTAATTGTAAAGCAATTTCGGATGTCTGCGGTGTCATACCTCCTTTCTGTTAATCAGAAGTGGAGGGTTCAAAAGGCAGGAAGTGATGGAAATACTCGGCAGGTCCGGCAGCATCTGTTTTTAAAGTTTATTTACTAGTGTCACAAGTAGACTTACATTAACACTGCAATGAAGTTACTGTGAAAATCCCCTGGTCGTCACACTCTGGTGCCTGTTCGGGTAAACTGAGGGAGAATTTAGCATGGCCAATGCACCTCACCAAAATGTCAGGAGCACCCAGAGGAAATCCACGCAGGCATGGGGAGAACATGAAGACTCCGCACAGACAGTGACCCAAGCCGGGAATCAAACTCGGGTCCCTGGCAATGTGAGGCGGCAGTGCTAACCACTGTGCCACCATGCTGGCCCAATTAAATGTGAAAGAATATCACGGCAGGGATTAGAATTCACCATCACTGAAATATTATTTGCAGCTCATTACTACACTGCTGAGACAGTGGCAGTCTATCAATCTGGGAGTGAAAGTCACTCTCAGTGACGTTGACCATGAAACTATCACCGCTTCTTATAAAAACCCATCAAGCTCAATAATGTCCTTTCGGGAATGTGGGAACTAACTGTTTTGCTTTATTTTTCCTTTATACTTTTTATAACAATTTCTACAATGGATTTGTATTGACACTTTCTCGTGGGTTAGAGCCTGCTGAGGTTTCAGGTTTCACTTGCAGCTGGGGCATGTTACAAGGTTACAACATGCTGAGATGTATTGTGCACATCCCCAGCTCGTGATCAGCTAACCTTGGTGGAAACCACTATCTCGTGAACAGGGCATGATCAGAGGTCCGAACCAATTAGCGTTAGCCACCTTTGAAGATGTGTTTAATGAACCAATGAATGTGAATGGCTGTTCTCTACGATGATGTATAATAATACTTGTAAGAGAAAGAATAATTCGGGCAGCCTGTGAACATCTTGTAAGAGACAGAAAAGGAACTCTTCATAAACTCGTGCACTTGTATCAGAGATTTACCACAAAGTGTCAATGAATTCTTGAATCTAACAGGAAGAAAATCTGCCGTGCTCTCCTGGCCTGGCCTACATATGATTCTGGATCCACAGTAACGTGGTTGACTCTTAACTGTCCGCTTACATGGTCTAGCATATTACTCAGTTCAAGGGCAATTAGGGATGGGCAATAATTGCTGGTGTTACCAATGTTATAAACTGTAAATAAATACAAGATACCCCAAATTAGAGACATTTTGGCTGGCCTACTGCCTTTTATCCCTGGCAGAGTAGCCCCCCTGTCACTTGTGGAGGCCACCCATGGTAGACTTGTGGGCCCCATGTCAAAAGAGGGAGCCACAGGCAGGAGAAGACACTGCACCAATGCTTCTGCCCAAGGAGTTTCCTCTCAACTCTGAGAGGCGACTTAGCTTCCCACCACCTAAATTCTATTTTGGATCAACACCCCTATGGTCAGCCCTGTGCTGAGGTGCCCTTGCAGTCCCTGGCCTGTCTCAGCAACAGTGGGACTACTAGCCAGTAGGATCACAGGGATCAGTGCTTGGTCTTCTGCTCTTTGTGATTGTTATTAATGACTTAGAGGAGGGGGCTGAAGGGTGGATCAGTAAATTTGCTGATGACACCAAGATTGGTGGAGTAGTGGATGAGGTGGAGGGCTGTTGTAGGCTGCAAAGAGACATAGATAGGATGCAAAGCTGGGCTGAAAAATGGCAAATGGAGTTTAACCCTGATAAATGTGAGGTGATTCATTTTGGGAGGACTAATTTAAATGTGGATTACAGGGTCAAAGGTAGGGTTCTGAAGACTGTGGAGGAACAGAGAGATCTTGGGGTCCATATCCACAGATCTCTAAAGGTTGCCACTCAAGTGGATAGAGCTGTGAAGAAGACCTATAGTGTGTTAGCTTTTATTAACAGGGGGTTGGAGTTTAAGAGCCGGGGGGTTATGCTGCAACTGTACAGGACCTTGGTGAGACCACATTTGGAATATTGTGTGCAGTTCTGGTCACCTCACTATAAGAAGGATGTGGAAGCGCTGGAAAGAGTGCAGAGGAGATTTACCAGGATGCTGCCTGGTTTGGAGGGTAGATCTTATGAGGAAAGGTTGAGGGAGCTAGGGCTGTTCTCGCTGGAGCGGAGGAGGCTGAGGGGAGACTTAATAGAGGTTTATAAAATGATGAAGGGGATAGATAGAGTGAACATTCAAAGACTATTTCCTCGGGTGGATGGAGCTATTACAAGGGAGCATAACTATAGGGTTCATGGTGGGAGATATAGGAAGGATATCAGAGGTAGGTTCTTTACGCAGAGAGTGGTTGGGGTGTGGAATGGACTGCCTGCAGTGATAGTGGAGTCAGACACTTTAGGAACATTTAAGCGGTTATTGGATAGGCACATGGAGCACTTCGGGATGATAGGGAGTGGGATAGCTTGAACTTGGTTTCAGATAAAGCTCGGCACAACATCGTGGGCTGAAGGGCCTGTTCTGTGCTGTACTGTTCTATGTTCTACTAGGTCCCAGAGCCACCAGCCCTCTGATTGGGTTGGGTAGCGTCAGGAGCCTTGCCGCCATCCTTAATAGAAAAGCGAGAACAGAGCTGGCCGATTAGGAAGCTCCATCCTGAGAAGATTGCGCGGACTGTCTCACTGTTGGCAAGTTCAGTCTCAGCACTCTCATCCGGACCCTAAAACCTGTAGGAAAATCCAGTTCATTATTGCAAGAACTTAAACAGGTACAGAACACATTCGGCGGGATTTACCTCCCACCGAGTATTCCGCAGAGGCGGGAGGTGGCGTGCCGCTCGCTGGCGGTGGGATCTTATGGTTAACACCATTGTCAATGGGGTTTCCTGTTGAGCCCACTCCTCACTGCCGGGAGTGCGGCGCCATGAGATCCTGCCGGTGCGAACAGCAGTAAGATTTTAGCATAAATGTGTAGAACTGATTCCAAAACTAAATTCGAGTGATGTCTGAGATAAATGTACCTCAGTTGAATGTAATTAGTGACCCTTGCGACAGCAGACTGATTTTAATCATCACAAGTGATTTATAACTCATTGGAATAAATAAATTATATTAAAAACAAACAACAAATTACTTACTGATTGCAATGGGTCGATAAAAACAAATCATCCCTTTGACCTGTCTTGAAAGTAGAGACAGCATCTGAAGTGCTCACACAAACCATATCCCGGAACATCGAATGGAAGAGGTGTGAGAAAGCTATTCTTCAGTGATTATTGTTTCACAGTAAGTTAGTGTTCATAATTATAAACGTTCCTTTTCTTTCCATTCCCAATTCTAACCTGTGATTTTTTTAAATCGATTTCCGAGATGCAAGCATCCCTGGGAAGGTCCTGACTTTATTATCCATCCCTCATCGCCCTTGAGAAGGTGGTGGAGAGCTGCCTTCTTTAACCGCTGCAGTCCCTGTGGCATACCTACACCCACAGTGCTGTTAGGGAGCAGATTCCAGGATTTAATTGCGAGATAATGAACAAACTGGGGCAGCAAGGTGGCACAGTGGTTAGCACTGCTGCTTCACAATGCCAGGGACCCGGGTTCAATTCCTGGCTTGGGTCTCTGTCAGTGTGGCGTTTGCACATTCTCACCGTGCCTGCGTGGGTTTCCTCCGGGTGCTCCGGTTTCCTCCCACACTGCAAAGACGTGCGGGTTAGGTGGATTGGCCATGCTAAATTGCCCCTGAGTGTCATGGGGGGGGGGTTAGCAAGATAAATACATGGGATTACGGGGATATGGCCTGGGCGGGACTGTTGTTGGTGAAGGCTCGATGGGCACTGTAGGGATTCCATGATTCTATGAGATGCTGATGTAGTTCCAAGTCAGGATGGTGTGTCGGGGGGGGGGATCTTGTAGATGGTGGCATTCTCATGGATCTACTGCCCTTGTCCTTTGTAAGTGTTAGAGATCATGGGTTTTGACAGTACTCGTGAAGGAAGTTTGACCAGTCGCTGCAGTGCATCTTGTAGATGGCACATACATTTCTTTTTATTTACAGGATGTGGGCATCAATGGCCAGGCCAGCATTTATTGCCCATTCCTAGTCTCCCACAAGAAGGTAGTAGTGAGCCAAATTTTCCACTGGCAGATGCGGCTCATTGTTGACTGCCAGCCGGATCTTTGGCCCGCCGACGTCTACAATGTTTTGCGTGGCTCGCCCGTCCCGTCTCGTTGCCAGGGAATCCACCATGGAGGTTACCTTTGGTGAGACTGGAAGATCCTACCAGCAAAAAATGGCTGGAAAATACTGCCCAATGGTGGGGCTGAATATTCCATCCCACTCCAGACTTGTGTCTTGCAGATGGTGGACTGGCTTTAGGGAGACAGGAGGTGAGTGAATTCCCAGCCTTTGAGCTGTTGAATCATAGAATCCCTACAGTGCAGAAGGAGACCATTCAGCCCATCAAGTCTGCACTGACTCTCTGAAAAAACATCTTATTCAGGCCAAAACCCCCACCCTATCCCCATAACCCCACACGTTTACCATGGCTAATTCTCTAATCTACACACCTTTGGACATCAAGGGGCAATCTGGCATCGCTGGGGGGGGGGGGGGGGGTACGGTAGCAGAGTGGATAGCACTGCTGCTTCACAGTGTCAGGAACCTGGGTTCGATTCCTGACTTGGGTCACTGTCTGTGTGGAGTTTGCACCATGTCTGCGTGGGTTTCCTCCGGATGTTCCGGTTTCCTCCCACATTCTGAAAGACATGCTGGTTTGGTGCATTGACCCGAGCTGGCGCCAGACTGTGGCAACTAGGGGAATTTCACAATGGCTTCATTGCAGTGTTAATGTAAGCCTTACTTGTGACTAATAAATAAGTAAACTTTAATCCACGTAAGAAATTAGATATTGCTCTTGGGGCTAAAGGGATCAAGGGATATGAAGGGAAGGGGGAATCAGAATATTGAATCTGGTGATTCGCTATGATCAAAATAAATGGCGGAGTAGGCTCGCAGGATGACCTACTCCTGCTTCTAGTTTCTATGTTTCTGACTTGCACATCTTTCGACCATGGGAGGAAATCAGTGCATGGACACAGGGAGAACATGCAAACTCCACACAGACGGTCACCCAAGGCTGGAATCAAACCCTGGCTCTATGAAGCAGCAGCGCTAATCTCTGTACCACTGTGCTGCCTTGTTGTAGCCACAGTGTTTGTATTGCTGACCCAATTATGTTTCTGTCAATGCTAACCCTTAGGACATTGATAGTGAGGAATCTAGCAATGATATTGTCCTTGAACACCAAGAAGAGATGGTTAGATTCTGTCTTATTGGAATCGATCATTGCCTTATGTGACACAAATGTAATCAACCTAAACCTTAATGATGCCGTCTATATTTTGCATCATGCATGCCCAGACTGCGCCATTATCTGAGGACTGGTCACTCTGGAATCATCAGCAGAGATACCCACATTTGACTTTATGATGGAGGGCAGGTTATTTATGAAGCCGTGGAAGATGGTTGGGCCTAAGACACTAACCTGAGGAAATCTTGCGGAGCTGGCCTGGGGCTGAGATGATTGACCTCCAACAGCCACCGTTGTCTTTTATTTATGGATCGGCTTGATGTGTTTGTGCCTTTTGGGTGTGTGTGAAGTGTGTGTATGCAATCTGCAGCCTCTGTAGACCCATGGGAAGAGGTTGGTGTTGCTGATTCATATTGAAAAGTGTGGAAAGTAGCTTCAAAGGCTACTAGTTAATTGACCTGCACCCTGCAGTTCATAATGACTGATTTCCTTCCTATTTTGATGTGTTCACGGTGGAGTTCCATGTTCAGAGGGTGACGACCAAACACAAAGGCTTAGGGGGTGATCTTATCGGCTCGTCGCACCGGTAAGATCGGGCGAGAGGTGAAAAATTGGGTTTGCGTCCAGTTTTTCTCCTCCTGTGATGTTGCCGACCCCGTTCCATCAACAAAATCAACTTCGCATCCATAAAGGGGGTGAAGCCAATTTCAATATTTAGTAGGTAATTTAAATATAATTAGTGAGTACACAGTGCACTGAGAGATCAGGGCGCCAGTGCAATTGTGTTCGCAGAGCTCAGCAGCGGGCTTTCCGTCATGAATAGGCTCTGCCCACTCCCCCTGCTGGCAAGAATCACATTTGAGCTCATCAGATTGTTTTTGGGAGCTCGCCCAAACAAAGGGCACAATTCTCTCCCATTTTCATGCTCGTTCGGCATTTAGGATTTTTTTGGTAAGATCATGCCTCATAAGGTATTATTTCAGGGTAGAAGTAGAATGACCAATCCTTCAGGATTGGCATGGAGTATTCAGCAATTAAAGGTTAAAATCTCCAGGATACTCCTGTAAACAGAGAGGCATTAAAAATTCTTGCTTTTTATTTCTTCAGTACTATTGAATACTAATTCCAAAAATGTTGGACATGGAGGGAAGACAAAATGTGGTTGGATGGTTTTTGACTGTCAGTCAATCAGGTAAGAAACAGTCAGTTCATTTTCCATTTGCAATTGGAACAGAAGAACATAGGAAGTAAGAGCTGGAGTAGACCCTCTGGCCTCTCAAGCATTCTCCACCATTCAACACCACATTGGCTGATCTTCAACTCCACTTTCCTGCCTTATCCTCATATCGATAGATTCCAATAGTTTTCAAAAATCTACCAATTTCTGCCTTGAACCTACTGAATGGCGAACGTCCACAGCTCTCTGGATAGAGAAGTTCAAAGAAGGTAGGGTAGTGTGAGTGTGGACATGTTGGATGGTCAATGACAAGGATTTGTGGGGGACAGCTTGAAGTTAGAAGATCGTGCGGTAATACCTCCAGTCAAAGTACGACCCCAGGGAGAACCTGGGGAGCAACTCTGAGAAACACTCCATCTCTGAATGGAAATGGTTGGTGAGGAATTACATTTCAGACAGTGGTCTCCTGTGCCTGATTCTGTCCCCTCACCTCCGAAGTGCGAGTGCTGCCAAATCTTTACCTAACTGTCAATACAGTCAGGAGGATGTGCTTTTTGAAGACATGGAGGCGAGATTCTCCGGCCTGTCCTCAGCGTTTTTCTCGGTGGCAGGAGATGGTGCGCCATTTGCTTACAGTGGGATCCTCTGGTCCTGCCGCTGCCAATGGGAATTCCCGCTGAAGCCACCCCACACCACCGGGAAACCGCGGCAGGGCGTGCGCCACCAATGGGACCAGAGAATCCCGCCGGCGTGGACAGCCGGGATATCCCGGCCATTATTTTTTTCCCTGGTTGAATTTTAAACTGGAACTCTATACAGACAATTGTGTTTTCTTTGTTAAAGAAACAGCCCAGACAAGCTGAGGCGTTACAAAACACAATTTTGCATTCTAAAATATTGCGATGAAGACAGACAACCAACCCCCTGGGGAACGTGAAAGACCCCAGCCGGACGTCTAGCACCTTGCCCGCCACGGAATCGACACTGGTGAGGGTCCGAAAATGGAAATCTCTGTTGACCTCGGGCGGGAATATCCGGTCTCGCCCGAGCGAGGCCATAATAGCCCACCTCCCATCCCTGACTCTTCACACCACACTGAGACTTTGCAGAAGTTCCCGAGGTGAGGCATCAAAATTCAATTAGGTTAGTTCTTAAACAATAACTGAAGCAGGCATGAACTAATCAAACCCCACTGGAATATACGACCAGCAAGGTATCTCGAGGGAACCCCTGTCAAACGGGAAAGAGGGAGAAGTGGAAAGGACAATGTTGTACTAAAACAGGCTGTTGGACCAGGGTGCCTTCTCTCTATCTCGCTTTCTCTTTCCCTCGCTGGAAGGAGTGCATCCTGTTTCTAAAGTGACCAATCCTGAGATGAAAGCAACTGCAAAGCAAAACGTGGAAATCTGCTTCACCTGACTGTGTCCAGGAGAACAGCGAAGCTAACTGGCTGCAACCCTGAATCACGACATCAAGACCAATCAAGGAATAACTAACCGTATCCTCCAATCTTTTTCATGGACTGTCAAAGCCTACCTTCTCACTCTGTAATCTGTACTGGAGTGCGCGTGGTCCCAGGTGGATCCATGTGACTATGTGAAAGGTGTCACATTTTCCTTTTTTTAAATCTCAGTAACAGTTTAAATAAGCTTAACTTCTTCTTTGTTCAACCTAAGAAAACCTGTCTGAGTAATTCTCTACAACAGTGACATGTAAACAGTGGAGCACTTACAGAATTGACAAAGCATATCCTCCTTAAATTCTTAAAAAAGAATCCTGTCACGGTCAAATGTGGAGTG
Organism: Mustelus asterias; assembly: GCF_964213995.1. Lineage (NCBI taxonomy): Eukaryota > Metazoa > Chordata > Chondrichthyes > Carcharhiniformes > Triakidae > Mustelus > Mustelus asterias. The sequence goes on from NC_135809.1 coordinate 114,936,502, forward strand.
GGAGAATTGGGAAGTCTTTTCACCCCTCTTTACTGGGTGGTAGCAATATATTTAATCTGTTAAAGATGCTATACACAAATATCAACTCCACTGCAGATGTCACACAGCCCAAACAGTCTAATGTGGAATTGGCAATCTACTGATGACCATGAAATCATTGTTGATTGTCAGAAAAACCCGTTTGGTTCACTGGTTAGCACAGCGCCAGGGACCTGGGTTTGATTCCCAGCTTGGTTCATTGTCTGTACAGAGCAGAGTCTGCACATTCTCCCCGTGCCTGCTTGGGTTTCCTCCGGGTGCTCCAGTTTCCTCCCATAGTCCGAAAGACGTGCTAGTTAGATGAATTGGCCATGCTAAATTCTCTCTCAGTGTACCTGAACAGGCGCCTGAGTGTGGTGACAAGGGGATTTTCACAGTAACTTCATTGCAGTGTTAATGCAAGTCTACTTGTGACACTAATAAATAATGTCCTTTATGGAAGGAAATCTGCCATCCTTACCCAGTCTGGCCTATATATGACTCCAGAGCCACAGAAATATGGTTGACTCTCAAGTGCCCTTGGGCAATTAGGGATGGGCAAGCCAGCAACGCCCACTTTCCACGAATGAATTCGAAAATGTTACAGAGCAATTGAACTCTGAATGGCCTCACCATGTGCATACTTAATGATGACTACATCCTGTCCCCTTACAGGAACACACTCTACATCAGTAAAATAATAAAGTGTGCACTCCAGGGTACAATGATCCCCAACTTATTAAATAATGTATCAACCAACTTACAGCTACAACACTCCATTTTTAATAACGAGATGAAATAAAATGCAGTTACCACAGGAGTCCCTAAAAAAAAGTAGTATTTTTCTTCTGTTTGCTAATGACAGCTAAAGGTCAGCATGGATAGAAAGGCAAATGAAAGAAAACATAAGCCAAAAAAGTGATTTTCTCCATAACAGAACTCAATAGCATATCTGACGGCTCGTAGGTTTTATGGTTTGTTTACTATACCCAGGTAAAATTACAAAGATGAAAATGTTAGTGGGAGACCTGCTTGAAAAATATGCATTTCATATATGCCAAGCCATTGCTCGGTGATACTGCACTCATCTTGGATGGCTGTGGAATGAAATCCTACTCCAGATACTTGAGCACATAATCCTAACTGACACTGTTGAAGCGGTACTCAGCGGGCGTCATGCTGTTAGAGGTGAGTCTTTCAGGTCAGGCATTAAGCCGAGGCCCTCTTTTCCCTCTCAGGTGGATGTAAATGATCCCACGGCACCACTCTTAAAAAGAAATGGGAAGTTCTCACCAGAGTCCTGTACAATATTATCTTTATGCCACTATCAGCATCTTCTTTAGTCTTTAAGACTCTTTTGTCTTGTGTCCATGACACCTTTGTCGAAACTCTCTTAGCTCCCACCTATCCCTGACCTTCTATTTTGCTCCACCCCCCTCTTAAACACTATAAAATCCATCATGGCACGGTAGCACAGTGGTCAGCACTGCTGCTTCACAGCTCCAGGGACCTGGGTTCGATTCCCGGCTTGGGTCACTGTCTGTGTGGAGTTTGCACATTCTCCTCGTGTCTGCGTGGGTTTCCTCCCGGTGCTCCGGTTTCCTCCCACAGTCCAAAGATGTGCGGGTTAGGTTGATTGGCCAAGCTAAAAATTGCCCTTAGTGTCCTGAGATGCGTAGGTTAGAGGGATTAGTGGGTAAATATGTAGGGATATGGGGGTAAGGCCTGGGTGGGATTGAGGTCGGTGCAGACCCGATGGTCCGAATGGCCTCTGTCTGCACTGTAGGGTTTCTAGGATTTCTCCCTCTCTTTATCTTTGAAGAAGTCATGTAGGCTCAAAATGTTAACAATGTTTCTCTCTCCGCAGGTGCTGCCAGACTTGCGGGCCAGAAATTTCCCGTCCCGCCCTCCGCAGGAATGGTTGAGGACAGGACAGAAAATTCAACAGACCATTTAAGGATCCATTGACCTTGGGCAGGAATTTCCAGTCTTTGGGAACATGTAAAATCCCACCTGCTCAGTTTCACCCGCATTTTCTGTTTTTTATTCCTGTGGGATCCTTTGTATGGTTTGCTTCAGTTAAAGGACTTCAGTTTAAAGTATTTCTGCCTATATAACTATGCTAAGCTTTAAAGCTAACTTGGCCACATTTTACACTCAGCTGGGCATTCTGGGACGGGTTTAGAAATTGACTGGATTCTTTCAAAATACAATGTTAGCAGAAATGATGCGAAACAAAGTTTTTCATGGCCACACAGCTGCCAATTGTTTATGTAAGTTGGAGACTATGTGTGCCCGTCTCTTTCAATAACACAGATAAGAATTCATATATTGTAAGCAACAGTTATCCATTTAGTTCAGTTAAGTTCCTGTGCAAGTTTTAGATCAAGTCTGTATTGGGACCGGCTTCTTGTCTCTCTTTCTCTCTCTCTCTCTCTCCAGTAAATCAATTTTTTCCGCTTTCCGTCAGGTTAATTTTAAATGATGCTCAATAAAGGAAGTTCAACTTTGGACCAGTTCTGCCTACATCCATTCTAAGAGATGAACAGACCCTACAATTCCTGGACAATATTGATCCTTAGCCTAATCAGGTCATTGCACAAATTGCTTGCTATGCCCTGATTATAGTTCAAAAGTAGCTAATTGTGTGGTAGGGGGGCCCTTGCATTGCTGTTTGGACTCAGGGAGTACAAGGACACACATAAACTAACAAGCTACAAACCGCCCCCCCCCTTTTCATCATCTGAGAATAAAAAGCAGCATGTTATTGAAATAGGGAGAGATTGCAGAGGGTCAGAGGGATCTGGGTGTCCTGGTATATGAATCACAAAAAGTTAGCATGCAGGTTCAATAAGTGATTAAAAACGCAAATGGAAAGTTGCCATTTATTGTAAGTGGAATGGAATGTAGAAGTAGGGATACTTTGCCACAGTTGTACAGGGAATTGAGACCCCCACATTTAGAGTATGGCGAACAGTTTTGATCTTGTTTATGAAAGGACAAAATTGAATTAGAAGCAATTGTGAGAAGGCATCCATAGGGTTTTGCAAGATTGAGAGATGATCTTATTTGTGATGGAGCAAGGTTTGCAATTGGACCCTTGCTTTTCCTGATATATATTAATTATCTAGACCTTGGTGCACAGGGCAAAGTTTGTTGGAAGCATTGCGAACTGCGAGGGGGATAGCCTGAAACTTCAAAGGGACATAGAGAAGTTGTTGGAATGAGCGGACAGGTGGCAGATGAAATTCAATGCAGAGAAATGTGAAGTGATCCATTTTGGCCAGAAGAACATGGAGAGACAATTGAAAATGAAGGCGACAACTCTAAAGGGGATCCATGAGCCAAGCGCCCTGGGGGTTTCTGTACATAAACCATTGAAGGTGGCAGTGCCGGTTAACAGCGCAGTTAATAAAACATACATAAAGTTTCTTAGTGTCACAAGTAGGCTTACATTAACACTGCAATGAAGTTACTGTGAAAATCCCCTAGTCGCCACACTCCGGCGCCTGTTCGGGTACACTGAGGGAGAATTTAGCACGGTCAATGCACCTAACCAACACGCCTTTTGGACTGCAGGAGGAAACCAGAGCACTCTGAGGAAACCCATACACATCATAGAAACCCTACAGTGCAGAAGGAGGCCATTCGGCCCATCGAGTCTGCACTGACCACAATCCCACCCAGGCCCTATCCCCACATATTTTTACCCACTAATCCCTCTAACCTACGCATCCCAGGACTCTAAGGGGCAATTTTTTTTTTAACCTGGCCAATCAACCTAACCCGCACATCTTTGGACTGTGGGAGGAAACCGGAGCACCTGGAGGAAACCCACGCAGACACAAGGAGAATGTGCAAACTCCACACAGACAGTGACCCGAGCATCGAACCCGGGACCCTGGAGCTGTGAAGCAGCAGTGCTAACCACTGTGCTACCGTGCCGCTACATGCAGAGAGAACGTGCAGACTCCACACAGGCAGTGATCCAAGCCGGGAATCGAACCTGGTTCCCTGGCACTGTGAGGCAGCAGTGCTAACCACCATGCTGTCCCATTATCCTGGACTTTATTAATAGGGACATAGGGACCAAGAGCAAAAAGATGATGAGGTGTAAGTCACTAGTTTGTCCCCAGCTAGAATATTCCATCCCATTCCGGCCGCCACACTTTAGGAAGGATGTGAAGGCATTAAGAGAAGATGCAGAAAAGAGAATGGTGTCAGGGGTGAGTAACTCAAGTTATCAAGATGATTTGGAGAAGCAAGGACTTCGTAGAGAAGAGAGGGTTGAGAAGAGATTCGATAAAGATATTCAAAATCATGAGGGGGTTTGACAGTAGATAGGCAGAAACTGTGCCCACTGGTAAAAGGATCGGGAATGAGAGGGCACAGATTTAAAATAATGAGTAAAAGAAGCAAATATTACGAGGAGAACCTTTTTCATGCAGTGAGAGGGTTAGGGTTTGGAATGCACTGCCTAGGAGTGTAGTAGAAGCAGGTTCAATTGAAGCATTCAGAAGCGAATTAGACTGTTAACTGAAAAGGAAGAATGTGCAGGGTTACAGGGAGAAGGCGGGGGAGTGGTACTATTTGCTCATTCAGAGAGCTGGTGCAGACATGATGGGCCAAATGGCCTCCTTTTGTGCCGTAAGAATTCTATGATTCTGTGATCTTATTGAAACATATAGGGGCGAATTCCGCCTACCATGGGAACCGTAGCGGGCGAGGGGCGAACCATGGAAAGCTCCGTTGGCCTTGGATGGGATTTTCCAGTTTTGGGGTGAGCGTGGCCAGAAGATCCTGTCCATAATGTCCTGACGGGACTTGACTGGATGGTTGTTGAAAGGATGTTTGCCCATGTGAGAGAGACTGGAACTGGGGCACGTGGTTTAAAAATAAGAGGTCTCCCTTTTAAGACGGAGATAAGAAGAATTTCTTTCTCTCAGAGGGGTGTGAGTCTGTGAAACTCCCTTCTCCAGAGAGCAGTGGAGGCTGGATCACTAAATGTTTTTAAGGCCAGTTTAGGTAGATTCTGAGTGACAAGGGAGTCAAAGCGTATAGGGAATCAGGGGGAAAGTAGAGCTGTGACCAGAACCACTGCTGTGATCTTAGTGAATGGCGAAGCAGCCTCAAGGGGATGATTGGGCTCCATAGTTCATATGTACATTTGTTTGGAATTCTAATTCAAGGGCCTCACCATCACTGGGATATAATCTGTGTGTGCTGGTGGAGGGGGAGTTTTCAGTCCCTCCGTAACACACCTCCTGTGCCCATCAAAAAACACACACGCGCACACACACACACATGTACACGCACACACACACGTACATGCACACACACGCACACACACACACACACACACACACCTACCAAAGACCTGGAGAGGCGTTGGCCTCTGATTGACCAGAAGCTCTGAGGCAGGATTTCTTGTGCTTGAGGGGAGCCAGGGAGAAATCTGGCCTCAGTATGGCTGTGGGACAGCTGGTGCTCCCCTTAATGGCAGCAGCAACACCCGCCCCCCCCCCGCCCCCCCGGCCGCCTCACCCCCCACAACCCCCCCCCCCCCCACCACACAAGCAACCTTTCTGCTGGGAGGGCAGGGAATCTGGAACCTTACATAAATTAGCCCCTTGAGTGAGTTGGTTGGGATTCCTCAGATGCACTGGGAATATCCGTAGGAACAATTCTTAGGAACATCACCAACATCCCATTATGACGTAAGGAAGAGTACTGGAAGGGTGAGAGTGGGTGGTCCCAAGAAGCATCCATCACCCCCTGAGTGGGATTTGAAAGCTGCAAACCCTCCGGTTAGGAGGAGGCTACTCAGCCCCTCGATCCTGCTGTGCCATTCAGTTAGATCAAGGCTGACCTCAGCTCATCTTCATTTCTCAACCATATCCCCAGCTGCCTTGACTTCACTTAAATTGAGTCTGCCCAACTAGAAAAATCTTACTTCATTTCACCTTCACCCCACCACCCTCCCTTGCCCTCCTCCCCCCACTCTCCCAACACCGGGGAGACCTGAATTTCTACTTGATGCAGTCAGAGGGAATGTTTCCGGCTCCTTTACATGGATTGGGGCTAGAATTTTCCAGTCGCGCCTGCGGCTGGGAGTTTCCAGTGCCACTGAAGTTTTCCATTCCTGCCCAGAAAACTCAGGCCTGGGTGGCCATCTCTGTTTTTCATATAAAAGGATGTCTTACAACCAACCACGGGCATGGTTAATCTCTGCTTGTAAAGAGGGGCTAACGAGCAATGAATTTGCTAAGTCTTTTGATGCCTCATTTCTGGCGAGAACACCCAGTAGTTAAACAGGATATTGCCAAGCACAGTTTACAAAAGGGCAATTCTCTCATTACAGGCTCAGGATTCATTCCATCCCTGAGCCCATAATCTCTTCTGGTACATCAGTGCCATAGTGAAGGAACATTGCATTGTTAAAGATATCTGTCTTACAGATTAAGATTCCTCCATAGTATCCTGGCCAATATTCATATCCATCAAGCAACCCTGGGACGAGATGGCGGCACGGTGGCACAGTGGTTTGCAGTGCTGCCTCACGGCACCAGGGAGCGGGTTCAATTCCGGCCTCAGGTGACAGTCTGTGTGGAGTTTGCACGTTCTCCCCGTGTCTGCGTGGGTTTCCTCCAGGTGCCCCGGTTTCCTCCCACAGTCCAACGATGTGCGGGTTAGGTGGGTTGGCCATGCCAAATTGCCCCTTAGTGTCAAGGGGTTTAGCAGGGTAAATCTGTGGGGTTACGGGGAGAGGGCCTGGGTGGGATTGTTGTTGGCGCAGGCTTGATGGACCAAATGGCTTCCTTCTGCAATGTTGGCATTCTATGTTGATGATTGGTGGGATTTGCGGGATCTTGCTGTGTGCCATTTGGCTGCCACATTTCCTATATAGAACATAGAACAGTACAGCACAGAACAGGCCCTTCGGCCCATGATGTTGTGCCGAGCTTTATCTGAAACCAAGATCAAGCTATCCCACTCCCTATCATCCAGGAGTCTATATAGCAGCTATGGCCCACACTTCAAAAATACTTCATTGGTTACAAAGCACTCTCGGATGTTCTGAGATTGTGAAAGAGGTTATATGAGTACACATTTTTTTCTCTTCCTTTCACAATGGCATAACCAGTGCTCTAATCACCATTACAAGTAACTCATTCACTGCAAGTATTACTCAGCTGTTAATGCAGCTAAGGCCATTTAGCAACAGGAATTAAATTGGAGCTGATCCCTGTTGTGAATTTGTTCAGTCTGCCATACTTGCAACCAACCCAAATAGGGTGGGTTTATTCAATCGATTGTATGGCAACTCGGCAAAATATAAAAATTACCACCAATTTCAACATATTTCATTCAACAAGCATCATGTTGAATTGCCCCTATTTTAATATCAGCACGCTTCTAAATTATCACAATCATATTTTGACTGACAGATGCTGCTGTTGTAAAACAGAATTAATTTCACAACTGCAATCTTATCTGATCGAAATACAAATGCACAAACCTCTTAGGTTGTAATTTTTATTCATTGTAATTAGTGAGATGTTAATGAAATCATGCTGCAGTTGCTTTGCATTCTCCAGGTATCCAGAGGAACACGACTGTGCTCAGCTCCGTTCCCCCCTCACCTCTTGAGTCAAAAGATGTGCCGGACTTAACAACCAAACTTGCACTTATTGTATAATACAACAGCACAAAAGATTGTCTGTCCCTGGGTTGGCTCATGGAAAGAGCTCTCCAATTATACCCATTCCCTCATCCATAGTCCTATATATTGCTTTGTTTTTCAAATACATATCCATTTCTGTTTTTTTTATTCATTCGTAGGACATGGATGTCACTGGCTAGCATTGCCCATCCCTAGATGCCCTTGGAGGAAAGTTGAGAGTCAACCATATTGCTATGGCTCTGGAGTCACATGTAGGCCAGACCAGGTAAGGACAGCAGATTTCCTTCCCTAAAGGACATTGGTGAACCTTTTGAAAGTTATTATTGAATCCGTTTCCAACATCCTATCATGCAACTCATTGCTTAAAAGAATTTTCCTCATCTCCCCCTCTGCTTCTTTTAGTCACTTACCTTAAATCTACATCCTCTGATTACTGACGTTCGTGTGAGTGGAAACATTAATTTCCCTTGACTATTCCATCGAAACCCCTCAATTTCGAACACTTTGGATAAATGTCCCCATAACCTTCTCTGCTCCGAGGAGAACAATCCCATCTAATCTCCAGTTTCTCTACACAGCTGAATCCCGGTATCAATCCAGTGAATCTCCTCCGCAGGAATGACTTCAACGTTTCAAAAACAAAATCAAAAGACACTTCATACATGCGCTATCAGAACAGAATGAACGTCGAGCCAAAGGTGATATCAGGAGGGGCGACTGAAAGCTTGGTTCAGCGGAGGGTTGATGAGCAGATACTTGGAGGAGAAGAAGATAGAGTCATTCCAGCTACAGAAGAGGACATTCAGCCCATTGAGTCCCTGGCAGCTCAGTGTGGAGCAATCCAGTCCCATTTTCCCACTCTATCCCCAAAGCCCTGCCAATCCAATTTCCTTTTGAAATCACAGGATCAAATCATAGAATTCCTAGAGTTCAGAAGGAGGCCATTTGGCCCATCGAGTCTGCACCAACTCTCCGACAGCACATCCCACTCAGGCCCACCTCCAATCCTATTTCCGCGACCCTATGCATTTACCCCACTAGTCGCCCTACCCAACATATCTGGGGACACTCAGGGCCAATCCACCTAACCTGCACATCCTTGGAGTATGGAAGGAAAACCCATCCCTGCATTTCTTGTCCAATGCCTTGAATCTGTGTCTTCCAGCCCTTGTTCAATCAGCTAATGGGAACAGCCTTTGTCCTTATCCAAAGTTGGCAGAACGTTTTCACTTGTATTCAAGCTCTTCTCAGTCTGCTTTGGGGGGGGTCAGGGCTGCGGGTGGGGGGGGGAGGAGATCATCACTATGGCTGGGGTCAGAATTGTGGGGGGGGGGTAACTGTTGCAGGGAACAGCAATGCGGGGGTCACGGCGCTGGCCAGCGATTGAGCTGGCCCCCAGTCGGGAGGCTGGCAGTGGCCTGCTCTGCGCTACGCTGCCGGCCTCTCCAGCGGGAATAGTGCGCAGAATATAGGAGATTCTTCTTTGAACTCCCACTGAAGAAACCAGCGTGAATTACTCCAGTTTTCACGCGAATTCGACACTTAGAAATTCTTTGGGAAGAATTCCAGTCGGTGTCTCACTTTTGTTAAGTCTTTTGTGTGGTATAAGCACTTTCTTAAGAACCATGCAGGTAACTTCCATATTGTATTTCCTACATCAACCTTACCTGTTACTTCATCAAAAAACTAAACCTGGATAATCAAACACAATCTGCCTTTTACAAATCCGTGCTGGCTCTCCTTAATTAATTCAAACCTCTCCTAATGCCAGCCTGGATTGTTCGGAAAACCTTACCCTACACCAACGGTGGGCAACCTACTGCCCTTGAGTCACATGCAGCCCCTGAGGGTTCTGGGTATGGCCCACGAGGCCTGTTGTTGACTGTTACCCACTCGCAGAGTTGTCACATTCCGCTGGTTTCCATCCGCATGGCTTTTTTCCCTCCCAGTATCACTGAATTGATAAGCATGTGAAGCAAGGGCACGTGAGGTGGGGTGCGCGCTGACTGCACACACGGTACGGCGGCACGGTAGCACAGTGGTTAGCACTGCTGCTTCACAGCTCCAGGGATCTGGGTTCGATTCCCGGCTTGGGTCACTGTCTGTGTGGAGTTTGCACATTCTCCTCGTGTCTGCGTGGGTTTCCTCCGGGTGCTCCAGTTTTCTCCCACAGTCCAAAGATGTGCGGGTTAGGTTGATTGGCCATGCTAAAAATTGCCCTTAGTGTCCTGAGATGCATAGGTTAGAGGGATTAGTTGGGTAAATATGTAGGGATATGGGAGTAGGGCCTGGGTGGGATTGTGGTCGGTGCAGACTCGATGGGCCGAATGGCCTCTTTCTGTACTGTAGGGTTTCTATGATCTATGAACTGACTGAGAAAGCTGTCCGCTCCCTCTGCATCCAATCAAAGTGTGAATATTTATTTTGTTTTCATCACTCGAAGTTAATGACAGTTCTATTAACAAATGAATGCTTAAGCACTTTCTATAACTCGTTATGAAATATGTAGCGTCTATTAAATATATTGAATCTTATTCGAGGGTCATAGTTAGTGATGATGCCCAATTTCAAACTGGCAGCCCATTGAGATGAAGGAGGGCCATTCATGCAGCCCACTCACTAGCCTAGGTTGCCCATCACTGCTCTACACGGTGGCACAGTGGTGAGCACTGCTGCCTCACAGCACCAGGGAGCCGGGTTCAATTCTGGTCTCGGGTCACTGTCTGTGTCGAGTTTGCACTTTCTCTCTGTGTCTGCGTGGGTTTTCTCCGGGTGCCCTGGCTTCCGCCCACAGTCCAAAGGTGTGTGGGTTAGGTTGATTGCCATGTTAAATTAATTCTAGTGTCAGGGTGAAAATGAGGGGTTACGGGAATAGGGCCTGAGTGGGATTGTAGTCAGTATAGACTCGATAGGCTGAATGGCCTCTTCCGCCCTGTAGGGATTCTATGATTGAGGTTAAAATGACTGTATTTTTAGGAATGTTTTTCCACCCTTTCTTGAGTAAGGGTGTCATATTTGGCACTCTTCAATCCTCTAGCACCTCCCTGTATCTTGGCAATATTTACTGTAAGCCCCTCTCCTATCTCCAGCCTGACATCCTTTAGCAACCTTGGAAGCAAGCCACACAGAGCAGGTAGCTTATCCACACTGAGTACCAGCAGCCCTTCCAGTACATTCGGCCTATCAATTTGCAATCCCATCCATTACCTCTACCATTTCCATTTCTACTGATAGTTCTGTCAGCACTTTCCTCCCCAGTTAGCGCCAATACAAAGTCTGCATTAAGTGTCCCAGCCTTGCCCTGCACCTCCAAACATATGTCACCCTCGAAGGGGTTTAGGCAGGGAACGGGGTTGCTGAAAAGAAAGAATACATGAAAACTTGCAATGCTGCTAAACGTAGCAAAAAGAAAACAAAATGTCTTTCAAGAATCATGATCCATCAAGGACATTGTATATTTGCATTTCAGCTACTTATCAAGCCTGTCCTTTTCACATCAGTGCTCAGCTAGACTACCCTGTGGGGAAGTTACATCACCGGGGTCACAAAAGGCTAATTATTGTCTTTGGAAGCTCCTCTCCATTGGCAGCCGATTTCCTCATTATCTCAACAGCTCCTCCAGGTTATCTCAGGATCAAGACAATCAGCAGGAAACATGGGTTTCTTTCGCTTTTTGGATGTACTATTTTTAACACTGTTCAGCGGTGACTTGGTTGAGCAGCCTTATTTTCGAGGATATCAGTGTCGTTGGCAAGGCCAGTATTTGTTGCCTGGCACAAGTTGCCCTTGAGAAGGTGGTGCTGAGTCACCTTCTTGGCCCACTGAAGCCCGTCTGGTGAAGGTGCCATGGTGCCGTTAGGAAGGGGTTTCCAGGATTTTGTCCCGGCAACAGTGACGTATGTTCGAGTCAGGATGGTATGTGGCTTGACGGGTAAATCGCAGGAGCTGGTGTTCCCCCGTACCCCTGTGTGGTAAAAGTCATGGGTTTGGAAGGTTCTGTTGAAGGAGCCCTAGCAGGGTGCTGCAGTGAACACTAACACCAACACTATCTTAAAGATGATAATCAATTGTCCATGGTATGACTCTCGGTCAGCCAATGAATTAAAGATGTTTCTTTTAATTTATAAGATGTTGACACAGTTACAGCCAATCCCTCCACATGGACATAAGCCTTTCATGCGTGACTGCAGTTTTTACTGAGTAAAAGCCAACAATGTATTAGACTGGTCTATGTTTGATCATCATTCTTTCAGCTGTTAGCCATGGACGAGTGCATGGCACTCTTCCTTTTGTGTTAGATAATTGTTGATTCAGGCCCCATGTCAAATGCTCGAGCACACCATATTGACCCTCCCAGTGAAGTATTGAGAGAGTTATGAAGAGGTGCACCTTCCTGGTGTTCTGGCCAGTGTACATCCCTCAATCAACATCAGTAAGAATAAATGGTCAAGTTATTTCTTTCATTGCTGTTTGTGGGAGCTTGCTATGCGCAAACTGGCTGTTATATTTCTTACAATGGTGACTACATTTCAAAAGCCCTTCACTGATTGTGAGGAGCTATGGAACGCCCCACTGTTGCAAAAGTTGTGATTTAAATGCAGCTATTTCTGGTGACACTCATAATCCACAAATGAAGTGACGGCACGGTGGCACAGTGGTTAGCACTGCTGCCTCACAACGCCAGGGACCTGGGTTCAATTCCGGACTCAGGTCACTGCCTGTGTGGAGTATGTACTATCTCCCAGTGTCTGCCATGGGTTTCCTCCGGTTGCTCCAGTTTCCTCCCACTGTCCAAAGATGTGAGGGTTAGGTTGATTGGCCGTGCTAAATTGACACTTAGGGTCAGGGGGATTAGCAGGGTAAATACATGTGGTTACAGGGATAGCAGGCTCGATGGGCTGACTGACCTTCTTCTGCACTGTAGGGATTCTATGATTCTATTCTATTTGTACAGCACCTTTAACATAATAAAACAGCCCATATAGTGCTTTACAGAAGCATTATAGAACAAAGTATTACACCAAGCCATTTAAGGAGTCATTTGGTCAGATGACCAAACATTTCGCCAATGAGGTAAGTTTTAAGGAGCTTCTTAAAGGAAATGAATGAGGTACAGAGGGAATTCAAACCTCGACTCAGGTAGCTGAATGCATGTTCAACAAAGCTGCAATTAAAATGAGGGCTGCAGAAGAGAACAGAATTAAATAAGTGCGGAGCTGTTGGAGGGTTGTCAATTTACACATCAAAACTAACCAAGAAAACGAATAACATTTAAATTTCTTAGATCTAGCCAACCTTTGATATCCTTCCGGTGCCTCAGTCCTTCCTACTTTTGCATTTTATGTCAACTAGCTCTGTGTCTACTGTCCTCCATCTCCACTGTTCTGATTTCTGTGGGGGGACAAGAGAGCAGTCCTTGAACAGTTTTCTCATAAGCCAACCATCTGGATCACTGGGCTATGCCTTTACTGGGTAGGGCCTGCCGGACACTTGGCACCTCAATCATATGACTTGGTTAAAACTCCACCATATGTTGTTACATTCTTATCTTCAATGTAAATTGAGGAGGCAATGGTCTAGTGGTATTATCGCTAGACTATTAATCCAGAAACTCAACTAATGTTCTGGGGAGCAGGGTTCAAATTCCGCCATGGCAGATGGTGGAATTTGAATTCCATAAAAAAAATCTGGAATTAAGAATCTACTGATGACCATGAAACCATTGTCAAATTGTCGGAAAAACCCATCTGGTTCACTAATGTCCTTTAGGGAAGGAAATCTGCCATCCTTACCTGGTCTGGCCTACATGTGACTCCAGAGCCACAGTAATGTGGTTGACTCTTAACTGCCCCTCATGAGCAACTAGGGATGGGCAATAAATGCTGGCCAGCCAGCAACACCCATGTCCCACAAATGAATAAAAAGAAACTGTACCAATCAGTGAACATGTACTCCCAGGGGCTTCTTAAGCTGAACAAACAGACCTTATTAACAAGATTGCCTTATTAACCACATGCTTCAAGCTAGTCCATAATACACTCCAACTCGGAAAATTCCTCCCCTTTGAGTGATTCCCTGCAGTAGATGTTGATTGTTGTTCAAACCACGGGATCCTTACTCAGTAAGGCTGGTCTTAAAGTGGTAATCACCACACAATGATAAGAGCAAGTGAAACAAAAGTTGGGTTCTGTTTTGAAGATGAGGCCAACTACATAGATTGTTCACGAAGAGGTTAAGTATAGTACCCTCTGACCTTGATTACTGCTGCCTGTACGCTAAATGAAACAATCTGTATACCTATTTCTTTGACCAAACGTTTGGTAACCTGCCCTCATATCTCACTATGTGTCATGCTGTTGCTACAGATGTACAGGGCTCTGGTGAAACTACACCTGGAATGTTATGTGCAGTTTTTGTCTCCATATTTGAGGAAGGATATATTTGCATTCAGGCAGTAGAGTAAAGGTTCATGGTGGCACAGTGGTTAGCACTGCTGCCTCACAGCGCCAGGGACCCAGGTTCGATTCCCAGCTTGGGTTACTGTCTTGTATGGAGTCTGCACATTCTCCCCGTGTCTGCATAGATTTCTTCTGGGTGCTCTGGTTTCCTCCCACAGTCCAAAAGACATGCTGGTTAGATGCGTTGACCATGCTAAATTCTCCCTCAGTATAGCCAAACAGGTGCCGGAATGTGGCAACTAGGGGATTTTCACAGTAACTTCATTGCGGTATTAATGTAAGCCTACTTGTGGCAATAATACTTAAACTTAGTCCCTGGGATGAGAAGGTTGTCCTATAATGAGAAACTGAGTAAATTGGGCTTGTACTCTGTGGAGTTTAGAAGAATGAGAGGTGATCTCTTTGACACATATACGATTCTGAAGTGGCTTCACAGGGTAAACACTGAGAGGTTGTTTCCCCTGATGGGAATCTAGAACACAGAGTCACGGGGTGGAATGTTCCCATATTTTTTCAGTGTCAGGCTCCGACTGAAACCCAGTGTTTGGCTCTCCAGCTGAACAGTTGAGTTTTTAGTCTAGATTTAGAGTCTCCCTGAAGAAAAAGTTCAGTGGGCGTGGTTGATGCAGTCGCTGTGGCGGGGAGGGGCCTGACAGAGGCAGCAAGGTTGACTCCACAGAGATCAGGGCGCGCTTTAAATATGGCACCCTGATCAGCACAGAAAGAACTCCCCCTCCAGTGAATCCCCCCCCCCCCACAATAAGCCTCAGCATCAGGGCTCTCTCTCCACCCTAACACCGCCACAAACATGAGCATCAGAGTTCTCCCCTCCCCACCGCCCCCCCCTCCCCGCAACAAACATAATGTGAACCCCATCTTCCCAGTGGGGCTCAACAGAGGGTCCACCTTTAGCACTACCCCAGACAGACCTGGCAGTGCCAACCTGATCTCTGTGGAGCCAACCTCGCTGTCTCTATCAGGCCCCTCCGCACCACAGTGACAGCATAAGCTGCCCGGGCATGTCCCCCCATGCACTGCCCCCCCCCCCCCCCCCCCCCACTCCCCAGGGGCTAAACTTACTTTGGTGCCCCCCAGGGTCCCTTTGACTGATTCTTGTTTTTCAGAACCTGTTATAACCCTCGCTGACATGCCTTTGAATATTCAGTGAGGGGGGTGTGATGTGGTGATGGGAGGGAGGGGGCTGGATAATGATATGTAAATGCATTAACATGTATTAAAATCAGATTCTCACCCTTTATAGGTGCAAACCTCTTTACATTATAGGTGAGAGTCATGGAAAATGGGGAAACGAGCTCTTACCGGCAAGAATCTCGGTTCCATATTCTCTTGAGATTCGCGCCTTTGTTGTCTTTGCGCTGACATGGATGCAGGCACGAAATTGCCCCCATAATCTCAGGATAAGGCGGGGGGGGGGGGGGGGAATCTATGATTTATGGCTGAGATGAAAGCTCTTCACTGGAGGGTGTTGTGAATCTTCAGAGTCCTCTAACCCAGAGGGTTATGGATGCTCCATTGCTGAGGCTGAGACAGGCAGAATTTTGATCTCTCAGGAATACAAGGGACAAGGGGACTGGGCAGGAAGGTGAATTCAAAGCCAAAGGTCGGCCTTGATCATATTGAATGGCGGAGCAGGCACGATGGCCAAATGGTCTACTATTGCTCCTATTTCTTGAGTTCTTATGTTGTCAACTTTTATTTCTTTTATTAGAAGTTATAACCTCAGGACATCTTAAAGTGCTTTACACACAATGAAGTACTTTGGAAATGTAATCATTACTGTAATGTTGGAAACATGAAATTGCTTTCATTTTGTAATTTCCTCACTGACATACCCTCTGGCACTGCTAAAAATGTCAGTTTTAGAAAAAATATGCAGCGCAGAATTGTTGGGAAATTACTGCGTATATTTTAGGTCTCTAGATCTAAGGAACGATATAGTTGCCGCAGATGGTTTGCAATGAGATTTGCTGGGTTGATTCTTGGGATAAGAGGGCTGTCTTGTGAGGAGATTATGATAAGGATTCAACATCTAGGATTGAAATGAAGAGAAATTCCTTCGCTCAGATGGTTGTGAATCTTTGGAATTCTCTGCCCCAAAGAGCTGTGGATGCTCTTTTCTTGAGTGTATTCGAGACTGATTGATAGATACTTAGGCACAAATGTCCATCTCTTTGTCCCCAAGTTGGGTGAGCAGAGAGACCGGCATCTCCACATCATGAGCAGAGAGAGTCAGGACATTTCCTGGCTTGGTGAGCCCGGCCTTTAAAAAAGACCGCCCACAGCTCGGATTTTCATTTGGGGTCGGGGGTGGCAGAATAGGAGTCGGGATGAATGACCCAGAACAAATGCGAAGGCTGCCAGCTGCAGAGGGCAGCTGGATTCAAAGCCAGCTTCTGTGTTTCAGCACTCAGTTTAGGTCAACAAAGAATGCCCTCCAGCCCTCACACGTCATCCTGCCGCACGCTTCCTATGCCCCTCCCATGTCAATCTAAGCCAACCCATGCTCCTTTACCCATCCCATTTCACCTCATGCCCCCATGCCAACCCATGCTCCTCAACTCTCATGACCCCCATACCTTATGCCTCATACCAACCTATTCCCCCTACACACTACCCTTACGCTCTCAATGCCAACTCACCTCATATCCTTGGACATTTCCTGGATAGCTTTTAAACTTCCTGGATAGATATGACAGCTTTGACATTTCCTAAACAGCTTGATAGTTCCTTGGCAGCATGACAGTTCCTTGACAGCTAGATAGTTCCTTTATGGCCTGACAGTTCCATTCACTTTGTTTGTAAAAGATACATAATGATGTTTAATTCTAACACCCCTAAAGAGTGCCTTACCTCTCCAAAGCATACCTTATTCCTTAAAGTGATATCTTCCCTCGTTAAAGGGTTAGTATGGTGAGATTGTGTTCTGAGGATTTCAGAGGACATGCTTAGAAAGCCTATTTCAGGCTATAACAATTTAAAATCTGAGTGTTTGTGTAAGAATGACACATAGCTTGGAGACAATATGCTATCCAAGTTCAGATCTCCACTTATCTGGTCTGCTCTGCGCACCACAGGATTCAGGTGGTAGACCTCAAAAATCAGAACTCAGTGGGGGCAGCCGGTCATTTAAATGGCCAGGTGGTTCCGTGAATTTCACATGCGTGAACACCAACCTGACTTCAGTCCTGTCCCACAAAGATGGGACATGCCAGGTTAAGTGACGAGACTTAGAAAATCCAGCCATTTACGGGATTTTTGCCTCTCCACTATGGTGAAAATCTGGGCCTAAGGGAATCAAGGATACGGGGATAGGGCAGGGAAGTGAAGATCATCCTTTAGCCATGATCTCACTGAATGGTGTAGCAGACCAGAGCAGCCATGTAACCTTTTCTATTTTCAGGCAAAACTGTTCTCTTCCTGTGGGGGAGCACTTCAGCAGTCACGGGCATTCAGCCTTGGATCTTCAGGTAAGCGTTCTCCAAGGCGGCCTTCACGACACACGACAGCGCAGAGTCGCTGAGCAGAAACTGATAGCCAAGTTCCGCACACATGAGGACGGCCTAAACCGGGATGTTGGATTTATGTCACATTATCAGTAACCCCCACAGCTTTCCCCTTGATCTTGCAGAATCTCACTAGCTGTTCTGTCTGGAGACAATACACATCTCTTTAACCTGTGTTGAATGCTCCCTCCACCCACATTGTCTGTACCTTTAAGAGCTGGCTGGCTGTAGAGATTTGCATTCTAATTAGTATTCTGTAACTTGATTTCTGTGTCTGTGCACTGTTGGAGAACAGATATCCACTCCATCTGACGAAGGAGCTGTGCTCCGAAAGCTTATGGTATTTGCTACCAAATAAACCTGTTGGACTTTAACCTGGTGTTGTGAGACTTCTTACTGACCTTTTCTATTCCCATTGCTTATGTTCCTAAAACATTACTTCAGTTATATAGAAGTAACTTCACACCGTTAAGTAAATGGTGCTTTATAGCTCAATTGTTATTCTCACAGATGCAAGTTATCAAAGAAAAGTATCTTCTGAAGTGGTTGAGTGATGTATGTGCTAGTTTTGTGTTGTCAGATAGTCTATAAAATAACAGGAAAAATAGCTTAGCAATAGAGAAGTCAGCGTTAATAACTTTGTATTCAGAGAATCTATTCTGTGTGATCAAGGTTGACACGTTGGTGAGATTGTGTTCTGAGGATTTCAGAGGACATGCTAAGAAAGCCTATTTCAGGCGATAACAATTTAAAATCTGAGAGTTTGTGTAAGAATGACACATAGCTTGGAGATAATATGTGCAGGTTTTACCTATTTTTTTAATCAAGTTTAGATGTGCTGTTTATGGCCATGCTAAATCCTCTTACTGTTAAGATATGTACGGCAGCCAGTGAGAATAGAAGTGCATTTGACACAACATTGCCATTTATTGATGTCATGTAACAATTGTCTCAGGATTCACTGGCTCAAAGCGAGTCATCTGATTGTCCATCGAGGTTACAAGAGGCTCACTTTAGGTCACATTTCAGTGTGCTGTGCTGAGAATGGGACTGAAATGTGGTGAAGTTGTACACATACCCCAGTGAAAATCCTACTTGTATAGAAAGAACAAAAGACTTCAGTGTCTTTCATGGCGTCAGTATTTTCCAAAGCGCACTACAGCCAAGGAAGTATTTTTTGAAATGTAGTCACTGTTGCGACATGGGAGAGATAAATCTTGTGAATGGATATAAACTTGTTTGTTTTAACGATATTAATAAAACCAGCAAACCGATTTATTTCTACCTTATGAACATATTAATCCACTTGATGTTTTATCATCTGTACAAATGGTAATGAGACCAAAATTTGACTGAATGCAGATTTCAACTTGATTTTGCTGACCGGTCATTTTTATGCTAAAGACTCTCTCTCTCTATAATATATAATATATAGTGAGACAGAATAGACTTTTCTTTAATCTTCAGCCTATCTGATTATGACATTCCTACTGCGAAAATCAATAGACCAAACCCACACCCAGACAGCATGGCCGGAATTTTCTGGCTATTCACGCTGGCGGGATTCTCCGGTTCCGCCGGCTGTGCACCTCCCGCCCCCATCCGTGGGTTTCCCACTAGCATGGGATGACATCAGTGGGAATTCCCATTGACATCGATGGGATCAGAGAATCCCGCCGCTTGCAAACAACGTGCCACCTCCCGCCAGCGGGAAACGCGTGGCTGGGAGGCTGGAGAATCTTGCCCCCACATATTTAGAGTATCCAGTCACCAACGAGTGGACATAGACTCATAACAAATGGCAAAAGAAACATTTTTTCATGCATTAAGTTGTGGTCTGAATGCACTGTCTGAAAGGGTGGAGGGAGATTCAATAGGAACTTGAAAAGGAAAATTAAGTATTTCAAAAGGAAAAATTGTGCAGGACAATGGGGGAAATAGTGGGATGGGGGTGAGACTTTTTGCTGTATGATTCTATGTAAATCAAACATCAAGAAGCATTGAGCACTGTCTGTGCTTAACACTTGCTTTGATTTTAAAGTTAAAGTTAATTTATTAGTCACAAGTAGACTTACATTGACAGTACATTGAAGTGACTGTGAAAATCCCCTGGTAGCCACACTCAGGTGCCTGTTCGGGTACACTGAGGGACAATTTAGTATGGCCAATACACCTAACCAGCATTAGCCATACTGATCTTTCAGATTGTGGGAGGAAACCGGAGCACCTGGAGGAAACCCACGCAGACACGGGGAGAATGTGCAATCTCCACACAGACAGGAATCGAACCCGGGTCCCTGGTGCTGTGAGGCAGCAGTGCTAACCACTGTGCCACCGTGCCATCTATACATAACCTGGTGGAACTGTTGTTTTACCGAGCACCTCACACTCAAATAGCAAGTCAGACACTGGGAATTCTGAGGTGAGTAATGCATCTCATGACTCCTCAAAACCTACCCAAGCAAACATCAGCAGCATGATGGAATGCTCTCCTGCCTGGATAGGCACAGCTCCATCAATGCAGCCCATTTAATCAGCATCCCATCCACCACCTTAAGCATTCACTCCCCCCGCCACTGACGCACAGTTTGTACCATCTGCTGGATACACTGCAGCACCATGGTAAGGCTTCTTCGACAGCATCTTCCAAACCCATGACTTCGACTGCCTCAAAGGACGAGGACAGCGGATGCATGGGGACCTTATTATCTGCAGATTCTGCACCAACTCACACACCATCCCCACTTGGAATTGTATCACCATTCCTTCACTGTTGCTGGATCAGGAATCAAAATCCTGGAACTCCCTCCCTAAAAGCACTTTGGGTGTACCAACACCTCGTGGGCTGCAGAGGTTCAAGAAGGCAGCTCACCACCACCTACTTTAGGAAAAGGCAATAGATGCTGGCCTCGACAGCAATGCTAATGTCGCAAAAACAACTAAAAAAAAGTAAATGACGTTATCATCCAGTCCAGATTGCCACGGAAGTAATTATTGTGGTTTCGGTTATACTATGGTCAAAATAGGTATGGAAGATTTGCATTGATTTGATTTGAATTATTATTGTCACCTGTATTAGTATACAGTGAAAAGTATTGTTTCTTGCATGCTATACAGACAAAGCATACCGTTCATAGAGAAGGAAAGGAGAGACTGCAGAATATAGTGTTACAGTCATAGCTAGGTTGTAGAGAAAGATCAACTTAATGTGAGGTAGGTCCATTCAAAAGTCTGATGGCAGCAGGGAAGAAATTGTTCTTGAGTCGGTTGACACGTGACCTCAGACTTTTGTATCTTTTCCCCGACGGGAAAAGGTAGAAGAGAAAATGTCCAGGGTGCGCGGGGTCCTTTATTATGCTGGCTGCTTTTCCAAGGCAGCGGGAAGTGTAGACAGAGTCAATGGATGGGAGGCAAAGAGTCATCTCTCACACTCAGACGATTTAAGGAGGCAACTCATATCATTGGTCCCCAGGACACATCAATAGAAACCTTAAATGTGGAATTCTCTTTCTCCAAAAGGCTGTGGATACACGGGCTGAGGGAGGGGGGGGGGGTGGTGGGGAGCGGAGGGGTGGTGGGGAGCTGGTGGGGGGTGAGTGGACAGCACAGTGGCACAGTGGTTAGCACTGCTGCTTCACAGCGCCAGTGTGGAGTGGAGTTTGTAGATTCTCCCCTTGTCTGCGTGGGTTTCCTCAGGGTGCCCCGGTTTCAGGTTAGGTGGATTGGTCACACTAAATTGTCCCTTGGTCTCCCAAGATGCGTAGGTTAGATGGATTGGCCATTGTGAATGTGGGGGGTTACGGGGATAGGGTGGGGCATACGGCCTGGATAAGATAGTCTGTCAGAGAGTCGATGCAGACTTGATGGGCTGAATGCCCTCCTTCTGCACTGTAGGGATTCCAAGGATGCAATCCTACTGGCCATTCACAGCATGCTCCCGCTGCCGTGATGTCGGAGAATTTGGTGGCCAGCCAAATCTTCGTTCACTGCAGCAGGATGGGAAAATCCCGCCAACGTGAACGGTGATAAGAATCCGGCCCACCAAACCAGCTCCACCACTCAATAAGAACATGGCTGATGCAACTGTGCCCTTAACCCCACTTCCTTGCCAGTTCCTCAAATCCTTGCCCCCCTCCCTCCTTGTCAATCAATAAATCCAACTCAACCGTGAATATATTCAACGACTAATGCTCTCTGTGGAAAATAACTCCAAAAATTAACAAATTATATTAGAGTAAATCTAGTTGCAGGTAAACAATAGGTCTCACTGGGGCTGTAACATGACATGATCTGAAGAAGCAACATTAAACTGTTTACAGATCCAGAATCCCTTCAATTGAGTGAAAGTTGATTGAAAATATGCCCCTTGACGTTTCTTTCTAGCGTTATATTCAAAGGTTAAAATTCTGCAGTGCATTTGCCAGGTGCAATCTGTATTTGACATTTAAAGTAATAGTTGTGTGACATGATACAACACAATTTTATCCTATTTACTGTGTACAGGACCAAGACCAGGGGGCAATGAATTGAACTCCAAGCCATCCTGATACCAAATGCAGACAGGAATTTAAACATTCTTAATTTGCACTATGATTGGCAACATGCGGACACTAAAACAATATTGTGGGATATTAATGGCACTAGTTATGCCTGAAATTCCTTTCCTGCACTATTTTAGTTAAGGCACTGACCCATTTATAGCAAAGAGAGAATCCATGCTGGGTAGCTTTATTCATCTGATCTGAGCATTTCTTTTTGAGGTATCTGCCAACTTGAGTCTGACCCACTTGTACTGAAATAAAGCTTCGAACTTCTCCTTTGGGGAATGGAAGCTAGCTGAAAATTCAGTGTAGAAACACAAACAAGAAGTGGCTGTGTTGCATCAATCCCAGATTGGGTACAACGCAGATAAGCTGCTTTATATAAGGCGGAACTCTTCCATCCCGCCTGCAAGGTCATTGAGTATCTTTAAGACAGAGATAGATAGGTTCTTGATTAATAAGGGGATCAGGGGTTGTGGGGAAAAGGCAGGAGAATGGGGATGAGAAAAAATATCAGCCATGATTGAATGGCGGAGCAGACTCGATGGCCTAATTCTGCTTCTATGTCTTGTGGTCTTATGCCCGGAGAATCTAGCAATGTGTCAAAGGCTGGAATTCTCTGGTGTCACACGCCGTGCCAAATCTCCATTCACAGCAGCGAGACTGGAGAATCCCAGCCGTGGGAGGTCTGAGAATTCGGAGCAATGCGCCGACGTAAAACCATGTTACAATTCCCCCAACAGCGGGTTGATCTTCCCTGTGGCGTGAACGTCATTTGCTCTCATGAATGCTCATTAAAATAGTTGGCTGCTGACACCCGTCAAGCCTTCCAATCTTGGCGTGAAATCACCTCAGTCTAAAATCTGATTGCTAAAGAGTGGCGTGCACAAGACAGTCCTCAGTTTGCAAGAGACTTTGGGGTGAGTGCAGCAAAAGGTATCTGCCATGGTGCTGCGCTGCTCCTGATGTGCTGTTCAACACCCTGCCAGAGCAGATCGGTTCCCTGCCCTTCATCTTCATGCCGAGCTGGTCTTGATGGCAAACACCGTGCGACTGGACCCATGGACCCTCCTGTGCCACTGACTCAGATCAGTACTGTGCCTGGGGTTGGGGAGTACAGAGGTCTCTTTCCCCCAACTAGTGCCGAGCATCAGTGGATAGCACTGTGTTGCGGAACACGCACAACCACTGTGACTAAGGTCTGACATTTGACCTGGGGGGGGGGGGGGGGGGGGGGGGGGGTTGTGGAGTGAGGTGAGGCTGGTGGAGGATGGAGGGGAGTGGTGTGGGGGCTTTGGGGGCAGAGGAGCAGTGGTGGTAGAGGGCAGTGGTGGCTTGACGAAGACAAGGGGGGGAGCAGTGTGGAAGTTGGGCTGTACGGGAGGGGACAAGGGTTGGAAAGGTGAGGGTTCGTAATGGCATGCAGAGAGGCAAGAATCTGAATGACAAAGGAGGGCAGAAGGAAGACCAGAGGAGGGAAGCTAAACCCTGACAAGGCTGCATGAAAGGCTCACAAACAAGGGC
Source organism: Mustelus asterias (assembly GCF_964213995.1). Classification (NCBI taxonomy): domain Eukaryota; kingdom Metazoa; phylum Chordata; class Chondrichthyes; order Carcharhiniformes; family Triakidae; genus Mustelus; species Mustelus asterias. The sequence goes on from NC_135809.1 coordinate 114,960,251, forward strand.
GTCAAAAAGATACCACAACATTTACTAGAAGGGAAGGGATGACCACTCCCCAGATGTGGCGGGTAGAGGTCCAAGTGGGGCATGGGCACCTCGCAAGTGATGGTGTTGGGGGGTGGGGGGGCGGGGGGGAGGGTGGTTGAATTGTGGAACAGGATTCTTCTTGAGGCTGTCTTTTCCTTCTGGGTTGCGGACATCCTGCACGCTCTGGTGAAGACAGGTGGGCTGGAGAGAGTGACATGAGTGTGCGGGATTGGAGTTTAAATCTGGCACGGGGGACATTCAAAGCTGCCACGTGACAACGGACAGACGAATCGGTGGCCAGCTCACCAGGAGGGACGGAGGGGAACTGGCCTGTGCAGAACTAATAACGCACATAATCCGGCTTGGGATCCTGCCATTCTAGCCAGAGGGAAAGATGCTGCTGGAACCACTTGCCACCACACTTGTGGCGGAATTTTACAACCCTGATCGGGCGAGGCTCGTAAAATCCTGCCCAAGGCCAACAGAGAATTCCATTCTGCGAGCCTCACCCGCCCCGATTCCAGGGCAGGTGAGGTGGTAAAATTCCGGCCTTGGTCTCAAAAATGGATAATTCCTCTTCAGATCTTCTTTACTGAGGTGAGACAGTCACCCTTCTAGAACCAGAATTCCCCTCACTCCTTTCAGTTTCGCCAACAACACCAAAGATAGACTTTTACACTGATCGAGTGGGCGCATGCCTGACCCAGGAGTGCAAGATATCACGCGTCGAGGCATCGAGTGCGCATCCCAACATCAGCATGATCGTACGCAACATTACAGTCGGCAGGTGTACACATGAGCCTGAAGCACGCCTGCCAACAACTTAGGAGGCAACTGGACCCATTAAAGTGGCAGTTGTGGCCTGGTCACTTGTCGAGTTGGTAGACGGGCCAATTGGTAACAAATACGTTTCCAGGGCAGGATTAAATGTCCCGGATGATATGAAATAAAAGATTTTTGAGGTCCTGTGTGGTCTTTTGTCAGGTGCTTGAATTTGGATTGTCGATACAGCTTACAACATTTCTTGGAGCTCATTTCATTTGTGCAGCTCCCTGAGACAGAGCTTTGCAGCAGCCGCAGCCTTCAGGGAGCTGGCTGGAAATGCCCTCACTCACCTTCATTTGGCATGGCGCCCACCCTCTTCCCATCAGGCCTGGGCCCCCGGCAGTGCTGTGCCCTTCTCAGAGCTTGCCTAGTTAATTGGCCGACCAGCGTGAAATCACAGTCAGGGTCCAATCGCAGCTGCAACGGTAAAACGCATCTGTTTCTGGGCCCGCCGCTGATCTCGTCTGGCCCCACTAGCACAAGATTCAGGCGCAGGGGTTGCAATCTCCGAGGCAGCGATGGCCGCCATCGTCATTGACCTTGGACCGAAAGCTAACAACTGTGAAACTCTTTTAAATCCTCACATTCTTTTCTGTTGATGGACCTGGCCCAACGGACAGATCATTGAGGCCTGACTGCGGCAAAAACAAAAGGCCTGGGAAAAGGAGGCGCTTCCTTCAGCTCAGCAGCTGAAGGCAACACCCACCATCCCCAACCTCACCCCACCCGACCCTGGGCACCCCTCCTCACTCCCCTCCCCCCTCACCCATATCCACTCAGCTGCTGAACACCACCCTCACCCTTGCTCAGGAGCTACGCACCCCACCTCCATTTCTCCCACAAGCTCAATGTCCAAAGCTACCCCAACCCCAGCAAGGTCACATGAAATCTGAGGAATCAAAATGGGGTCACACGAGGAAAAGGTTTTGGAAGCACTGGATTAAGCTATTTCACTGGTGGGTAGGCGGGGGGGAGTGAGGGATAGGACTTCAGAGTGAGCGGGTGTTATCTTAAAATGAGGCCACTCGGGGTGATGTCTTCACACAAAGGGTAGTGAAATTCTGGAACTTGAGCCAAAATCTGTCAAGACCGGGTGTCCTTTGAGTATTTTGAAACTAAAATTGATAGATTTTTGTTAGGTGAGGGTTATGAAATGAAGTGGGGTTACGATACAGTCCAGCCATGATCTCATTGAATGGGGGAACAGGCTCAAACATAGAAACTAGAAGCAGGAGTAGGCCATTCGGCCCTTCGAGCCTGCCCCTCCATTCATTATGATCATGGTAGATCATCAAATTCAATATCCTCATCCCCCCTTCCCCCCCCCCCCCACATATCCCTTGACCCCCCCCCCTTGAACCCCAAGAGCTATATCTACTTTCTTCTTGAAATCAGACAAGATTTTGGCCTCAACTACTTTCTGTGGTCATGAATTCCACACATTCACCACCCTCTGGATGAAGGAATTTCACCTCACCTCAGTTCGAAAAGGTTTACCCCTTATCCTCAAACTATGACCCCTAGTTCTGGACTCCACCCCCCCCCCCCAACCCCCCCACCCCCCCACCCCCATTGGGAACATTCTTTCTGAATCTACCCTGTCTGAACCTGTTAGAATTTTATACGTTTCTATGAGATCCCCTCTCACTCTTCTTAAGTCCAGTGAATATAATCCTGACTGACTTAGTCTCTGCTCATATGACCAGATCTATCGTCCCAGGAATCAACCTGGTAAAGGGGCTGAATGACTTCCAGCTCCCAGTCTGACATTCAATGTTGGCAGTGAGACACTGTAAACCAACTGCTTGGGAAAGATGTGCAACCAGCAGAAGTAACGTTGCACTCATGAAAAGATTATAAGGCAGTTCCATCTTATGTTAGACAGTTCCCGCTTACAGGGCACAGGGAACTTTTTAAAAATCTACTTGCTTCGGGCCAAAATAAACCTCAGGAAGAAGCAAAGCAAAAAGCAGACAGGGGAAACAAAGAGCTGCCTTGTCTCCTGCACTCCAAGGGATCATTAATTCCTGTTTCATCTGCACTCACTGCCCATTGATGGGCCACACTCAATGCTCAACAAAACCTTGCTGCAGCCATCCATTCCTATGACAGGGAGCAATAACAGCAGATTATTCCATCGGGTTTTGTAAACACAGGGCAGCGCGCTGAGAAATGGTGCTTTCGATGTGATGTATGGAAACAGGATAGCAGGTTCCCTCACTGACGCGGAGACCTGACATAAGTGATGAATGGGCATGTAAATGGCAGGCAGTGGGAGAAGCCAGTTCACTGAATTGATGAGGGGAATAAAGGCAATCCCTGCAGGCCAAAAGGTTTGGGTTGGGGAAGGGAGGGCGGGGATTGGGGAAGGGAGGGCGGGAGTTGGGGGGGAGGGGAGGGGGGGGGGGCTGGTGTTGGCTTTTTATTTGCTTTTAGTCTTGAATCAGTTTTTTTTTCACCAACCTGTCAAGATCCCTCATTAAAGTACTACTCTGCCTGACCGCGGAAACCATCTGATCCAAGGACAAGTTGTCCTCTCTGCAACAAAGTGTATCCTTAACAATGCAGGACAAGTGGATTCGAGTAGGACCGTGCAATACCAAGCCACTGATGCTTTCTCATTGGTTTGGATGTACAGAGCTGCCCCCAATCATAACAGTTATCCTGGCCATCAGAATAGAGATAACATGGACTGGACATGCAAAAGGGTGCAACGAAAGAAAAGATCCAGAAACCTGGGCCAATGTTCTGGGGACCTAGGTTCACTGAGAACATGAGTTAGGGCATTATGATCAGCACATAGGTCATCATGATCGGTACAGGTTTGGAGGGCCGAAGGGCCTGTTCTTGTGCTGTACTTTTCTTTGTCCTTTGTTCGAATCCCACCATGGCAGATGGTGAAATTGGAATTGAATAAAAGTCTGTACTGAAACGTCTTACGATGTCATAAAAACCCATCTGGTTCATTCATGTCCTTTAGGGAAGGAAATCTGCCAACCTTACCTGGTCTGGCTGGCATGTGACTCCAGATCCACAGCAATGTGGTTGACTCTTAAATGCCCTCAGGGATGGGCAATCGCTAGCCCAAACAACGACACCCACATCCCATGAATGAATAACAAAAATACTTTTTCAAAGATTAGTCACTTGAGATATAGGAAGAAATTTTGTGCACAGCAAGCTCCCGCAAATGTGGGTCATTATGAATGTTCAGATTGATCTATTTGCAGTAAGGGAATCAAGGGCTATGGGGATAAGGCAGGAGAGTGGAGTTGAGGATTATTAAATCATTTCAGTCATGATGTCAATGAATGATGGAGGAGACTCGATGGGCTGAATCTGCTCCTATGTGTTGTAATGGTCTGGTAAATTGTTTATTGAGTTATGCTGATTGAGAAATAAATGTTGACCAACACAGCATGGAGAACTCCCCTGCTCTTTTAACTACTTTCAATGGGATTTTTTTGGGCAGATAGGACCTCGGTTTTAACCTCTCAACCGAAATATGGCACCTCCAACAGTATGGCACACCCTCAGTACTGTGCTGAAGAACCAAAGTAGAGTATGCACTCTGAAGTGGAACTTAAAGCCATGACTTTCTGTGTCAGAAACGAGAGTCATATCCATTAAGTCACAGCTGTCATCCGTGCAGTACTGAAGGAGTGCAGCAGTATCTGAGATCCCCATCTCTGCTTGACTTGTTGAGATAGAAACACTGAAGCACAGGATGTTCTCCCACTGTGGAGGCCAAAAATCTTCCCTGATAACATATGCAGGTCATTTGTTTCATAGAATTTACAGCACATCTGATCAATGCCTTTTATGCTTCAAAGGAGCTTCCTCCCACTTAATCTTACTCTACAGTTTCCACCTATCCCTCTCAATCTCATGCACTTGAGATGTTGAGGTGAATAGCATCTAAGGGGAAGCTATATAAACACAGGCGGGAGAAAGGAATGGAAGGTTGTGTTGTTCGGATGAGGCTGATGAAGCATGGACCACAGAAACATAGAAACCTCTAAACTAGAAGCAGGAGTAGGCCATTCGGCCCTTCGAGCCTGCTCCGCCGTTCATTTTGATCATGGCCGATCATCGAATTCAACATCCTGACCCCCCCCCCCCCTTCCTCCCATATCCCTTGATCCCTTTAGCCCCAAGAGCTATATCTAATTTCTTCTTGAAGTCAGACAATGTTTTGGCCTCAACTACATTCTGTGGTAGTGAATTCCATACATTCCCCACGCTCTGGATGAAGAAATTTCTCCTCACCTCAGTTCTGAAAGGTTTATCCCTTATCCTCAAACTGTGACCCCTAATTCTGGACTCCCCCACCATTGGGAACATTCTTTCTGATTCTACTCTGACCCTGTTAGAATTTTATATGTTTCTATGAGATCCCCTCTCACTCTTCTAAACTTCAGTGAATATAATCCTCACAGACTTAATCTCTCCTCATATGACAGACCTGCCATGCTTGGAATCACCCTGGTAAACCTTCACGGTACTCCCTGTACAGCAAGGACATCCTTCCTCAGATAAGGACACTAAAATTGCACACAATACCCCAGGTGTGGCCTCACCAACACCCTATACAATTGCAGCAAAACATCCTGATACTCAAATCCTCTCGCTATGAAGACCAACATACCATTTGCCTTCTTTACTGCTGCTGTATCTGAATGCTTACTTTCAGTGACTGTTGCACGAGGACTCCAAGGTCTCGTTGAGTATCCACCTCTTTCAATTTACACCCATTCAAGTAATAATCCGTCTTCCTATTATTGCTACCAAAGTGGATAACCTCACACTTATCCACATTATACTGCAACTGTCATGCACATGCCCACACACCCGCCTGTCCAAATCACACAGAAGCATCTCTACATCCTCCTCGCAGCTCACCCTCCCACCCAACTTTGTACCATCTGCAAATTTGGAAATTCAGTTCCCTCTTCCAAATCATTAATAGACCGAGTGGCGATTTCTGTGCTACGTATTATTGTTATTGTCCAGTTTCCCCTCAAATTCTGTCATTGATCACTAAAATTATAGAATAGTTATAGCAATTTAGCAGGTCATTCAGCACATCAGGTCAGTGCTGGCTCTCCGCATGAGCAATTTAACCTGTCCTACTCTCCCACCCTTTCCCCTTAGCCCCACATTTTTTTTCTCTTTTAGGTGCCTATCCAATTGCCTTTTATAAGGCACAATTGAATCTGCCTCCACCACACTCTCAAGCAAACAGTGCGGACCTAAACACTTGCTGCATGAGAATGTTTTTCTGTATGTCACTTTTGGTTCTTTTGCCAATCATTATAAATCCATATCCTCTGGTTCTCAACTGTTCCAGCAATAGGGGCAGTTTATCTCTATCTACACAGCCTAGACAACTCAGGATTTTGAACATCTCTGTTAAGCCTCTTTCCAACCTTCTCTTTTCGAAAGAAAACAATCACCAGTTCATAGGATCCCTACAGTGGCAGAAAGAGGCCATTCAGCCCATCAAGTCTGCACCAACACCTAGGCCCCATCCCCGTAACCCCACATATTTACCCCGCTAATCCCTCTAATCTATGCACGCTGGGGCTCTAGGGGTCAATTTAGCATGGCCAATCCACCTAACTCGCACATCTTTGGAGTGTGGGAGGAAACCAGAACACCCGGGGGAAACCCAGGCAGACAAGGGGAGAATGTGCAGACTCCACATGGACAGTGACCCAAGCCGGGAATCGAACCTGGGTCCCTGGCACTGTGAGGCAGCAGTGCTAAACACTGTGCCACCGTGCCAATTATTGCTAGTTATTCCAATCTATCCACTGTTTGTTACTGTTGGACTTCGCTGCATGCTGAAAGGTCCCCATGTTCATCTACAAAACAGCAATTGATTGCATTTTAAGGTAATTAACTGAATGTGACAGTCCTTTGGAATATTTCTAGTTTTTTTTTAGTTTATTCATAAGTGTCACAAGTACGCCTACATTAACACTGCAATGTGAAAATCCCCCAGTTGCCACGCTCTGGCGCCTGTTTGGGTACACTGAGGAAGAGTTTAGCACGGCCAATGCACCTAACCAGAATGTCTTTCGGACTTTGGGAGGAAACAGGAGCACCCGGAGGAGGTCCACACAGAGACGGGGAGAAAGCGCACAGACAGTGACCCAAGCCGGGAATTGAATCTGGGTCCCTGGCGCTGTGAGGCAGCAGTGCTAATCACTGTGCCACTGTGCATTATTCTAGGATGTGGTAAGTGCTACAAATCAATGCAAGTTCTTTCCTTTAGTGGCAGGGTCCTATCATTCGTCACCATCAGCATGATATCACCTGTGTCCCAATTGCAGTCTTGTCTCATTCTTTGATTAGAGACATGTCTCTTCTTCTGACAATCACAGACTTGCCTATCTTTCTCACCTCAGTTTAGACAGTCTGAGAGTACCATTACCAGCCTCTCAATGCCACAATTACAGCTTCACCCTGGATTTTTAATAAAATGACTTCCCTGTCCTATCTTCAATCACGCTGCCATGTACACCCCCCCCCCCCCCCCCCCCCACCCCACCCCTCCCAACCCGCCCCAAGGCACAGGGTGACATCCAGTCTGTCCCAGTACAAATGCACAAGCTCATTATAAATGTCAAAAGTTGGAGAGGCTTGGAGAGAAAAGAAAATGCACTGATGCACAAAATCTCCACAGCAGACCGCATCACATTGATTTTAATTAGTTCCGAAAGTGCATACTTTGTATTCATTATGATTGGTTTCTTTGGGAGGATGATGGGAAAAATCGTGCCAAACATAATGAGCACAATAGCGAACGACCTGTCAAGTAGTGCAGCTGGAAAGGGAACAGAGTCGCTGAAACCCGAGACGTATTTTACAAAATTGGTCTTGCTAAAACAAAGTCCTGTAATTTCTATTGCCACCTTTGAACACGAGTGTAAGGGTAAAACTCTCATCCGTACTCATGGGACATTACTGTCTGCAGACCTCCTCAGTGCAACACTACATATAGCATTTGGGGCGAAGGGGATCAAAGGATATGGGGGGGTAAGGTTATTGAGTTGGATGATCAGCCATGATCATAACGAATGGTGGGGAAGGCTCGAAGGGCCGAATGGCCTCCTCCTGTTCCTTTTTTCTATGTTTCTACCAATGAAGAAAGAGCTGATATGCAAAGATTTGGTGCTGAATAACATACCCCTAAGAAAAGTTCCACATTGAGCCGGAAACTTACCGGCCCGCCCGTCACTGGAATCGGAGCAGGCGAGGGGCGGACAATGGGAAGGTCTGTTGACCTCGGGCAGGATTTTGCGGTTTCAGGACGAGTGAGGTCGTAAACTCCTGCCCATGGAGTCGAGGCAGCAGAGAAGCTGGGCTTGTTGACCTTCGAGCAGAGAGGATCAACGGGAGACGTGATCGAGGAAAAGGTAGGGGAAAAGCTGTTCCTGGGGCAGGAAACTCAGTAACCGGAGGACACAGATTTATGGTTGAAATAACTCCTCCAAGGCCAGCGCCCTTCACCAAACTTAAATTTATTTACATAGCCAGCAACGCTCAGACAGATACTTCCTTGTACAGAGTATAAACCTGGAGTGCCAGTAACCCTGACATTCCACATCATATACACATGCAGGGTTCCCTGATTAGACAAGCCCATTACGGCCTTAATCAGGGAGCCTGTATTCTAAGAGGCCCACATGTTGGGCCGATTTAAAGTCATTATAATGGTATCTGCCAAGATTCCAGAGGGGTCAAGAAGAGAATATTGTTTTAACACAGTGAGCAGTTATGATCTGGAATACACTGGTAGAAGCAAACTCAATGGTAACTTGTCACCAGACCATTTAGCAATCTGCAATGCCAGATTGAAAGCTGGTCAATTGGTTGAAAATTTACCCCAGATGCCTAATAAAAAGCAGAGGTGTGATTTCACTGTCACTTCTGCTCAAATGAGGATACAAGCTGATGTTTGGCTACATTCTACATAAACTTCAAATGCCAGGATCAAATTCAGAGAATCATAGATTCATCCAGTGCAGAAGGAGGCCATTCAGCCCTTCGAGTCTGCACCAACCACAATCCCATCCAGGCCCCATCTCCATAACCCCATGCATTTACCCTAGCTAGTCCCCCGACACTAAAGGGCAATTTAACATGGCCAATCCACTTAACCTGCACATCTTTGGACTGTTGGGAGGAAACCGGAGCACCTGGAGGAAACCCATGGCAGACACGGGGAGAACGTGCAAACTCCACACGGACAGTGACTCAAGCCGGGAATCGAACCCGGGTCCCTGGCGCTGTGAGGCAGCAGTGCTAACCACTGTGCCATCGTGCCGCCCCCTTGCTTCCAATCATGTAATAATGTGTAATATGTATGAAAACATGTAATTAAATAAATTAATCATTAGGAACCACAAAGAACTTTGACACCACCGTGTTAAATCTTTGGACAATCACTGAACTTCTACATTGTCATGAGTTCTCCTTGAGTTTTCATAGACATAATTTTACATGTCCATGCCATCAGTTTTGGAAGCCACTGCCAAACTCAGCATGTTTCAGGCAGTTTCACACATATTCCGAGAATTCATCATGTGACCAATGGCTTTGCATTGTCCCGTTCCCACAATTCTGCCATTGGCTGTTAGACATGCCCATCATTCTGCCACCCCACCTGTTGCTGAGCCTCTTCCTGACTCGATAGGAAGATTTTTGACTGTCCACCTGCTTTTATTCCCAACTCCAATATTTTAATATAAAATTCTTCAGTTGGAATGAAAAAAAAGACTTTTTCAAATGCTCTTACGATTCTTTCTCCCTCCTGTTGCTCACAACAGTGTGCTGGAGATTAATCTTCAATTTCTGGGGGAATAACTAGTCTTCTGTTAAAGTTATCGTATTTACTTCAATTAATGGGCTGCCTCACAGCCTACTTAAATAAACTTTAAACTTTTAAACTCTGCGGTAACAAGTTCCAATTTATCACCATTCTCCCGAAGGAGGTTTTTTCTGAATTCCCGGTTTGATTTTTGGGTGACTATTACATATTGATGGCCTCTCATTTTGTTCTCCCCCACAAATGGAAATATTATTTGTGTCTAGTCTATGAAAACTTCTCATAATTTTATCAACCTTTATTAGGTCATCCCTCAGACAATTCTTTGTAAACTCAAGGGGACCCAGCCTGTTCATCCTTTCCTGATAGGCATTCCCGCATATTTAGAATCATAGAATCCCTACAGTGCAGAAGGAGGCCATTCAGCCCATCGAGTCTGTACCGACCACAATCCCACCCAAGCCCTATTGCTGTAACCCCACATATTTACCCTCTAATCCCCCTGACACTAGGGTCAATCAACCTCACCCACACACCTTTGGACTGTCATCTTTATTCCTGGTATAATCCACGTACATCTTGTTGCATCCTCTCCAGTGATTCTATATTGTTTAGACTGTGACAATCACACAGTGACCAGAATTAAATGTAGCCTTCCGGATGTCACCCAAACAAAGTTTAGCATAACTACTTTTCAATTCTATCCATCTAAAATGAAAACTGGGTGCTTGGTTTGTTTTTTGAAACCCTTTTTGAATTGTGTGGCTGCTTCCAGTGATTTGTGTATTTGTACTCCCAGATTCCCTTGTTCCTCTACTGATTTGAGCTTAAGTTTATTTATTGGTGTCATAAGCAGTCTTTTATTAAGACTGCAGTGAGGTTACTGTGAAAATCCCCTAGTCGCCACACTCTGGTGTCTGTTCAGGTACACTGAGGGAGAATTTAGCATGGACAACGCATCTAAACGGCATGTTTTTCAGACTGTGGGAGGAAACCGGAGCACCTGGAGGAAACCCACACAGACAGGAAGAGAATATGCAGACTTCAGACAGACAGTGACTCAAGCCGGGAATTGAACCCGGGTCCCTGGCGCTGTGAGACAGCAGTTTGAACCACTGTGCCACTGTGCATCATTCTAGGATGTGGTAAATGCTATAAATCAATGCAAGTTCTTTCCTTTAGTGGCAGGGTCCTATCATTCGTCACCATCAGCATGATATCACCTGTGTCCCAATTGCAGTCTTGTCTCATTCTTTGATTAGAGACATGACTCTTCCTCTGACACATTTGTGACAATCACAGACTTTCCTATCTTTCTCACCTCATGACGTGGAGATGCCGGCGTTGGACTGGGGTGGCCCCAGTAAGAAGTCTCACAACGCCAGGTTAAAGTCTAACAGGTTTATTTGGAATCACGAGCTTTCGGAGCGCTGCTCCTTCATCAGGTGAGTGAAGAGGAGCAGCGCTCCTAATGCTCATGATTCCAAATAAAACTGTTGGACTTTAACCTGTTGTTGTGAGGTTTCTCACCTCAGCTTAGGCAGTCTACGAGTACCATTACCAGCCTATCAACGACACAATTACAACCTCACCCTGGATTTTTAATGAAATGACTTCCCAAAGGAAACCCACGCAGACACGGGGAGAACGTTTTTAAAATTTTATTTATTAGTCACAAGTAAGGCTTACGTTAACACTGCAATGAAATTACTGTGAGATTCCCCTAGTCGCCACATTTCGGCACCTGTTCGGGTCAATGCACCTAACCAGCACATCTTTCAGACTGAGGGAGGAAGCAGGAGTACCCGGGGACACGGTGAGACACGGGGAGAACGTGCAAACACCACACAGACAGTGACCCAAGCTGGGAATCGAACCCAGGTCCCTGGCGCTGTGAGGCAGCAACGCTAACCACTGGGCCACCACGCCGCCCATTGCCACGATGCCGCCCATACACAGACAGTGACCCAAGCCAGGAATCTAATCCAGGTCCCTGGCACTCTGAGGCAGCGGTGTTAACCACTGTGCCACCATGCTACCCAATTTTGATTCAGAATCTTTTTTAAGTAATGTGCAGCCTGTGCATTTTTCTTGCCAAAGTGTAATGCCTCACACTTAACCATGTCAAAATTCATTTGCCAAGCTTCAGGCCATTGGAAATATCTAACAGACTGGAGGGATCAGATATTCTTAGCGTATAAACGTTTTTGATAGCATGCTTTTTTCTCAAGCCTGTAACATTTTTCATACTTATGGTTATTGTTTTTAACATTGAAATTATTTTAAAAGTATGAAAGCAAAATGAAAGTTACAACTCCTACAAATTATTCCACATTAGGAGTAGGATTACACCAAATGAAAACATCTGGTGCAGAAGCTGCACCTCTTACTAAATGGCACATTACAGAACTATTATGCTAATTGCATGTTAATTACTATGCTAATATGTTCATTAGCAAATTTTAGTATGTAAATGAGTAAATTAATTATTTATTCTACCCATTAAACAGCAGAGTGTGATTTGCTAGCATATGTTTAATGGTCTATCTAAATGGTTAAATAAACATTTTTCTCTGGCCTGTCCTGACAGTCAGCCTCTAATCAATGCGGGGATCACATACGACTGAATTAAAACCATACAAGTTGAATGACAACCCAACAAAACGGTTAATGGGATTGGGAAGTCAACGGAATTTCAAGTAGGTTTGACACATCAAGATTTATCAGCCGAGCAGATGCCAGCTGACAGCATTTTATTGGACAAAAATTGCAATATTGCACATTTAGTGATTAAAAATGAAGCATGCCAACAGGAAAGGAAAACAACATGCAAATTTTTATGCAAATAATTCCAAAACACAGTTCAGCCAACAGCAATTAAAGAGAGGCTATGATTCCCTTCACATACTTTGAACGAAACTTGATCAGAGGTATCTTGAAAGAACTGGTTACTGCTTAGTTAGTGTCTCACAGGGCTGGCACATCCTAAAGCAGGCTTGATTGATCATTGGGAAAGGTTTGGTGGATTATTTGGACAGGCTTGATCATTGGGAAAGGATAATGGACAGACCCTGATGGATCACTGAGACAGGCATGATGGGTAATGGACAAGCTTGATTGATCACTTGGAAAGGCTTGATTGATCATTGGGACAGGTTTGATGGATCATTGGGACAGGCTCAATGGATCACTGGGAAATACTTGATGGATCATTGGGGCAGAGTTGATTGATAATTTGGACAGACTTAATGGATAATGGACAAGTTTGATGGGTCATTGTGAAAGGCTCGATAGATCATTGGGGCAGAGTTGATGGATCATTGGGACAGAGCTGATGAATTATTGGGACAGATTTGATGGATCATTGGGAATGGTTTGATGGATAACTGATCAAGCACGATTGATAATAGGACAGGCTTAATGAATAATGAGACAGCATTGATGAATAATACGATCTCCTTGCAGTGATATCCACATCCCATGAATGATTTTTTAAAATATCCACAGTTTTGGTCAAAAGGTTTTTCCTGAATTTCTGATTGGATTGCTTTGTGATTATCTTATATTTAGAGCATGTAATTCTGGCCTTTCATTGCTTGAGACATCTTCTCTGCATCTAGCTGACTGAACCCCTTCATTATCTTGAAGACCTCTATCAAGTCATCCCTTAGTCTCCTCAACAATCTTCACAATAATACATAGGATTATTTGCTGCAGTGTATTCAACATGTTTCTTTTCAGATTAATACAAAGAGAAACAAACTAGGGAACGTGCTATCCTAGATTTGGTATGGTGCAATGGGAAGGGGTTAATTAATAATCTTGTTGTCCAAGATCCTTTAGGGTGGAGTGACCATAACATGATGGATTTTTTCATTATGGTGGAAAGTGGAGTCGTCCAATTCGAAACTACGGACCTAAATCTTAGCAAAGGAATTGATGAAGGTCTGAGGAGTGAGTTGGCTATGATATATTGGAGAACCTCATTAAAAGGCATGACAGTGGATGGGCAATTAATATTTAAGGAACAAACTCATGCATTGCAACAATTATATATTCCTTTCTGATGCAAAAACACAAGTGGCTCAACCATGGCTACCAAAAGAGATTAAGGATAGTATTAAATCCAACGAGGAATCATATAAAGTTGCTTGAGAAAGTAGCAAGACATAGCATTGGGAACAGTTTAGAATTCAGCAAGGGAGGACCAAGAGATTGATTAAGGGGGAAAAATATCGGGGGCAACTCTCCCAGCTCGCTCCGCTGCTCGAGTGTCATCATCGTCACAATCGTCATTGAATTTCATATTCATATATGAATTAATCGTCGAATAAATTATGTTCATGTTAATTTACATTTCATTAGGGGCCTGGAGACTTCAGTCCTGGGCCCGTTAACCTCTCTCCCCACCACAGGAGTGTTTCACTCCAGCGGGGTTTGCAACAGCTCCCCACTATTTAAAGAGGAAATAGATAGATTTGTAGGCATTAAAAGTGTGAAGGGGTATGGGGAGAGAGTGGGAGTATAGCATTGAGATAGAGAATCAGCCGTGATCATATTGAATGGCGGAGGACGCTCGAGAGGCTAAGTGGCCTACTCCTGCTCCTATTTTTTTGTTTCAAGATGAAACAGTCCTAGCCTATTCGGTCTTTCCCAAAAGATATGCCCTCTCAGCTCTGGTATCACCCTTCTAAGTATTTTTGCACTTACTCCAGTGTTGATAGATCCTTATTGTAAGATAGAGACCAGAACTATGTTCAGTATTCCAAGTTTGGTCTAACCAAGGTGTTACTCAAACTTAACATAACCATCAGCACGGATTCGTGAAGGGCAAGTCGTGCCTCACAAATTTGATTGAATTTTTTGAGGAGGTAACAAAGTGTGTTGATGAAGGAAGGGCAGTTGATGTCATATACATGGATTTTAGTAAGGCCTTTGATAAGGTCCCCCATGGTCGGCTTATGATGAAAGTGAGGAGGTGTGGGATAGAGGGAAAGTTGGCCGATTGGATAGGTAACTGGCTATCTGATCGAAGACAGAGGGTGGTGGTGGATGGAAAATTTTCGGACTGGAGGCAGGTTGCTAGCGGAGTGCCGCAGGGATCGGTGCTTGGTCCTCTGCTCTTTGTGATTTTTATTAATGACTTGGAGGAGGGGGTTGAAGGGTGGATCAGTAAATTTGCTGATGACACCAAGATTGGTGGAGTAGTGGATGAGGTGGAGGGCTGTCGTAGGCTGCAAAGAGACATAGATAGGATGCAAAGCTGGGCTGAAAAATGGCAAATGGAGTTTAACCCTGATAAATGTGAGGTGATTCATTTTGGTAGGACTAATTTAAATGTGGATTACAGGGTCAAAGGTAGGGTTCTGAGACTGTGGAGGAACAGAGAGATCTTGGGGTCCATATCCACAGATCTCTAAAGCTTGCCACTCAAGTGGATAGAGCTGTGAAGAAGGCCTATAGTGTGTTAGCTTTTATTAACAGGGGGTTGGAGTTTAAGAGCCGTGGGGTTATGCTGCAACTGTACAGGACCTTGGTGAGACCACATTTGGAATATTGCGTGCAGTTCTGGTCACCTCACTATAAGAAGGATGTGGAAGCGCTGGAAAGAGTGCAGAGGAGATTTACCAGGATGCTGCCTGGTTTGGAGGGTAGGTCTTATGAGGAAAGGTTGAGGGAGCTAGGGCTGTTCTCTCTGGAGCGGAGGAGGCTGTGGGGAGACTTAATAGAGGTTTATAAAATGATGAAGGGGATAGATAGAGTGAACGTTCAAAGACTATTTCCTCGGGTGGATGGAACTATTACAAGGGGGCATAACTATAGGGTTCGTGGTGGGAGATATAGGAAGGATATCAGAGGTAGGTTCTTTACGCAGAGAGTGGTTGGGGTGTGGAATGGACTGCCTGCAGTGATAGTGGAGTCAGACACTTTAGGAACATTTAAGCGGTTATTGGATAGGCACATGGGGCACACCAGGATGATCGGGAGTGGGATAGCTTGATCTTGGTTTCAGATAAAGCTCGGCACAACATCGTGGGCCGAAGGGCCTGTTCTGTGCTATACTGTTCTATGTTCTATGTTCTAACCTTGAGGACTTTCAATTCTATTCCTCTCGAACTGAACGTTTGGCAGCACTTTCCTTTATGACCCTCTTAACCTATATTGCTATTGTCAATTGTTTGTGATGCTGTACCCTGAGATCCCTTTCACTCCTCTATCCCATTCAGACCTTTACAAACATGGGAATGAATATTCATGAGCAGTGCAGATACGTGCCAATTTGTAGCTTAGGTCAGGACTGTGGGATATCACAGTGAGATGTCCTACAGATCCTGTTGCAATATTTATCTGCACAGTTGGTGTGATGGACTCATTAAGCATCATTTCAGCTGCATGCAGCAGCTTTGAAATGGCACTGAGAAATAAATTGAGTGGAGGAAATAACATGTTTATTTCAGTGCGAGATGTTCCCCAGTGCTGATCCTTTCAGGACCTGGTTCAGCTTTTAAGTGGGGCACGTCCTTGACAGTCCAATCGCTTTGTCAAGTGTCATCACTGCTGCTGAGATCCAGCAGCTCACAATGGATTTATGAGCAAGTACGAGATGGGAAAGTAACTTACACTAGGATTCATGATGTGTCAAACAAGGCTGGATGATAATTAGAAGTGAGTTGCACTCAAAGGCTTCTACTAATCGTGCAGCATAGAAAGAGGCCATTTGACCCATTGGGTGGGATTTTACGGCCTTGCTCAGGCGAGGCTCATACAATCCCGCCCGAGGCCAACAGAGATTTCCGTTCTGGGAACCTCGCCCGCCACGATTCTGGGGTGGGCGTGGCAGTAAAATTCCGGCCATTGAGTCTGTACCAGCTCTTTGAAAGAATTATCCAATTAAACCCAATCCACTATCTGTTCCCGGCAAATTAATTATCATCAAGTATTTATCCAATTCCATTTTAAAAGTTACCGTTGAATCTGCTTCAAACACTCTCTCCGACAATACATTCCGGATCATCATAACTCACTACTGAAAAATGTTACTTCATGTCGCCTCTGGTTCTTTTGCCAATTAACCTTCGTGACCTCTAGACATTGACCCTCCCTGCTAATGGAAAGAGTTTCTCCCTATCTACTCAATCAAAACCCTTGATGATTTTGAGCTTCCCGATTTAGATCTTCCCTTTTGCTGCTTTAAAGAGAACAACTCCAGCTTCTGTAGTCTCCCCACATGGCTAAAGTTCCTCATCCTTGCTGCTATACCAGTAAATCTCCTCTCCAATCTCTCCAAGGCCTTGACACCCTTAATAAAGTTCAATGCCCAGAACTGAAACATTACTCCAGCCAAGGACCAATCAACCAGTGATTTATAAAGGTTTGCCACAATATTCTTGCTTTTGTACTTTTTTTTTCACACAGAAACCATTTTGCAATTGCCTTAAGGTCGGTTCAGATTCTCAAGAAGAGAAGCTCTGTGGGAAATCTGGAAACAACAATTCTGTCCGGAGGGCCAAATAAGTTCAAGTTAAATGACTCCAACAGCGAAAATCATTTGGAGTGAAAAAAAAACAAGCCACATTTCAAACTGAGAGAAATGGGCCCAGAGCTTCCGCAAGGACAAGCGGGGAAATAAGCCTAAAAATTATAGCCAGACCATTCAGGAATACTGCTCTTCACACAAAGGGCAGTGCAAATTTGAATTCTCCCACTCCAAAAAGCTGTCGGAACTTGAGGACAACTAAAAATGTCAAAACTGAGATTGATAGTTTTCTTGTCTAACAAGAATTTAAGAGTTACAAAACAAAGGCAAGTAGATGGAGTTAAGAGACAGATCAATAATGACCTAATTGAATGGCTGAACAGGTCAAAGGGGCTGAATGGCTTCCTCCCTTAATGCCATTGTCTAACAGATGTGCATTTTTCAGGTTGATACTCAGGACTTATGCCATTGTGGGGGCTTTACCTGAAGATAGGAATCAGGAGCAGGACCAGGCAATCCAGCCCTTCCGGCCTGCTCTGCCATTTAACATGGTCGTGGCTAATCAACTCCACTTTGCTACCTGCTCCCCATTGTCCTTTATCCTGCTTTTCATCAGAAACATATCTACCTCTTTCTTGAATCTGTTGATTGATTTTGCCTCCACTGAACTCTGGGGCAGTGAGATCCACAGATTCACAATTCATAATTCCACAGATTCTATAAAGGCATTGATTCCTCTCAACTTCTGGGTCGGTGCATCAAATAGCTTCTTGCCATTTAAGAACATAAAAAGACAATGAGCAAGGGCAGGACTAGGCCATTCAGCCCTTCCAACCTGTTCTGCCATTCAACAAGAATTCAATCACCCTAATCCACCTTCCCAACTCTGTCCAATTTCTTAATTCCCTTACCATTCAAAAATCTATCAACCTCTATCTTTAATTTACTCAACAACTAAGCATCCACAGCTTTCCAGAGTAAAAAATTCCAAACATTCACCCCTGTCCTGGTCCCTCCATGCTATAGTTAATAAAGTCCACCAACGCCTCTACTTTCTCAGGAGGCTGAAGAAATTTGGCATGTCCACTACAACGCTTACCAACTTTTACAGATGCATCATAGAAAGCATCCTTTCCAGATGTATTACAGCTTGGTACGGCTTCTGCTTTGTCCAAGACCACAAGGAACTACAAAGCGTCATGAACAGAGCCCAGTCCATCACGCAAACCATCCATTGACTCTGTCTAAAATTCCCACTGTCTCGGAAAAGCAGCCAGCATAATCAAGGACACCACACACCCTGGACATTCCCTCTTCCACCTTCTCCCACCGTGAAAAAGATTCAAAAGTCTGAGGTCACGTACCAACCGACTCAAGAATAGCTTCTTCCCTGCTGCCATCAGACTTTTGAATGGACCTACCTTATATTAAGTTGATCTTTTTCTACACCCTAGCTATGACTATAGAACATAGAACATAGAACATTACAGCGCAGTACAGGCCCTTCGGCCCTCGATGTTGCGCCGACCAGTGGAACCAATCTAAAGCCCCTCTAATCTACACTATTCCAATATCATCCATATGTTTATCCAATAACCATTTGAATGCTCTTAATGTTGACGAGTCCACTACTGCTGCAGGCAGGGCATTCCACGCCCTTACTACTCTCTGAGTAAAGAACCTACCTCTAACATCTGTCCTATATCTCTCACCCCTCAATTTAAAGCTATGTCCCCTCATGCTAGCCAACACCATCCGTGGAAAAAGGGTCTCACTATCCACCCTATCTAATCCTCTGATCATCTTGTATGCCTCTATTAAGTCACCACTTAACCTTCTTCTCTCTAACGAAAACAACCTCAAGCCCCTCAGCCTTTCCTCATACGATTTTCCCACCATACCAGGCAACATCCTGGTAAATCTCCTCTGCACCCTTTCCACCACTTCCACATCTTTCCTATAATACGGCGACCAGAACTGTACGCAATACTCCAAATGACTATGACACTACATTCTGCATCCTCTCCTTTCCTTCTCCCCTAAGTACTCTATGAACGGTATGCTTTGTGGCACAGTGGTTAGCACTGCTACCTCATAGTGCCAGGGACCTGGGTTTGATTCCCGGCTTGAGTCACTGTGTGTGCAGAGTTCTCCCTGCGTTGGTGTGAAGGATGTGCAGACTCTGCACAGACAGTGACCCAAGCCGGGAATTGAACCCAGGTCTCTGGCACTGTGAGACAGCAGTGCTAATGACTGTGCCACCATGCGCCCTACCTTCTATCTCTCCTAAAAGTCAAGTACCCTGAAATATTTAATTCCTAACCTTATTCACTCTGTGACCATGGCCTTTAATGGCTATTAGGACAAACCTATTAATTTCTACCTGTGCTATTAATTCATCGATTTCGTGCGTACATTCAGATCGAGCGCCATTAGCATGAAGATGTATTTTTATTTTTCCCTGATGTCACTGTGAAGCCTCTTGAAGTTGAAGGTAAGGCACTTGTGGAAAGTATGGATTTGTGTATTCAGAATCACCTATTTCCCCATTACTATAATCTCAGTTGAGATGGAACCTTGTAACTTGTGGATTTAATGCCAAAATATTTCGCTGGAGCTTACCTGCTTTCACAGGAGGATTTCACGCAGCTGGAGATTGTTGCATTCATGATTTACATCATACCCAACCCTGATAAATTCTTGACCTCGGTAAATGGAGGATATCTAAAATGACAACTACACCAACTGCATCTGCTTCAGGGATAAGGGAAGGATTTGCTGCATAAGACTGAAAGCAAACACGTCTTCCAGCAAGAACACTTCCCAGAGGTACTGATGCATGATTAATTCACACGGGAGGCTAGGACGTACCCGGGAATAAAGGCTTTTATTGACAACAAGAATAGAGCATACTGCTTAACAATACTATCCCAGACTAAGGGCTACTAGGAAGTAGCAGTGACCTTTATACTCCTGTAAGAAGGCGGAGCCAAACGGAGTGTACCACAGAACAATGCTAACAGGTGGAACACCCCAACCCTAACCCCAACAGTAACAAGAGTAACATATGTACAAGTACCCATAGTGGTAACCATCTATGGTTCACCACAGGTACCTTGAGCTCAAGACTTTGTCACATTCTTCACTTTCTGTTGAATCTGCACAAATTGTTTCCCATTCCAAATCCTTGGACAGATCTTTGATGCACTCGGAATGAAAAAGGATGAGAAACAGCAATGGGTTGTCCAGCATCTTCACACTTCACACTTGCATCTTTATCATGGCTTCTAGATACTTTTATTTTAACCCCACCTAAGACCCACCTGTGCAAATTTAAAATAGAGTCTGAGGCTGTGGGTTGGGCATGGCAGACAGTGATGGAGCCTCAAGTCTTGGCTTTCCTTCCCTGCCCCCGATCGATTGTTCAGCATTGCAACCCCTTTGATGGCTTGGAGTTCCTCAGACTCTCAGGGTGGGACTCCACCATTGCCCGATGGCAAGATTTTCCAGGCCCGCTGCTGTCAATGGGTTTTCCCATTGTTTGTACCCTCCACCAATGAGGAACCCGCGGCAGGGGTCGCGACAGTGCGACCAGAGGATCCCGCAGGTGAGAAATGATGGCAGATTTTGGGCATTTTCTTTTAGATTTATCATAGAATCCCTACAGTACAGAAGGAGGCCATTCGGCCCATTGAGCCTCACTGACATGGGGATAACCTCACACACTTACCCTGCTAATTCCCCCAAAACAAGGGTCAATTTAGCATGGCCAATCAACCTAACCCGTACACCTTTGGACTGTGGGACGAAACTGGAGCACCCGGAGGAAACCCGCACAGACACGGGGAGAATGTGCAAACTCCACACAGACAGGAATCGAACCTTGCTTCCTGAAGCTGTGAGGCAGCAGTGCTAGTCACTGTGTCACCGTGTCGCCCTTATTATCTAGTGAGTAAATAATCTTAGCTGGTCAAAACTGAAAAATGTTGGTTTCCAAGGCCCACTAACTGAGGGAGGAGTCACTGTTTCTGCTTCCATTTTGCTTTAGTTCAACCTTGGTTCAATTGTTGGTGTCCTGGTTACCCTCGGACACTTGTGACTTGGTTTGATTGGTTTGACAAACATGTGTTTTGGCAGATAGCTGGCAACCCTCAGGCAACCCTTAATTCATCCTCAACCAGTTCTGTCCGAGATCCAAAGGAAGGATCTGCTTTCACATGAGAATGGGCAAAATATTTCAAACTGACACCAGATTAATAGTCACTGTTCTAAAACAAAATCTCTGGTTATCCCCAGAGCAAAGAGTGCGATGGGTGTACCTACATCACAGGGACTGCAGCGGCTCAGGAAGGCAGCTCACCACCACCAAGAGCAAGTAAGGATGGGCAATGAATGCTGGCCTAGCCAACGAAGGCCACATGCCAAGAATACATTTTTAAAAAGCAAGTATAAACTCCAGATTTCAATTAGAGTGTGAATCAGACCTGAACCTTGCTTTCATCGGATTAGGCTTCTTGTGTTAGTCCATTCAGCAATACTGATATGTTTTACCTTAACTGAAAATGCACGTGTATTTCCGATTACTGGCCGGAATGGGAATCATCCTGTAAAACACATAGGTCCTGCACAAAACTACCATGGCCATGATGCGTCTTTCAAACTTGCTTTGAATGGCTGTGGGGGGAAGGGATATCAAGAATTTATCAGAAAGTCCACCCCCACCTCCCCTCTCCCCACACTGGCCTTAGTTTTAATCTTTTTTTTTCACCTCGCTGAGGAGATCGTATGAGGTTGAGGTGGTGAATAAGGTATCACAATGAAATGAGCAGGTTGGATGGTCACGGGGTCCAATTCTCCACATTATTGCTTGCACTTAGGAAAGGCGATGGCCTTCATAGAGTCATAGTATTATCGCTGGACTATTAATCTAGAAACTCACTTAATGTTCTGGGGACCCAAGTTCAAATCCCGCCACGGCAGATGGTGGAATTTGAATTCAATAAACAAAAATATCTGGAATTAAGAATCTCCTGATGACCATGAAAGCATCTAGAAAAACAAGGGAAGTAATTTAGTACTATTAAAAGCCCATCAGATGATTTAGTCATCTCAAACGCATCAATGAGATCATCCCTTTAATCATCAGTGCTCATGTTTCCTTTAGCAGCAATACCTAATATTTATTGTTGTCTTGGTTCCCTGTCGATTTTAGTGGAGATGTTAACATTTTGTAAAATAATTTGGGGGCCAGCTGTTCACTGCGGATCAACAATAGTTCAACAATGATAAGATAATGACGCCTCAGCTGACAGAATTTGGTTATGTTTGATTCATTCGCTAAGTGGGGGTGATACTTGTAAGGCCAGCATTTGTTACCCGTGCCTCGCTGCTTCTTGAGAAGATGGTGGTGAGTTGCCTCCACTGCTGCAGTTAGTCTTGTGCAGGTACATCTATAGATGGGGAAGCAATGGCCTAGTGATATTATTACTGGACTATTAATCCAGAAACTCAGCTAATCTTCTGGGGTTTGATTCCCGCCACGGCAGATGGTGGAATTTGAATTCAATAAAAAATATCTGGAATTAAGAATCTCCTAATGACCATGAAACCATTGTTGATTGTCAGAAAAACCCATCTGATTCACAAATGTCTTTTTAGGGAAGGAAATCTGGGTCCTTACCTGGTCTGGGCTACATGTGACTCCAGAGCCACAGCAATGTGGTTGACACTCAACTGCCCTCAAAGGGCAACTAGGGATGGGCAAGCCCCAGCAGTGCCCATATCCCACGAATGAATTTTTAAAAAGTTCATATGACCTTGACTATCATCTCTAAGACTAAACTGGATGTTGGGTGGTTCCTCTTTGCCCAGAGAGTAGTAAGCCACTGGAATGTGGTAGCATTGGTAGCATCATAGAGAAGTAGAAAGGGGCGGCGCAGTGGCACAGAACCTGGCACCGCTCCCTCACAATGCCAGAGATCCTGGTTCAACTCCTGCCTTGGGTGACAGTCTGTGTGGGATTTGCACGCTCTCCTCATGTCTGCGCGGGTTTTCTCTGGGTGCTCTGGTTTTCTCCCAAAGTCCAAAGATGTGCTGCTCAGGTGGATTGGCCATGCTAAATGCAGGGGCTTAGAGGAATATGATGGAGGGAGGGGGCCTGAATGGCCTCTTTCTGTCGGGGTTCTATGGTTCGAAGTGAATTTACAGTTAACATACACACGGTCATTCTGACCTTCTGGAGTGGTTTTGATTGCCGACAGAGAGGAATCTTTCCTGGGTTTATTTTTATCATTTTATGATGGGATTATGTGGTTGTTGAAAGGGGAGCAGGATATGGTCGGGGAGTGGAAGAGTCAGTGTCTAGTCATCGTGCTCTCCCATCGGTGCAGGGCACGCTTGATGGATCAGCTGATCTTTTACTGCCCATCAATTTTCATGCATCTCTGTTTTTGTACCTTGTTCACAGCATTTCTCAGTCTCATAGCTTTCTGGTAAACTGCTGAGGGCAAACTGATTGGATTTGTGAGAACTTTTCCTCTTCAGTGCCCAAGCAAGGTCATCTTTCCAGTCAACCGTTGCATTTTCATCATCCCTCTTAAGGCTTAAAAGTTTGAAATGTCTGTCAGCCTTGGATGAACAGGGCATCGCACTGAAAGAACAATTCAAACAGGAGAAAAACTCACCAACTGACTACTGCACGGTATAAGCGGGAGAGAGCGAGAGAGAGACAGCGGCTGGGAAAAAAGTGAGAGGGTCGAGGTTCAATGAGAAACTTAGGCTGAAATGCTCCCATATTGCCCGCTGCGGGAATCGTAGCGGGCGAGACAGAAAACTCATTGGACCATTCAAAGGCCCATTGAGCTCGGGTGGGAATTCCCGGCCTTGAGGGTGTACGCAGACGGAGAATCACGCCCTTGGAATATCTTTCGCAGTTCTAGGCCGTGAATCTCCAATCTTGTTCGCCCTGCCACCACTGCCAGCAAGAACGGGGAATTTGGTGCTCAGCCAAAACTCCACTCACTGCAACACGACTAGACAATCCCTGCCATAGGCCGAGGTTGGAAAATTCCGGCCATAGATTTCATTGTGTCCACAATGGCAATAATCTATTTGTGCCTCTATTTTCTTTACAGGAAAAACAATTCACACGAGTGAAGGCTTGAAACAGTGATAATGAATTGAGTATTTGTTATACACCCATCCCCCAATCCATTTGTCCTTCCTCTTTCCTTGGATTCTTCCTTCCTTGATTACTTCCATCCTCCATTCATTCCGTCATCCTTCCTCCATTCCTTTCCCCTTTCTTCCCTCGACTCCGTCATCCTTTTTTGATTCCTGCATTCCCCTCTTCATACTTTCCTCAATTTCTTGATTCTTTCCTTCTTATTATTTCAAAGTGCTAACTTGTTTCAGATAAATAGGTTCAGATGAATGCATCCACTTCTTGTTTATTAAGATCTCGAGAACAGAATTTCAAAGTCATTGATTTAAATTAAATCTGTACACTACTGAGATTGGAGTTTATTTTGGGCAACTTAATGTGGAGCTGATTTCTTTTCATTGTTTTCTGACAGAACAGGGCAACTTGAAACGCAGGAATTATTGCCCCAATCCTGCCAATGTCAGGGTCCTTGAATAAAGGTGGCTTGGGCAGCCACTGAAAATAGGCAGGCTCCTTATTAGCCCCCTATGACACAGAGAAGACGCCAGGTTTCCAGGTACCAATGGGCAGCGTCTGCCCCCTGCTCATTCCTACTGGTGTTGAACAGCCTAACTGAAGTCCTCAAAAGACCTACTGCTGTCCATTCATTAACGAGCATGGTATGTCTCCTGCTCTAACACTGCAAGAAATTACAAAGAGTTGTGAACGAAGCCCAGTCCATCACTCAAACCAGCCGTCCAACCCTGACACTGTCTACATTTCCCGCTGCCTCGGAAACGTAGTCAGCACAATTAAGGACCCCACGCACCCCAGACATACTTTCTTCCACCTTCTTCTGTCAGGCAAATGATACAAAAGTCTGAAGACACATATCAGCCGACTCAAGAACAGCTTCTTCCCTGTTGCCATCAGACTTTTGAATGGACCTACTACCTCATATTAAGTTGATAGTTCTCTACACCCTAGCTATGAATATAACACTACATTCTGCACTCTCTCCTTTCCTTCTCCATGGACGGTGTGCTTTGCCTGTATAGCGCGCAAGAAACAATACTTTTCACTGTATGCCAATATATGTGACAATAATAAATCAAATCAAATCAAATCAAGCCAGTTAGACATTGAAATAGTTCCCAAAGAAGTCAAAGAGAGGATTACTGTTCATCTAAATGCCACAAAAATCTTCCTCCCGCCCACCCCCTCCTCCCCTCTCGCCCTCACTCATGCAAACCTGATGAGTCAGAAAAGACAAGTCTTCCTCAATACCAGCATGTCAGGACTAGGCACTTCTTCCTTTACCCACCAGGTTACCCTACCCACTATTAGAGTTAATAGTTGAAAATTGATCGCAGTACTGTATTCACATTCAAGAACAGGCTGGTTGGATGGGCAGAACAGTGGCAAATGGAATCTAACCCTTAAAAGTGTGAGGCGATGCATTTTGGAAAGACTAAAAAGGCAAGGGAATACACAATGAATGGTAAGACACTAGGAAGGACAGAGAACCAGAGGGACCTTGGAGTGCATGTCCATAGTTCCCTGAAGGCAGCAGGGCAGGTAGATAAGGTGGTTAAGAAAGCATACAGGATACTTACCTTTTTAGCAGAGGCATAGAACATAACAGCAGGGAGGTCATGCTAGAACTGTATAAAATGCTGGTTAGGCCACAGCTGGAGCACTGTGTACAGTTCAGGTTACATTATTATAGGGAGGATCTGATTGCACTCAAGAGGGTGCGGAGAAGATTCACCACAATGTTGCCTAGGCTGGAGCATTTCAGTTATGAAGTGAGGCTGGTTCAGCGGGGACTGCTTCCTGAGAGCAGAGAAGACTGAGGGGGGACATGATCGAAGTGTACAAAATTATGAAGGACATAAATAGGGTAGGAAAAAACCTTTGCCCTTAGCAGAGGGGTCGATAACCAGGGGGTACAGATTTAAGGGAAGGAGGAAGAGATTTAGAGGGGATTTGAGGAAAAACGTTCCCACCAAGGGTGGTGGGAATCTGGAACTTACTGCCTGAAAGGATGGTAGAAGCAGGAACCCTCACAACATTTAAGAAGCATTTAGTTGAGCATCATATCAGACAAGGCTATGGACCAAGTGTTGGAAGATGGGATCAGAATAGATAGGTGTTTGATGGCCAGCGCAGAAATGATGGGCCAAAGGGCCTCTTTTTGCGCTGTAACACTCTATAACCATGGCCGGAACTTTATGGACGGTCATGCCGGCGGGATCTTCCGTGTCCTGCCAATGGCGCACCCCTGCCGCCGGTTTCTCGCCCGCAAGGAGTGTAATCAGTGGGAAACAACGGCGGGACAAGAAGATGCCCCAGCCAGCCAATGGCAAGTCACCAGCAGGAAACATGCAGGGGGTTGCACGGAAAATCCTGCCCGATGACCCCATATCTGCCTGCTTCTGCACTGAAACTTTGATTTGCAAATAATTAAATCAAGTCAATTAAACTTGGAAACACCCAACCACTGTAGAAAATGAAGAATGCAGAACAAATGGTGAAAATCTAATCAAAGCGCCGCTCTCGTTAATAAGGAGACAAACTTTAATGAGTTGCATTTTCTTTGATCCCACTGCACAAAGAGATGCTATTTACTGAAAAGGCTATTGACAAACCAATGATGACTGCATCAACAGTTAATTATCATGAATAAAGTCAAAGGAACACACTATTAAGAGCCACTCTTTCATATCTCAGGCAGTACAAATTTTGTTCATTTTTTTAGGTGATTTGTTTTGTTGCCATATTTTGTGATTAAAAGTAAAAATGAAATTATCAAATTATCAGAGGGGATGGAAGTATGTGTGATTATGTTCCAGAAAAAGGATAGAAAAGAAAGGTTTGCAATTAATAGAATCATTGAATCCCGACAGTACAGAAGGAGGCTATTTGGACCATCGAGCCTGCACCGCCAACAATCCCACCCAGGCCCTATCCCCGTAACCCCATGTATTTACTCAGTTAGCCCCCTTGACACTAAGGGGCAATTTAGCACGGCTAATCAACCTAATCCGCACATCTTTGGACTGGGGGAGGAAACCGGAGCACCCGGAGGAAACCCACGCAGACACGGGGAGAACGTGCAAACTCTGCATAGACAGTGACCCAAGCTGGGAATTGAACCCGGGTCCCTGGAGCAGTAAGTGCTAACCATTTTGTCACCATGCTGTCAATAAATTATATAGTGTCTTTCACAACTTCAGGGTATCCCAAAAAACTTCACAAGCATGGAGCTATTTTTGAAGTATAATCGCTGTTGTTATAATGTGGAAAATTCAATAGTTAGTGTGTTCACATTGAACCCCAGCAAAAAACTGTGTGGTAATGACTGTTTTTGGGATGCTGATTGAAGGGTCGATACTGGCCAGGGGGGTACTGGGGTTAACTTCCCTGCTATTCCTCAAAATAGTGCCTGTGGGATCTTTTACATCCCTCCTGACAGGACCTTGTTTTTACTGACTGATCCCAAGAACACCACCTATGACAATGCAGCATTCACTCAGTATTACATTGCTGTGCTGAAGCCTGCGGCTCTGTGATGCAGTTTGGGACAATTTTATTATTTTCTGGATGTGGGCACCGCTGGCTAGGCCAGCATTTACTGTCCATCCCTCATTGCCTTTGTGGATGGTGTTAAATAAATAAAAGGAGTGTGAGTTGACCATGCACTCCTGAGATCTGAACAACATTTGCCTGGAAGGGAAAAGCTGGAACAGTTTCACTGTGTCAGACCTGGTGAGAGTCTCATCAAGTAAGTTATGAAGATGTTGGACATTGACACTGACAATTGGGAAACAGACGTTGACAGCCTTGGTCTTGGGAGTTTGACTGTTAATACGGGATGTGGATGAGGTGAGCAGAAATGAAAAGCTGAGCTAACCCAGGACAGGGTACATAGAAACTCAGAGGCCAGTGAATCATGCACCTTCTCAGCCCACTCACTGCCTTCCTCTGCAGCAAGTTCCAATGCCATGTCAGAACAGGACTCCTGAGCCTCACCAGGTGATGCTTAACCAGGGCTGACCATCATGATGTAGACCATCCACTGACAAGATGGAAGCCTGCCACATTGGCGGCATGGTGGCACAGTGGTTAACACTGCTACCTCAGAGCGCCAGGGATCCAGGTTCAATTCCAGCCTTGGGTGACTGTGTGAAGTTTGCACGTTCTCCACATGTCTGCATAGTTTTCCTCCGGATGTGCTGGTTTCCATCCACAGTCCAAAGATGTGCTTGTTGGAAGGGTTGGCCATACTAAATTGCCCCTTAGTGTCCCAAGATGTGTAGGTTAAGAGGATTAGCTGGGTAAATATGTGAGGTTATGGGGATAGGGTGGGGGTTTGGGCCTGTGTAAGATGCTCTGTCAGAGAGTTGGCACAGAGTCAATGGGGTGAATGGCCTTCTGCGCTGTAGTGATTCCATGATAAACACAGGTTTTTGTTACTGTTGTTTGGACATTAACTCTAAGCGCAACATTTGAACGGAGGCATGTTCGACGTTAAAAGCATTTGATTCAGTAGATGCAGAGAAACTATTTGTTCATAGAGGAATGAAGAATGGAGGAACACAATCTTCAAGTTCGAGGCAGGCCGTTCAGGTGTTCTGTCAGGAAGTACTTCTTAACAGAAAGAGTTTTGAAATCTGTAACTCAATCCCCCACCAGAAAAAAAGCTGCTGATGCTGTGGATCTATTGAAAAATTCAAAACTGAGATTTGTTTCAGGTAAGGCTATTTAGGGATATGGAAACAAGATGGAGTTAAGATACAGATCATCCGTGATCTAACTGAATGACGGAATAGGCTCGAAGGCGTGAATGACCCATAGTATTTTTTGTTTATTCCTGCAGCTGTGTGCTTGTTCAGGTGAAAAGAAATGATCACACAACACTGTTTGAGGAAAGGAGAGTCGTCATAGAATCCTACAGTGCAGAAGGAGGCCATTTGACCCATCGAGTCAGCATCGAACACAATCGTACTATGGCCCTATCCCCTTAATCCCATGCATTAACCCTAGCTAGTCCCCCTGACACTAAGGGGCAATTTAGCATGGCCAATCCACCTAACCTGCGCATTTTTGTGGGAGGAAACCAGAGCACCTGGAGAAAACCCACGCAGACATGAGGAGAACGTGCAAACTTCACACAGACAGTGACCCAAGCCAGGAATTGAACCTGGGTCTCTGGCACTGCGTGGCAGCAGTATTAACCACTGTGCCACCATGCCGTCCTGGCCTATATATACCTGCCCTTCAACCATTCACCAAACATCAGGAAAAATAGTTATTTTGTTCTCCACATATCTTCAGTTGTGTGGAGAAACTGGGATTATTTACCCGAGAGAGGGAAGGATAAGAGGATATTTAATCGAGCTGTTCAAAATCACAAAGGTGCTGCCGGAGTAAAGAAATGGAAAATCTTTCCACTGTGTTCCCATTCCCATAGACACTGCTAAATTTTTAAAAAGATATTTTTAAAAATAATTTAAAATACAAAAGGGTGGCACGGTGGTTAGCAGTGCTGTCTCACAGCGCCAGGGACCCGGATTCAATTCCAGCCTCGGGTGACTGTGTAGAATCATAGAATCCTTCTGTGCAGAAGGAGGCCATTCAGCCCATCGAGTCTGCACCAACCACAATCCCTACTTATTTACCCTACTAACCACCTGACACTCGGATCAATTTAGCATGGCCAATCCATCTAACCAGCACATCTAACCTGCACACAAGGGCGGCACGGTAGCACAGTGGTTAGCACTGCTGCTTCACAGCTCCAGGGACCCGGGTTCGATTCCCGGCTCGGGTCACTGTCTGTGTGGAGTTTGCACATTCTCCTCGTGTCTGCGTGGGTTTCCTCCGGGAGCTCCGGTTTCCGCCCACAATCCAAAGATGTGCGGGTTAGGTTGATTGGCTATGCTAAAATTGCCCCTTAGTGTCCTGGGATGCATAGATTAGAGGGATTAGTGGGTAAAATATATGGGGGTAGGGCCTGGGTGGAATTGTGGTCGGTGCAGACTCGATGGGCCGAATGGCCTCTTTCTGTACTGTAGGGTTTCTATTCTATGATCTTTGGGCTGTGGGAGGAAACCGGGGCACCCGGAGGAAACCCACAGGGAGAACTTGCAAACTCCACACAGTGACCCAAGCCAGGAATTGAACCCGGGTCCCTGGCTGTGTGAGGCAGCAGTGCTAACCACTGCGCCACCCCACGGGGGAGTTTGCATGTTCTCCCTTTGTCCGTGTGGGTTTCCTCCAGGTGCTCCGATTTCCTCCCATAGCCCAAACATGTGTGTCTTGGGTGGATTGGCCACGATAAATTGCCCCTTAATGTCGGGGTGACTAACAGGGTAAATATATAGGGTTATGCGGATAGGGCCTGGGTGGATTGTAGTCGGTGCAGACTCGATGGGCTGAATGGCCTCCTCTTGCACTGTCGGGATTCTATGATTCTATATTTGAATTCCAGGAACCAATGGAAAAGATCTCACAAGATTTCAAGTTTTAAGACATATACTGTAATAAAAAAACTAAAAGCAATATTTTCAAAACACTATTCAGGAGGCAACTCATTCTAATCTACAGGTACCCCATTTAACTTCTAAAAATGACTGAAAATCCCTCTCCATGGTTATACTTTACTTTGTCCCTTAAGTGAACACTTCAATCTCCAGGAATCAGTCCAAAACATGCTCTCAGCTCCCAGTAGCTTGGTTTTGTTTTGCCTTTTCCAGCTGGATAACTTCTAAGCTCCAAACTGACTATCCTAGTGAAGGTTACCTTGGAGATCCTTCCCTACAGCCAAAGCCAGGAGAATCTTCGACCCTGTTTAAATCCTCATAAACTTGGTCTCTTTAATCCAAGTATGAACTCTCACCCATATTCTGAATGGTGAATAATTAAGACTGGTTGTCTCTATCCCTCTGCTTTCTCTCTCTTCCAGATTCTTGCAGCCTGATTTATCTTGGAGGTTCAGGGATACCTTAAGAAAAACCCTCTCACCCCATCCTAAATTGCTTGCTATGGAATCTTCCCCTCTCAGAGCCTAGCTCCATGGGAATGTGAATGGCATGGGCCTTGTATCCAGGTAGAAACAGGGGAAGAAACAAGATATAGATTTAAGGTAATTGGCAAAAAAATCCCACAAGAGGGAAGATGAGAATTTTATTTCAAACAACAGATTGTTAGGATATGGATTGCACTGCCTGAAAGTCGGGTGGAAACAGACTTAATAGCAAATTTCCAATGGGAATTAAATTGTAGAATTGTTACAGTGCAGAACAAGGCCTTTCAGCCCATTGAGTCTGTACTGACCCTCCCAAAAAGCATCTTACTCAGGCCCTATCCCCATAACCCTACATATGCACCTCGCTAATCTCCCTAATTTACACATCTTGGGACACTAGCGGGCAATTTAGCTTGGCCAATCTACACAACCTACATCTCTTTGGACTGTGGGAGGAAACCGGAGTACGTGGATGAAATCCATTCAGATGTGGGGAGAACATGCAAACCACCCAAGGCTGGAATTGAACACCACTGTGAGGCAGCAGTGTTTGCCGCTGTGCCACTGTGCCACCCCAAGTAATTGGATGAAAAATTTGGATCAATACTTGAAGGGGGGAAAGTTTACAGGTCTGTGGGAAATGAACAGGGGAGTGGGACTATTTGGATTGCTCTTTCTTCGGTATGACGGGGTGAAATTTCTACTCCTACGCTGATAAATTCTACAGTTTAACTCATTGGTGCATATGGGAATGTGCTGCATGCAAAAATGATGACTCACTTACAGAACAACTCATTGGGCCCGATTTTACCATTTTCATTCTAAGTGCTGAATCTGGGCATAATTCAGATCCGACTTGGAAATCTGCTTTCGGGCGCCCCCATACGCACTCAGCCTGAAAAAACATCTCCAGTCCCATTCGCACTGTGGGCGGGGCTTAGCGCGGCCAAAACGATCAGAGCTCTGAACTGCGCAGTTGGAAAAAAAAATTGAAAAAGCGTGCCCGTGTCAGATCACTCCCGGGCCTCAGAAAGTGGAGAAAGCAGCCCGGGAGCAAAAACTGGGAGCGATGGCCCCCACAGATGTCACTGTCCCCCTTATCCACCCCCGCCACTACCCACAGACATCACTGTCCCCCTTATCCACC
The DNA here is from genome assembly GCF_964213995.1 of Mustelus asterias. Lineage (NCBI taxonomy): Eukaryota > Metazoa > Chordata > Chondrichthyes > Carcharhiniformes > Triakidae > Mustelus > Mustelus asterias. The sequence goes on from NC_135809.1 coordinate 114,992,731, forward strand.
CGCCCACTACCCACACACATCACTGTCCCCCTTATCCACCCCCGCCACTACCCACAGACATCACTGTCCCCCTTATCCACCCGCCCACTACCCACACACATCACTGTCCCCCTTATCCACCCCCGCCACTACCCACAGACATCACTGTCCCCCTTATCCACCCGCCCACTACCCACACACATCACTGTCCCCCTTATCCACCCCCCCACTACCCACACACATCACTGTCCCACTTATCCACCCCCCCACTACCCACACACATCACTGTCCCCCTTATCCACCCCCCCACTACCCACACACATCACTGTCCCACTTATCCACCCCCCCACTACCCACACGCATCACTGTCCCCCTTATCCACCCCTCCACTACCCACAGACATTGCTGTCCCCTTTATCCACCCCCCCCACTACCCACAGACATCACTGCCCCCCTTATCCACCGACCCCACTACCCACACACATCACTGTCCACCTTATCCACCCCCCACTACCCACACACATCACTGTCCCCCTTATCCACCCCCCCCCACTACCCACACACATCACTGTCCCCCTTATCCACCCCCCCGCCACTACCCAGATGGATCGCCACCCCTGCCCCCCCCTGCCTCCCCCCCCCCCCCAACCAATCGCCCACAGAGTGGCAGCGGACCCCCTGCCCCCGCCAGAGATCCATCTGATCCTCCCCCCCACCGGTGATCCATCTCCCCCCCACCCCCCACCAGTGAGCGATCAGGCCTCCCTCCTCCCCCCCAGACAACGATCTGGCCTCACTCACACCCCCCCCCCCCCCCAGGCAACAATCTGGCCTCACACCCCCCCCCCAGAGAATGATCTGGCCTCACTCACTACCCCCTCCCCCCCCCCACAGACGAACATCTGACCCGCCTCCTCCTCCCTCCCCACCAGACAACGATCAGCCCCCCTCCCACCTCCAGACAATGATCAGCCCCCACCCCTCCCCACCCCCCCAGAGATACATCTGACCCGCCTCCTCCTCCTCCCCCCACCAACCAGACAATGATCTGGCCTCACTCCCCTCCCCCCCGCAATCAGAGAATGATCTGACCCGCCGCCCTCCTCCCCCCCCCACCACTGATCTGAGTCAGGGAGCCGTTGGAAACACTGAACGCGCCTCTTCAGCAGCTGGAACGCCCGATTCAGACTTTTATTCCGCAGGTCCATTATGGCGCGGCTCCGGATTGGCAAACGCGGTGGTAAAGGGGGAAATGCTGATAATGTTGGGTGGGCAGTTCATTAATTCAATTTTAATGCATGCAAATGCATTTAAATCACCGTTGCGCCCGTTTTGGGCGCGAATCGAATCGCCGCCATTCCCGGGTTTTGGTAAAGTGGCAATCTGCGCGGATGCGGGCGCGGATCGCGTTAATGGCCTCACACCCGACTTTATCACGTGTGCAATGGTAAAATCGGGCCCATTATGTTATGTGCTGAGATAAAAAAAGGCATTTTTAAAAATTCATTTGCGGGACATGGGTATCACCGGCTGGCCAGCATTAATTGCCCATACCTAGTTGCACTTGAGAAGGTGGTGGTGAGCCACCTTCTTGAACCGCTGAAATCCATATGCTATGGGTTGACCCACAATGCCATTATGGAGGGAATTCCAGGATTTTGACCCAGCCACTGTGAAGGAATGGAGATATATTTCCAAGTCAGGATGGTGAGTGGCTTGGAGGGGAACTTGCAGGTTGTGGTGTTCCCATTTATCTGCTGCCCTTGTCCTTTTAGATAGAAGTGGTCGTGGGTTTTGAAGGTGCTGTCTAAGGATCTTTGGTGAATTACTGCAAATGCAAATATTTATTTGTTCCTTTGCCTGTTTTCCCGTTACTCAGAACTGTTTTGAAGGTTAGACTTGAAGACATGGCTACAAATTGCACTTCACCTAGGGTGGCACGATTGCAAAGTGGTTAGCATTGCAGCCTCACAGTGCCAGGGATCTGGGTTCGATTGTCAGCTTGGGTCATTGTCTGTGCAGAGTCTGCACGTTCTCCCCATGTCTGCGTGGGTTTCCTCTGGGTGCCCTGGTTTCCTCCCACAGTCCAAAAGACATGTGGGTTAGATAGATTGGCCTTGCTATATTCTCCTTCAGTGTACCCGAACAGACGCTGGAGCGTGGCGACGAGGGGATTTTCACAGTAACTTAATTGCAGCGTTAATGTAAGCCTACTTGTGACATCAATAAACTTAAACATTTCATAAGTGTAAGCCTTTAGCTACACAGAGAGAAGCCGCAGGAAAGACTCCTTACGAGAGTAAAATGCATTCCAGGCCGGAGAAAATGAGGACCCACCATGTCTTGTGAGCTGGTTCATGGAACCAGCCAGCTCCATATCAAAGTATGGCACTCCCTTTGCTGTACTGAGGTGCCATCTTTCAGCTGAGACACTGAACCAGGGCCCCACCCACTCTCCCAAGTGGATGGAAAAAGATCACAGACAATTATGTTAAAGAAGAACGGGGCAGTTCTCCCAGTGTCCTAGGCCAACACTCAATTAATTCCAATAAAACAAAACAGATTAACTGACCATTTATTCCACTGTTGCCAGTGGAAGCTTGCTATGTGCTAATTCCCAAGTTTCCTACATGACGACATGAATTATGCTTCAAAAGTAAGCTTACTGTTTCTACAGCACTTTGCAACATCCTGAGGTCATGAAAGGTACCATATTAATAGAAGTCTCTTGCTTGTACAATACATTCATCATCTTTAATGACTAAGCACAGCAAATAAACCAAAAGGGACAACAGTAACTCTTAATACCAGCAACACTTAATAGCGAAGGGGAGAGCCGAGGTGACAGAGAGCAACTGTTTGGACCACGATTAGAATTCAGTGCAAGTTGGTGACGACAGATAATAATCCTCCAGAAATCCTCAACTACACGATACAGCAATGCTGGAGTTTCCCAAGGTATTCTCCTCAGTCTCCATTAACAATCTAGTTACAGATCGATCTCTGTGCAGATGTTAGCACTCAGCTGTGGCACTGTGTTGGGATTATAAAGTTATTATGAAGTCCATCGGTTTCAGCGCGGCTCTGATAAATATACATCACCCACAGTTATGCTTTACATAGACAAAGTGTAATCTGTTGAATAAAACTGCTTGTTGCTTTGAAAAAAAAACTTAAAATGGTAACCTTTCATAGCCTCAAGGCATCCCAAATCGCATTTTTTAAAGTGCACTCACTGTTGTAATAGAAGAAATGTGCCCGTCAATGTAAGCAAAGTCCTACAGTGTGACAAATGATTAGGTAATCTGTTTATCTTTAAGATGATGTTAGTTGAAAGACAACTCCTTCATGGTTAGCACTGCTTCCTCACAGCGCCAGGGACCCAGGTTCAATTCCTGACTTGGGTCACTGTCTGTGTGGAGTTTGCACGTTCTCCCCGTGTCTGTGTGGGCTTCCTCCGGGTGCTCCATTTTCCTCCCACAGTTCAAAGATGTGCGGGTTAGGTGGATTGGGCATGGTAAATTGCCCCCTCGTGTCAGGGGGACTACTTAGGGTAAATGCATGGGGTTATGGGGATAGGGCCTGAGTGGGATTATGATCGGTGCAGACCCGATGATCCAAATGGCCTCATTCTGCACTGTAGGATTCTATTATTCTATGACAAATATTAGCCAGGGCACTGGGCGAGAACTTCCTGGTCTCCTTTGAAGATAGCTGAAGGATCTCGTGCATCCACTCAAAAGGCAAGCAGGGCCTTTGTTTAGTGTCTCACCTGAAAGATGGCAGGCCAAATTCTCCATCCTCACTAGCAGCGGTGGCTGGGTGTGAAGAGCCGGAGAATTCCGGCCGACACCGCGTGACAGTGCCTCAGTGGGATTGTCAGCCCAGATTCTGTGTTAAAGTTTTTGCAGCCCGACTAAAACCTGACTATTTCTGACTCAGGGGAAAGAGTGCTACCCACTGAGCCATGACTAATACTGTGGGGTTTTACTTTTCCATTTATTTATGGAATCTGGACATCCCTGGCAAGAGTGTCATCCATTGTCCATTTTTAATTGTTCTTCAGAAGGTGACGGTGAGCAGCTTTCTTGAATACAACAGAGTGGCTGGCTCGGGCGTTTCATCGGGCAGTTAGGAGCCAACCACATTTCAGTGGGACTGGAGTCACATATAGCCCAGACCAGGTAAGAATGGCAGCTTTCCTTCCTTTAAGGACATTAGTGAACCAGATGGGTTTTGCAACAATTCTGTAGTTGCATGGTCACTACGAATACACCATCCTTTGACTCCAGGTATAGTTAATCAATTGAATTTAAATTTCCCAGTTACCAAGGTGTGTTGGATTTGAACTCATGTCTGCAGATTGTTAGTCAAGGTCACTGAATGGCCAGTCCAATAAAATAAACAATATTCCACCGCATGTTGATAAGATTTTAATATGCTATCAAATTGCCCATTACAAAGGCAGAGAGATCTGAGCAGCAGTTCGTAAGAATTGCTTTGGGAATGATTAACATCAAATAGTTGACTTCATTTCGCCTGCAAAGTGAACTAAATGCCATTGAAAATCCAATTGTTAGTAACAATGAGAGTGGAAATCCTTGTGCAAGTGATATCTGCTTCAATTTTGGTAATATCCAGAGACAAACTGATACGCTATATTAAATTATGTGGATGAGTTACAGAAGTATTCCTTTGAACATAAAAGCAAAACGCTGCGGATGCTGGAATCTGAAACAAAAACAGAAAATGCTGGAAAATCTCAGCAGGTCTGGCAGCGTCTGTGGAGAGAGAATAGAGCCAACCTTTCAAGTCGAGATGAGTCAGGGTCTGACAAAGGATCATCTAGACTCGAAACGTTGGCTCTATTCTCTCCCCACAGATGTTGTCAGATCTGCTGAGATTTTCCAACATTTTCTGTTTTGTTGCTTGGAATATAAAGGTTTAAGGGGTGATCAATTTGGCACGTTTAAGATGGTTAAAAGAATTGATGGGCTGGATAATAGAAACTATTTTCTCTGGTGGGGGGAAAACAGAGCAAGGGAGCTTAATCTTACAATTAGAGCATTGTGGCACAGTGATTAGCACTGTTGTCTCACAGTGCCAGGGACCTGGGTTCAATTCTAGCCTTGGGTGACTGTCCATTGGGAATTTGCACATTCTCCTGTCTGCATGGATTTTCTCTGGGTGCCCTCATTTCTTCCCAGTTTAGGTGGATAGGCCAGGCTAAATTGCCCCTTAGTGTCCAAAGATTTGTGGATTAGGGAAATTAATGGGGTAAACTGGCGAAGATAGGGATTTAGAAGAGTATACGGCTTGTAGGAAGGGACTAAAGAAGGAAATTAGGAGAGCCAGAAGGGGTCACGAGAAGGCCCTGGCAGGTAGGATTAAGGAGAACCCTAAGGCGTTCTATAAATATGTGAAGAGTAAAAGGATGAGACGTGACGGAATAGGGCCTATAAAAGGTGAAGGTGGGAAAGTCTGTACGGAACCAGTAGAAATGGCAGAGGTGCTCAATGAGTATTTTGCCTCGGTTTTCACAGAGGAGAAGGACCTGGGTGGATGTACTGCGGGCGTGCGGTCGACTGAAAGGATTGAGTATGTGGACTTTAAGAAAGAGGTTGTGCTGGAATCTTTGAATGGCATCAAGATAGATAAGTCGCCGGGTCCAGATGGGATGTACCCCAGGTCACTGTGGGAGGCGAGGGAAGAGATTGCAGAGCCTCTGGCAATGATCTTTGCGTTGTCGATGGAGGTGGGAAAGGTGCCGGAGGATTGGAGGATTGCGGATGTGGTTCCTATTTTCAAGAAGGGGAATAGGGATAGCCCAGGTAATTACCGACCGGTGAGTTTAACCTCAGTGGTTGGTAAACTGATGGAGAAGATCCTGAGGGACAGGATATATGGGCATTTAGAGAGGTTTAGTATGCTCAAGAACACTCAGCATGGCTTTGTCAAGGGAAGATCGTGCCTTACGAGCCTGGTGGAGTTCTTCGAAAATGTGACTCAACACATTGACGAAGGGAAGGCGGTAGATGTGGTTTATATGGATTTTAGCAAGGCGTTCGATAAGGTCCCCCATGCAAGGCTTCTAGAAAAAGTGAGAGGGCATGGGATCCAAGGGGCTGTTGCCCGGTGGATCCAGAACTGGCTTGCCCAAAGGAGGCAGAGAGTGGGTATAGATGGGTCTTTTTCTAAATGGAGGTCGGTCACCAGTGGTGTGCCCCAGGGATCTGTTCTGGGACCCTCGCTGTTTGTCATTTTCATAAATGACCTGGATGAGGAAGCGGAGGATGGGTTGGTAAGTTTGCCGACGACACGAAGGTTGGTGGGGCTGTGGATAGTCTGGAGGGATGTCAGAAGTTACAGAGGGACATAGATAGGATGCAAGACTGGGCGGACAAGTGGCAGATGGACTTCAACCCAGATAAATGCGTTGTGGTCCATTTTGGTAGGTCAAATGGGATGGAGGAGTACAATATAAAGGGAAAGACTCTAAGTACTGTGGAGGATCAGAAGGACCTTGGGGTCCGGGTCCATAGGACTCTAAAATCGGTCCCACAGGTGGAGGAGGTGGTTAAGAAGGCCTATGGTGTGCTGGCCTTTATCAATCGAGGGATTGAGTTTAGGAGTCCGGGGATAATGATGCAGCTATATAAGACCCTCGTCAGACCCCACTTGGAGTACTGTGCTCAGTTCTGGTCGCCTCACTATAGGAAGGATGTGGAAAAGATTGAAAGGGTGCAGAGGAGATTTACAAGGATGTTACCTGGATTGAGTGGCATGCCTTATGAGGATAGGCTGAGGGAGCTCGGTCTTTTCTCCTTGGAGAGACGAAGGATGAGAGGAGACCTAATAGAGGTGTATAAGATGTTGAGAGGCATAGATCGGGTGGACTCTCAGAGGCTTTTTCCCAGGGTGGAAATGTCTGCTACGAAAGGACACAGGTTTAGGGTGCTGGGGGGTAGGTACAGGGGAGATGTTAGGGGTAAGTTTTTCACACAGAGGGTGATGGGCGAGTGGTGGAGGCGAACTCAATAGGGTCTTTTAAGAGACTCCTGGTTGAGTACATGAAGCTTAATAGGATGGAGGGTTATAGGTAGGTCTAGAAGGTAGGGATGTGTTCAGCACAACTTGTGGGCCGAAGGGCCTGTTTGTGCTGTAGTTTTTCTATGTTTCTATGTTTCTAAATGTGTGAAGTTATGGGTGAGCCTGGGTAAGATGCTCTTTCAAAGAGTTAGTGCTGAAAACTCCAAAACTGATTGATGGATTTTTATTCATCAGAGGTATTAAGTGCTCCACAACCAGGACGGATAAATACAGATCACGGATAATCTAAATGAATAGTGGAATAGTACTCAAAAGGATTGAATGGCCTGCTCCACCATTGCTGTGTTTCGAGATGCAATTAGAAAACAGTGTAAAAGAATATACAAAAAACTGGGCTCAAACTTTGGATCTGATATGGACAGTTACACCACTCAGTTTCCTATGCAGCACAGTGTCACGTGTGACACTATCCATTCCAGTCGTACTTTCTCCCTCTCCTTATCCCCCAGTGAGAGCAATCTTCCTTCTAACATCTATTTGCTGTGGGAGGCCTACTTCTTGCACTGTCCAGTTTCTTTTAAGATCACCTCGCGGCTGCACCTGCAGACATCCTGAATGGACCACTGTTTGTGCGTAACCTCGTAAGTTTTTTAAAGTTTATTTATTAGTGTCACAAGTAGGCTTGCATTAACACAGCAATGAGGTTACTGTGAAAATCCGCCAGTAGCCATACGCTGGCACTTGTTCAGGTAAACTGAGGGAGAATTTAGCACGGCCAATGCACCTAACCAGCATGTCTTTTGTACTGTGGGAGAAAACCCTCGCAGAGTCAGGGAGAACATGCAGACTCCGCACAGACAGTGACCCAAGCTGGGAATCGAACCCGGGTCCCTGGCGCACTGAGGCAACAGTGCTAACCACTCTGCCGCCGTGCCATTCCTTGCATATCACTTAGAAGACATATTGATTGTAAACAACACTATTTACAATTATACACATTCTTTCCAAGTGCTTCCCCTAGTGGTGCTCCACATCCTAGCGTTAATCAGCATCAACTGGAATAGGCCACATTGGTCCCTCTTTGAAAAGACTGCCAAGGAGTTGGGTGGCAATGACATCCCAGTCCGACCCATCGCCCATTCACTGATTTCTCCCCGAAAGGTCAGCTGCAGATAATGATGCCACTGTTCCCAGCCAGAATGGAGACGTCTGAGTAATTCTGCGATGCCCAACCCCATTAATCATGCTTGGAGCGTGCGCTGCTCCAAGTGACTGCAACTGATTTGATCTTTGTGTTATATAACAATTCTCCACTCACTGAACCCTTCATGTACCATGGGACTGGCCTCAGCTGGAGTATGGCCTCCAATTCTGGGCACCACATTTTCAGAAGGCTGGCAAAGCCTTGGCGAGGGTGGATGCAGAGGAGATGCTTGGGCATTATACCAGGCATGAAGGACTTTCAGATTTGTGGAGAGACCGGGATTGTTCTGGCGCAGTGGCACAGTGGTTAGCACTGCTACCTCACAGTGCCTGGGACCCGGGTTCAATACCGGCCTCAGGTCACTGTCTGTGTGGAGTTTGCACATTCACCCCATGTCTGCATGGGTTTCCTCCGGGTGTTCCAATTTCCTCCCACAGTCCAAAGATGTGCAGGTTAGTGGATTGGCCACACTAGCTTGACCCTAGTGTCAGGGAGATTAGCAGGGTAAATATGTGGGGTTAGGGGATAGGACCTGGGTGGGATTGTGGTCAGTGCAGACTCGATGGGCTGAATGGCCTCCTTCTGCACTTTTGGGTGATTGGAGAACGTTAAAAAGGAGAGTTAATTGAGGTGTATAAAATTATGAAGGATTTTGAACAAGCAACAAGAGGACAATAGATTTAATGTAAAGGAACCAGGGGGAATGAGGAGATATTTTTCCCGAACAAGTTTTAATCTGGAAAGCACAGCGTGATAGGGTCTGACAGTAACTTTGGGATTTAGATGGAATATGCAAAGAGGGAAAATTTGCAGGCCGATGGGGAAAGAACATTGAATAATTCTTTCAAAGAGCTAGCAAGGCACAATGGACTGATTACCCCTCCTTCAATGCTGTATGTGTGGTTGACCATTTTATAACCGCTGTCATAACCTAGCACACTTGAAAAGTGAGTCCACTATCTGATTAGTGTGGAAAAAGGTTCATTATTTGTTGAAGACTATTATCGATCTCTCAATTGTAAAACCCTCCAATTGCCTTGTAATTGGCTTAGAAGAGCTCAAGGTAGTGCGAAGTTATTGGGCTGCAAATCAATACTTTGGCAAAAAGCAGAGTAAATATAAAGCCAGTACACTTGAGGAAGAGACCTGCAAAGACACGTGGGTAACCACTTTCAGAACTATGTGTTGAAGTTGCAATAAGGAGGCAGAAGTTCCTTCACCAAAATCCCTTTATTTACAAACTGCAGGACACAGATTGCTCGCAGTTGGCAGTCTACCTCCGAGGATGTCAGAGGAAGTGACACTCCCAGTTAAGTACAAGGCAAATACTCCCTGATTGGCCTATCAATTATTATCCTTAACCAGGGCGTTCATACTCCAATAGCACAACCTCAGTGGCCTGATTGAAGTCATTATGAAGTAACAAAAAAGAATGACTGAATGACAATAGGAAAGACTAGTGTTGACCACTCGGTTGTAGGCTGGTATCATGGAATCCCTACAGTGCAGAAGGAGGCCATTCGGCCCATCAAGTCTGCACCAACTCACCAACAGAACATCCCAACTATGCCCTTTCCCCTAACCCCACAAATTTACCCCACTAATCGACACATCTTGGGACACTCAGGGACAATTTATCATGGCCAAACCACCAAACCTCCACATCTTTGGACGATGGGAGGAAACTGGGGCATCTGGAGGAAACCCACGCAGACACGGGGAGAACGTGCAAACTCTACACAGGCAGTCACCAGAGGCCAGAATTGAACCCGAGTCTCTGGCACTGTGAGGCAATAGTGCTAACCACTGTGCCATCGTGCCGCCTCCATCTCTGAACATTTACAGCTGCGCTTTGAAAGATGCCAGCAGCAAGATGAGAGACCTTCATCTGGAGCAGTTAAAAAGTCCTTATCTCAAGGACTCTCCTTAGCACTCTCATCTGAGAAGGTGAGAGTCAGAAGGTTTGTGAACACCTAATTAAGGTCGACTCCCCAGCACGGCGCTGAGGGAGTGCTGCACTGTCGGGAGGTGCAGTATTTCAAAACATAGGCCTGGATTTTTAAGATGGTGGTGTTTCCATTTTCACCTTCTGAAGAGTCCCTGCTGATTCCGACTGCCCTGCAGCCATTTCACACTCAAAAGGGCGCCAATTTAAAGTTAAACTTGAAGTTTATTTATTAGTCTCAAGTAGGCTTACACTCTCACTGCAATGAAGTTACTGAGAAGAAATCATAGAGACCCTACAGTACAGAAAGAGGCCATTCGGCCCATCGAGCCTGCACCGACCACAATCCCACCCAGGCCCTACCCTCATATCCCGACATATTTTACCTGCTAATCCCTCTAATCTACGCATCCCAGGACACTAAGGGGAATTTTTTTTAGCATGGCCAATCAACCTAACCCGCACATCTTTGGACTGTGGGAGGAAACTGGAGTACCCTGAGGAAACCCACGCAGACACGAGGAGAACGTGCAAACTCTACACAGTCACCCAAGCCAGGAATTGAACCCGGGTCCCTAGCGCTGTGAAGCAGCAGTGCTAACCACTCTGCTACCGTGCCGCCCCATATGTTGCAGGCTGCCGTTCCCTAATACCCTTGCAGTCAGAAAGAGGCGCCACTCTGCCCTCACACCCACGATCTAAGCCCATTCATTTTCAGGTTTTCCCCTGTTCCCCGTCAACCAAAATATTGAGGCTGTGAAGGAAACGGCCCTTAAGTGGCCAGTAATTGGCCACTTGAGCGCCTCAAATGAGGCAAAACAGGTGTCTTGTCCTGAGGTCTTGCCCACCCCAGTATAAAATCGCTGGGAGGTTGGAGAAGGAAGGAACCCAGAGGGAATTCCGTCCCTGCAAATTCACGCACCCCCATCAAAAACCTGCCCGCCAACAGTGAAATGTGAAATTCAGGCCATAGTGTTGTATTTGTATAGCACCATTCATGACCAGAAGACATTCCAGAGCCAAGGAATTATAGGAACATTGGAAACACAACAGCCAATTTACACAAAGAAAGCTACCATTACAATGTAAGCCTACTTGTGACAATAATAAATAAACTTAAACATAAACTAAAACACAAATAATTGGATAACGACCAGCTGATCTATTTTGTGAAGACTAGCATAAGAACATAAGAACTAGGAACAGGAGTAGGCAGTTCAGCCTCTCGAGCCTGCTCTGCCATTCAATACTATCATGGCTGATCTCATCTTAGTCTCATCTCCACTTCCCTGCCTGTTCCCCATACCCTTCACCCCTCTCCTAATTAAAAACCTATCTTTCTCCTCCTCAAATTCGTTTAGCATTCTGGCGTCCACTGCACTCTGGGGTAGAGAATTCCACAGATTCATGACTCTTTCAGTGAAGTAATTCCGCCTCATGTCTGTTTTAAATCTGCTACCCCTTAGCCTAAACCTAGGCCTCTCATTCCAGAATGTCCAACAAGGGCGGCACGGTAGCACAGTGGTTAGCACTGCTTCACAGCTCCAAGGACCTGGGTTCGATTCCCGGCTTGGGTCACTGTCTGTGTGGAGTTTGCACATTCTCCTCGTGCCTGCGTGGGTTTCCTCCGGGTGCTCCGGTTTCCTCCCACAGTCCAAAGATGTGCGGGTCAGGTTGATTGGCCATGCTAAAATTGCCCTTAGTGTCCTGAGATGTGTAGGTTAGAGGGATTAGTGGGTAAATATGTAGGGATATGGGGGTAGGGCCTGGGTGGGATTGTGGTCGGTGCACACTCGAGGGGCCGAAGGGCCTCTTTCTGTACTGTAGGGTTTCTATGATTCTTCTATGAGGAGAAACATCCATTCCACATCTACACTGTCAATCACCTTTCAGATCTTATGTACCCCAATTAGATCTCTTCTCATTCTTCTAAACTCCAGCTAGAATAGGCCTAAGCTGCTGCTAACTCTCTCTTCATAAGACAAGTCCTCCATCCCTGGAATCAATCTAGTGAACATTCTCTGAACCACCTCTGATGCATTTACATCCTTCCTCAAGTAGGGAGTGCAAAGCTGTGCTCAGTACTCCAGATGTGGTCTCAGCAGTGCCCTATATAGTTTCAACAGCATTTCCTTACTTTTATATTCTACTTCATTAATGATGAATGCCAAAATTCCATGCCATCAGTCCTGCACTGCAGCACCAAGCTGGGAGTTTTGTGCTGGAATGTGATTTGAACATCCAAACTCCTGACTCCAATGCAAGAGTACTGCCAACTGAACCAGAGTTTGAACTGTGAGATGGGAAACTGAGAACCAAGCTGTACTCAAAGGTGGATCCCAGGGCACTATATCAAAGAAAAGCAGGGGAGCTCTGCCCAGTGGACCGGCCATTATTAATCCTTCAACAGCACCAGGGAGCCAGGTTCAATTCCCAGTTTGGGTCACTGTTTGTGTGGAGTCTGCACGTCCTCCCCCGGTCCGCATGAGTTTCCTCCAGGTGCTCCGGTTTCCTCCCACAGTCCGAAAGACGAGCTGGTTAAGTGCATTGGCCATGCTCAATTCTCCCGCAGTGTACAAAGAACAAAGAACAAAGAACAGTACAGCACAGGAAACAGGCCCTTCGGCCCTCCAAGCCTGCACCGCTCCTTGGTCCAACGAGACCAATCATTTGTATCCCTCCATTCCCAGGCTGCTCATGTGACTATCCAGGTAAGTCTTAAACGATGTCAGTGTGCCTGCCTCCACCACCCTACTTGGCAGCGCATTCCAGGCCCCCACCACCCTCTGTGTAAAAAACGTCCCTCTGATATCTGAGTTATACTTCGCCCCTCTCACCTTGAGCCCGTGACCGTCACCTCCGATGTGGGAAAAAGCTTCCCACTGTTCACCCTATCTATACCCTTCATAATCTTGTACACCTCTATTAGATCTCCCCTCATTCTCCGTCTTTCCAAGGAGAACAACCCCAGTCTACCCAATCTCTCCTCATAGCTAAGACCCTCCATACCAGGCAACATCCTGGTAAACCTTCTCTGCACTCTCTCTAATGCCTCCACGTCCTTCTGGTAGTGCGGCGACCAGAACTGGACGCAGTACTCCAAATGTGGCCTAACCAGCGTTCTATACAGCTGCATCATCAGACTCCAGCTTTTATACTCTATACCCCGTCCTATAAAGGCAAGCATACCATATGCCTTCTTCACCACCTTCTCCACCTGTGTTGCCACCTTCAAGGATTTGTGGACTTGCACACCTAGGTCCCTCTGTGTTTCTATACTCCTGATGACTCTGCCATTTATTGTATAACTCCTCCCTACATTATTTCTTCCAAAATGCATCACTTCGCATTTATCTGGATTAAACTCCATCTGCCACCTCTCCGCCCAATTTTCCAGCCTATCTATATCCTGCTGTATTGCCCGACAATGCTCTTCGCTATCCGCAAGTCCAGCCATCTTCGTGTCATCCGCAAACTTGCTGATTACACCAGTTACACCTTCTTCCAAATCATTTATATATATCACAAATAGCAGAGGTCCCAGTACAGAGCCCTGCGGAACACCACTGGTCACAGACCTCCAGCCGGAAAAAGACCCTTCGACCACTACCCTCTGTCTCCTATGACCAAGCCAGTTCTCCACCCATCTAGCCACTTCTCCTTGTATCCCATGAGCCTTAACCTTCTTAACCAACCTGCCATGTGGGACTTTGTCAAATGCCTTACTGAAATCCATATAGACGACATCCACGGCCCTTCCTTCATCAACCGTTTTTGTCACTTCCTCAAAAAACTCCACCAAATTTGTAAGGCACGACCTCCCTCTTACAAAACCATGCTGTCTGTCACTAATGAGATTGTTCCGTTCTAAATGCACATACATCCTGTCTCTAAGAATCCTCTCCAACAACTTCCCTACCACGGACGTCAAGCTCACCGGCCTATAATTTCCTGGGTTATCCCTGCTACCCTTCTTAAACAATGGGACCACATTCGCTATCCTCCAATCCTCAGGGACCTCACCCGTGTCCAAAGAAGCGACAAAGATTTCCATCAGAGGCCCAGCAATTTCATCTCTCGTCTCCCTGAGCAGTCGAGGATAGATGCCATCAGGCCCTGGGGCTTTGTCAGTTTTAATGTTCCCTAAAAAACCTAACACTTCCTCTCTTGTAATGGAGATTTTCTCTAACGGGTCAACACCTCCCTCCGAGACACTCCCGGTTAACACGCCCCTCTCCTTCGTGAATACCGATGCAAAGTATTCATTTAGGATCTCCCCTATTCCCTTGGGTTCTAAGCATAATTCCCCTCCTTTGTCCCTGAGAGGTCCGATTTTCTCCCTGACAACTCTTTTGTTCCTAACGTATGAATAGAATGCCTTAGGATTCTCCTTAATCCTGCCTGCCAAGAACATCTCGTGACCTCTTTTTGCCCTTCTAACTCCCCGTTTGAGTTCTTTCCTACTCTCTCTGTATTCCTCCAGAGCTCCATCTGTTTTCAGTTGCCTGGACTTAACGTACGCCTCCCTTTTCAGAGTGTGGCGACTAGGGGATTTTCACAGTAACCTCATTGCAATGTTAGTGTAAGCCTTACTTGTGACATGAACAAATATTAATAACTAGAAAAATTATCTGGACATTATTGCATTACTGTTTGTGGAAACTTGCAGTTCTACATTACAGCAGTGACTACACTTCAAAAGTACGCCACTGGCTGCTGACACATCCTAAAATTTGAAAGGCAATGTCTATATCAAGCCCTTATTTTATTGCTATCTCATTGAACTTAGCCAAATTCTGCCAAAGCTAACTAAAATCTCCTTAAGAAGATAAGAAGCACTTTTGTTCCAGTGGGGATGTGCTCGGAGCTAAAGATGAAGTTTATTATCAATTCAAAATCTGAAGAAAAAATTGTCCAATTAGTATTTATCTGGGCCCTCCCTTTGAGAGATGTTATTCCACTAACAGGCAATTTGATAGTCCGTGTGTAACTCTACATCAACAGCAAATCAAAAGTGAAGACACCTTGATGATTTGCTGACTTTTGGTCTCAGCTGCTGGGCAGAAGCACTTAAAAATTAAATTGTATAAATATTGGAGAGTATAACACTCTCAGTTTTCAATTTTATTTTCTGTCACTCTCCGCATGTATTCCATTCAATCTGTGCGGTGAATCAAGTGCCCCAAGATCACAAAAGCAAGATACTGAAGATGCTGAAATAAAGGCAGAAAATGCTGGAATCACTCAGCAGGTCAGACAGCATCTGTGGAGAGAAGCAGTATCAATGGTCTAAAAATAAACTGGGAACAGGAGTTGGGACCTGTATTGAAGGTTTAGCTCAGTTGGCTGGATCGCTGGTTAGTGATGCCAACAGCTGAGGTTCGATTCCCAGACTGGCTAAGGTTATTCACGAATGGCTTCCCAACCTTGCCCCTTGCCTGTGGTATGGTGATCATCGGGTTAAATCACCACCAGTCAGCTCTCCCTCTCAAAGAGGAGAGCAACCTATGGTCATCTGGGACTACGGCAACTTTACCTTTGGGGCGGCACAGTGGCACATTCTCCCCGTGTCTGCGTGGGTTTCCTCCAGGTGCTCCAGTTTCTTCCCATGCTCCAAAGATGTGCAGGTTAGGTTGATTAGCCATGCTAAATTGCCCCTTAGTGTCAGGGTAATCAGCAGGGTAAAGGCATGGGGTTGTGGGGAGAGGGGCTGGATGGGATTGTTGTCAATGTAGGCACAATGGGCCGAATGGCCTCTTTCTGTATTGTAGGGATACTATGATCACCTGACGTCACTCATGTTGTGATTGGACGTCTGTGCGGGCAAACGGGCAATCTGTTTGCTTTGTCAGAGCAGCTCTGACGAAGGTTCATCCAGACTCGAAGCTATGGTTCTATTCTCTCTCCACAGATGCTGTTGGCCCTGCTGCGATTTTCCAGCATTTTCTATTTTTTACAGCATCCACAGTAATTTGCTTTTATATTAGGGCAGTCTATCTTAGCAGCCTTTAGTATTAGCATCCTTTAAAGAAAGCTCTTCATTTGTTTAAACCTTCCATGTCTGCAACCTGTCTTTTAAAACCACCACATTTGGGTATCCGGATTCATCTAGGGATGTTCACTGAAGTAAATTAGTGTTACAGAGGAAACTGTGTAGACTTAAACCTAGAAATTGTCTTGCTGATATTAATGGAAAAATATTTCACATACAGTTTATCATTTATTTGCATTGGTTATTTGGCTTAACTGGTCTATGCAAATAAAAACAGAAAATGCTGGATGGAGGTCTGACAGCATCTGTGGAGAGAAAGAATTAATGTTTTGGATCTAAATAATCCTTCTACATTGGTAGAATCATAGAATCCCTGCAGTGCTGGAAGGAGGCCACTTGGCCCAAAAAGTCTGCACCGATAACAATCCCACCTAGGCCCTATCCCCTTAACTCCACACATTTACCCTGCTAGTCCGCCTGACACTAAGCGGCAACTTCCCAGGGCCAATAGACAGAAGGAGAACATGCAAATTCCACACAAACAGTGACCCAAGGCTGGAATTGAACCCGGGTCTCTGGCGCTGTGAGGCAGCAGTGCTAACCACTGTGCCACCGTGCCGCCCCAAATTATCCTTCGACCTTGGTCGAAGCCCTAAATGACCTTTCTACATTGGTCTCTGCCAATGTTTATGCTCAATATGAGCCTCCTCCTACTCTATTCCATCACATCCTATCAATAAATCCTTCTATTTCTTTCTCCCTCATGCGTTTATCTAATTTCATTTTAAACTCTGCTAAGTTATTTGCCTTACCTATTCCACATGATGATGAATTCCATTTTCTAACTGATCCTTGGGTAAAGAAGTTTCATCCAGTCACTGCCAAAAGTCTTTTGACCAGGTCACCAAATCTCCTGCAGCAAGTCCCACAACAATAGGGCCAGAAAAACCTGGCCCCAGTTTCTAAATTAATCCCTAATCCTCCACCCACAGCCCGTAGGGCAGCCAGGCTACCTGACAGCATGGAAGGCAGATATCTCAGGGATTCTGAGAAGCCCACGTTTATCATCTATGGTCCTCTGGTCAAAATGGTTTCATGGCATCTCCAAAATAGACTGTTCCCCCTCCCCCACCCTCGCCTCCCACCCCAAAGTAGAACTGTCGGATATACGTGCTCTGTTGGCCGAAATTTATATCGGGAGCGGAAGGGAGATATCAACCCTAATGGCGCCACTCTGAGTATAGCAAAATTTGATGTTGTACATAAAATGGAGAACATCATGGAATCTGTGCAGTGCAGAAGGAGGCCATTCAGCCCATCAGATCTGAACTAACTTTCCAACAGAGAATCCCACCCAGGCCCTATCTCTGTAGCCTCACATATTTACCCAACTTATCCCCCTAACCTGCATAACTTTGGACACTAAGGGGCAATTTAGCATGGCCAATCCACCTAACCTGCATGTCTTTTTTGACTATGGGAGGAAACCGAAGCACCCGAAGGAAACACAGGGAAAATGTGAAAACTTAATGGAGATAGTCACCCAAGGCCGGAATTGAACCTGGGTCCCTGGCGCTGTGAGGCAGCTATGCTAACCACTGTGCCACAGTGTCAACCTACGCAACATATACAATAGTAACTTTCAAAAGGGAATTGGATAACTACTCAGAAAAGAAACATTTGCAGGGTTATGGCTATGCCAGTGAAGATCCTGAAACGTAAGGTACTGGGTACCATGGGTACTGTGGGTATTAGAAACATAGAAGAAACATAGAAAAACTACAGCACAATACAGGCCCTTCAGCACACAAAGTTGTGCCGAACATGTCCCTACCTTAGCAATTACTAGGCTTACCCTCTATCGTGCTAAGTTCCATGTACTTATCTAAAAGGCTCTTAAAAGGCCCGATCGAATCCGCCTCCACCACCGTTGCTGGCAGCCCATTCCACGTACCTGCCACCCTCTGAGTAAAAAACATACCCCTGACATCTCCTCTGTACCTACT